>NC_053429.1:7331884-7933713 GCF_007990345.1 Gossypium hirsutum
TCATAAAAAACAACATGATGAGAAACAATTATCTTACCATCTGGTGTGAGGCAGTGATACCCTTTATGTTGAGAGCTATATCCCAAAAATGCGTACAGCTGATAACGAAAATCCAACTTGGGGCTTGTAAAGGGACGTAGATACGGAAAACAGTAGCACCCAAACACCCTTAAACGATCATATGTAGGTTCATGACCATAAAGGATCTGATATAGAGATTGTCATTTCAAGACTGGAGTAGGTAGACAATTTATGAGATGGATGGTACTGCAAAATGCATAACCCTAGTAATCCATAGGCAGATTGGCTTGGGCTAAGAGGGTAAGACCAGTTTCAACAATGTGTCTATGTTTTCGCTCATCCACTCCATTTTGCTCTGACGTATGTGGGTAGGATAGACGATGAAGTATCCCAAGATTAGCCAGAACTGTTGTGAATGCACGATACTCACCACCCAATCACTTTGAAACTTTTAATGCCTTTCCTAAACTGAGTCTGGATCATATTCTGGACCTGAAAAAAAACACTCCGCTGGCTGAGACTTACGTTGAATGAGATAAATCCAAGTAAACCGACTATACATGTTAATGAATGAAATATAATACAAGTTTTACCATAAACAACTGATGTCGGGCCCCATAAGTCAGAGATAACCAAGTCAAAAAAATTATTACATTCAGTAGCAGAACTTGAAAAAGGCAGATTATAAGGTTTCCCCTTTTGACATGCAATACAAATATTATCAAGACACATTTTATTTGAGATAATTTGGCACTTATCAAGAACAATTTTAACAATTGAAACAGACGGATGACCAAGTCTGGGTGTCATAAAGCAAACACATCATCACCATCACTGAAAGTTTGTAGGTTATGTTGAGGACATAGGAATCACTGACAGATGAGGCGAAGGAACCGGTGAAAAATAATAGAACCTGTTATGAGTGTGGCCCCGCAACAAAATTTCTCGAGTCGGAATGTCTTTAACAACACAATAAGATGGATGGAATTCAAAAAACACATTATTATCCTTAGTAAACTGAGATACAGACAATAAATTCTTCCGTATATTTGGAATACATAGAACATTAGACAGATGAAGCATCTTACTCATTGTAAGTAAATTAGAATACCCAACACACGATTTTTGTAGGAGTCCCATCACCTATAAGGAGAAGAGATGTAATTGAGTACGGTATGGACTCGTGCAAAGCGGTGACCTCTCGACAGGCATGATGTGTAACCCCTGAGTTAGGATACCAAGATGTGGTTTCTATAGGCATAGGAATATTAGAATTTTTATTATCAAAAGTAGACCCATATTGAGTTGTATTAGCATTGGTCCCAGAGGTGCTAAAAAAATCAGATGCATTAAAATCAGGAATACGAGGTAAGCCAACGCATGGCGAGGCATCAAAATCATGAATAAGTGTGCTCGGTTTAGTTTGTCATGGCATACCATGATTTTGTATGAAATTATTATCAATGGTCTTAAGCCCAACAAGGTTGGCACTCAACCTATTATTCTGGCTAGCAGTTGGGTCCATACTAGCCGGCTTATCATATGGCCCAAAATCATGGCCTGAAGTATGTGGCCTAAACACACTATAATAGCCAAAAGTATATGGCCCAATTTAATGACCTAAGGTTGGCGGTATTGAAGGCATTGAAGGAGCACCATAAGACCGGCCTGGTTTATCAACAGGCCCAACCATGTGGCCTGTGTTAGCAGCATAAGTAGTGGTAAAAAGGTTAGAAACCCTAGTAGGTGGCTGAGTAGGCATAGAAAGGTTATGTTGCAAATTTCCCCACAAAGGGCCAGATGAAAACGCCATCGGGGCCACTAACGAAGGGTCGATGTACCGTCTAGGCCCACCAAATGAGACTGAACCACCGCGAGCTGACAACCACCATTCGAGCTAGCCAAAGTTTTCTTCGCGCGGTCCTTAACCAGCATGTCCGGACGGCGCCATGGTCAGAGTAGATGAGCCACCGTATTCACGATCAAAACAGTAATAACATATTTGCATCATATGGCCATATCTACCATAGATCTGGTACTGGAGCAGGGATCGAAAACCTTGCCTACAAGCAGAAGAAGATCAACGGCCACTACATATGGAGTCCGCCACCGGTGTCGTCTGAGTAGCTTCAACCAGATGCGCATGAAAGGATGTGACGGTCACCGCACGAGTTTGATGACTCTCAAACTCCATAAGCACATCAATAAGATTTTGTAAAGGGAGAGATTCAATTAAGAACGAGGCTAATGTTAAAACAGTGTCATAGTCCAACGTGATTTCGAAAAGGATAATCTTTACCTTTTCCATTTTTAGTATCGCAAATCTAAATGCCTCGAGAAACGCACAGGTATTCTGTATCTTAGCTACATACTATTTGACAGATATGACGCCTTTCTTGATGGAGTGAAGTTCATGCCTTATTCATGATATATTTGCTCTAATGACAGCGACGAAGAGACGATTGGCCGTACTTCAAACATCACATGCCGATTTTGCAACTGTAAAATAAGACAACAAGAAAGAGCTAATGGTTGAAAGTAACCAAGAAGCAAGAAGCTTATCTTACTGAATTAATAGAGAGGCATCGAGATTCAGAGTTAGAACACCATCAGAATTAGAACACCATCAGAAGAAGCGACAAATCGATGCAGAGTAGGTAACGTCCCTTCTAAATATCCAAGCAACTTATATCCTTCAATTATTAATTGTATATATTGTTGCCATTGCACAAAATTTCCTTTATCCAATTTCACTGTATCATGACGAGGAAACTTCTGAACCAAACAATAGTTGAAGAATGCGGGACTGCCACGGTTAGCAGTATAGAATTAGCAGAATTGGTCATGGATCAGCAGCAAGAAGGACTTTTAGGAAATCAGGCGACTGATACCATGTTAGCAACTCTATAAAACTAGATAACAAAGAAAAATATTGAAAAGAATGACTGAATATTTGTATTCATTATCTACTTATATCAGTACAAAGATATGACTTATATACATGAGTAAGTGTGACTAACTACTGCTAACTAATCCACTAACAATATACCAGACTTGATAACAGACTAACAACCTAATGTATTCACATACTCTAACATTTCTTAACAATTGCATTAAGGCCCTTCTCTCCAAATTACGAATACTTGTTGCAATCTTAGTACTTTATCTACCTTACCTTCAAAAAGGGAGAATGCTTCAATTTACTCAGCTAATTCTACCTTGTATAGACTCAGTTCTAGCTCAATGTCTAAACTTTTCAAACTTAAAGTGGTTTTATCTAAGAGATTCACCTGGTTGTCTATATTCATCTGGACAGGCCTTACCGTATCCTCTTTTCTATTAGCCTTGTTTTCTAAGGGGCCCTTTTGTGACATTTGCAGTGATAAAATGTGATAATGTCTTGCTGTCTGCTGGTTGACCTTTATATAACCGGTTCTCTAAAGAGTTGAGAACTTGACCGTTAAGCTGAAGGTGGCCAACATCATTTTTGTCTTCTCTATTAAGGTCGCCCGAATATGGCGTTGTATGTTGAAAGCTAATCTACCACCAGGAACTATGCATTAACCATGACTATGTGTTCCCCATCTCCCATAGTCACTAGTAGGACAACCAATCCTTTAGCTTCAATCTATTGATTCGTAAAACCATAAATGAGTCTAGATTTCCCCAATCAAGATTTTGAAATTCCCATATGCTAAAATGCTTTCCAGTGCAACACCTTCACAGTGTTGCCACTGTCGAACAGTTACCACCAATGATCGTTAACATCTTCATCTAAGACAATTGCAAAATTCATATAATCGAGTTAAAGTCGTGTACCCTTACAATAACTAAGTTGTCTCGATGCAAAGCAGTGTCTAATTAATTATTTGAATGACTCTACCTTCCATGTTGTCATTTTAAACTTATTCAATGGGCTTTATGTTTTCGAAGTAGTCATTTTGTTTCTTTAAGATGGTGTATGAAATGAGAAACTCTACTTTTGTTTTCATATTTTCTTTTTCTCAAATAATTTTGCACCCATTTGTGTCTTCATGTTTAAGTTTTTAGGTGATCAATTATTTTCTAAAAGTGAATTGTAAGGTTCATCAATTCAATCATTGTTTAGAACTGAATTAGAAAGGTTGATTTATTCAATCATTTTCCAGAACTGAATTGTAAAGTTGATTTAGAGTTGTTCATGGGTCGGGTTGGGTTGAGTTTGGATTGGGTCAAGTAAAACATTTAGGCCTGCTTTTTATGCCCGAGCTCGGTTCGACCTGAAAAATTGGCCTAAAACTTTGCTTAAACCCGACTCAGATAAAAATATTAAAATTCAATCCTGAATTGGCCTGCATTAAAATTTTTAATATTATTATTATATAAAAATAAATTTAAAAAATAAAATACATCAAATATACTGAAAACATTAAAATAAATGTTTCCTCGCAAATGAAAAAAAAGCAAAAAAAAACTTAAATAACACTAATATAAGTGCAACTTAGCAACCAAATACCTCTAAATAGTAGTAAAATTAATAATAAAACAAGAGTTATACTATATCCAAACAATAGCAGCAAATAGTAGTAATATAATAGCTAAATGATAGTAAAATAATAAAAAATAATGGCAAAACAGTAAAAAAATAGTAACAATTTTTTTATAAATTCGGGTCGGGCCCAAAAAAGCCTATTCAAGACTTAGTTCGTTTAGAAAATAAATTTTATTTTTTTATCCAAACCCTCTTAATTTTCGAACGAACCTTCGAATCGAATTGAATAAGGACAAATTTAGATTCATCTATTCAATATTTTTTTAGAAGTAAATTGGGAAGTTGATGTATTGGACGGGGGAAGGTCATATCTCAAAAACAAAGCATTAATTTTTCATGACTATTATGACATATTTCCAGTCTATTAAAATAAGTTGATGAAGCTTTTGCCGATTATCACATTGATATAATAAAAGATTCCTTTATTGATGCAATATTTTTAATAATATTAAATGTCAAATATTTTATTTTTGCTGAATTAAATATTAAATATTTTAAAATATAAATATTCTCAAGAGGAAATTAGATTCAAAAGTGCTAAAGATTGAAATAACTTTTCTAACTGATTAAATTATTAAAAAAGTTATTACTTTTCATTATATCAAACTTTATTAATAGTGTTTTCATTATGAGTGTAATAGTTAATATCATTTAATTAAAATTTGGATCCATATTAAATTATATTATCATTTTAGATTACCTTTTACTTAATTAGTATTACAGTTATATACCAATTAAAGCTAATATTTAGTACTATAAATATATGTATTAGTAAGGCATTTTTGTTTAAAATTACATCTAAATAATTATAGGAAAAAATAATATTTTAGTATTATTTAATATGTTTTGTTTCCATCTCAAGAAATATCTGATTTTCATTATTATTTGATATTCGATAGTTTTATTATTATTTATTTTTAATAATATTTACATAATTATGAATATTATATACCGTTGTGTTGTAAAATATTATATCAAAGACAATAAAATATTAAAATAATGATTTAGGTGAAATTTTGACTCGACAAACTATTTTATCTAATCTCTCAATATTTTACTATCATTTTTTTTCATTACTTTTAAAATTCAATTTTATTCTCTTAATTATTTTTCAAAGTTAATAAACTTTTATTATAAATCACACTAATTCTTATTCAATTAGTAAATATATTTTTAAAAGTTATAAAAATATATTATTAAAAAATAAACTAAAAACCACATGCAAAAACCATCATTCTAAAAATTAACATACAAATTACCATTGCGTATAAGCAATTGAAATTAGGGGTGAGCGTCTGATTAAATCAAGTCGAATCGAGTAAAATTTTTTTGAATTAATCAAGTTGACGAATCCTATTTTATCATTTTAACTCGAGTGAAATTATTCGAGTTAAATTAAAAAATTAAATATGTCAATTTAAAATCTTGTTACGATATAACTAATTCTATATTAGAACACATAAATTTGAAACCATATATATTTTTTAAAACTTTTTTAAAGTAAAATAATAATTATAATAATAAATAAGATACTTTAGTATGATAAAATTGAACAATTAATTAAGTTATTTAAGACTTCAAAATTATTATTTTAGAAAATTTTAATTTTTTATATAATTTTAATTTTTAAAAATTATTATAATTTTTAAAAATATATAAACTTTTGAATTTTTATAAATATTTTGAAATTTAAAAATTATTTTGAATTTTTTTTTTGTAATTTTTGTTGACAGAAAAATTAATTTGTTTATTTTCAAAATTTACACAGATAAAAAAGATATATGTTATTCGAATGATTCGAGTTATTCAAATTGTAACATTTAGCTCGATTTAAACTCGAAATTCGTATTATTTATTCGAGAATAAATCAATTCAATTAACTCGAAATTTAATTTTTTTAAATTTTTTTAAATCAAAATCAAGTTTTACCCCTCCTTACTTGAAATATACATAAAACAAAAACTTACCCGAGTTTACCCCTATATTATATACCAACTCTTACACGGATACACAATCAATTACACGTATTTTCTAGTATTTCCAACAAGTTTCTATGTATAAATATAATTAAATTGATTCATGTAATTAGGCTTAGTTGGATTTAATCTATAATTTAATTACAATATGTAACAGTAAAAAGAAGGAAATTTCCCATAATGGTTGAAATGAAGTTATGTAAAGAAAAATAGACAAATCGATAGCTACACATGCCAGAAATGAGATAGTGAAATTAGGTAGAAAAAGGAAATATGGGAAAAATGTGATATGGTAGAGAACTTGATTCTTGTTTATAAAGAGCACAATATGAAATCAAGATAACGACTTTATCCCAATGTAATAATGCATTCCAGTGAAGAGCTTTAAGAGAATGATCTTAATTCTTATACAATGTTATATTTGTATTTGGACTAATATTTGATATAAATATTTTTTTATATATATTTGGAGAATCATATCGATGTTCACATTTGAATATATCAGTCAAACATTGTGATGGTGTTTGCATGTGAGAGAGGAAAGTGCTAGTTTTAAGATATGAAAGAACAAAAGGGAAGTGGATGATTTAATTAGTTGCTGCCTTTCCAAAATTCCTCTACAAAAGATGCTGAACTTGGATGCCAGAAATGAAAATGAGTTAAAATTGAATTATAAACTTTTTAAAGGGGTTAAAATATAATTTTATTATCATATGATTTTACAACTTTATAAAGGACATGAATGCAATTTTATCATATTTGAAGGTCGATGGTGGAAACCCTTATCACATGCAGCGATCTCCATCAACCTGATAACAATAGAGTGCTTTAGCTCCATTGGTGTACAAAATATGACATGCAAAAAGTTTTATCATCTACAACTGCAACATATTCCGACTTCATATACATAACAGATAAAAGAGTACACATCATTGAAGAAACCCAATTGAGATCTACACTCTAAATTTTAGACTAAAGATATGTGGTGTAAAATCTTCTCAGACTTAAGGTACGTTTGGTTCACTGTAATAGAATAGAACTGTAATTGAATAGAGTTGTAATGGAATAAAGCTGTAATAAGTAATTCAACTGTTTAGTTGAATGGAATGGAATAGAACTGCAATAGTATTTTTGTGTTTGGTTGAATTGAATGATGTTGTAATAGAATAATAAAAAAACTAAAATGACTAGAATACCCTTAGCAGAATTTTTTTTAGGTAGATGATTATTGTTATTATTATTAAATTTTAATAAGATTATTATTAAAAATAATTTAATAAAAATAATAAATAATTTAATCATATTTTAACATAATTATTACTAAATATAATTTAATAAAATAATATATAATTTAATAAAATTCTTAATATAATTATTATATGAATTAAAAAATCATAATATATAATACTATAAAAATAATATATAATCTACTTTATTATTTTTAAATTGTACTACATAATGTGCTAAAATATCATTAGTGAAATAAATAATTTGATTATTCTACAATAAAAAATAAAATATAAGAAATAATAAATAATTTGAGAATTATATTTCACATCCAAACATAATATTCATATGTTCCTGGGAATATTCCTCGAATAAATATCTTGCCCATGCCTTCGTTTAAGAGAGATTCCACCAAAAGCATGTCTGCTGGAAACATCATTGATATTCAATCTCTCTCCTCCCTAATCCAAGTCCAAATGATCCTGCAGAGTATCAGCACAGCTTTCTTCATCCCAGCAATGTCAGAGCAATGGGAACCACACCAGATATCATCCTATAATCTCCTTTCAGCAGCCATTGCATCTGCTTGTATAGGACTAAGCGCATCCCTAACGGTGCTGTCACCACCAAGACGTTTAGGTCCAGAAGGTGACAGAGACCCCAAGCGTGCTCTGTTCTCTGCTGCAGCTGATGCAGTCTGACGAAGAGATGAGAGTGGAGGATGTCGGGAAAATCCACCCAAGCGCCTCCCAAGAAGATCAAACCCCTCCCCTGTGCCAGTTATTCCTTTTGACATGAGCTCCTCACATTCCTACATGGATATAACAAGGAAAAATATACAAAGACATTAAAACCAGCATGTGCTACTTAAATATAGATTCTCTAAATTATCTTCATATATCAAGATCTTTAGGATACCTAAGATAAAAAAAAAGGTGCATTTCTTAAAACCTTAACTAGCCCTTGTTTTATTGTAATAATTCCAGAAACACAAGTAAATAGACAACAATGAGGAAACATGCAGAAGGAACACTGATTGAGCAAAGATTAGTCCAATTTTCCAAGTAAGACATGCATCCCAAATGGATTAAAACTAACATAGGGCTTAAATACATTGTAACCAATAATCAAATTATTCAACTAACATAAGTTCTCCCTTTTCCACATAGATAATGTTTAACCGTGAATCCATATATAGGCACATCTTGAGAACCTCCAGTCACATTTATTAACGATTTGATCCTCACACGCCAGAATCTTTCATTTGATGGGCTTATATGGTTCTAACACAATAGCACGAACTTAAACAAGTCTTAACAGGAAAATTAGTAATATAGACATGAACCATCCATGAAACAACATTTGGCACTGGAAAATGATGATTAGGGACTATCTAAAAGAATAGAAACGGACCTTTCTAAGCTCATCCCAGAGCTTGCAAAAACTAGCATTATGAGGACCATGAGTATTATGGCAAAGCTCGTGAAGCATTGTATCAAGAACTTGATCGAAGGGATAAAAATCCCAATCCCGGTTCGATCTTCGTAGCCTTAACTTCACGTGGATGCCAGCTCCCACATTTAGCCCAAGCAAAGCTGGATTATTCGGACTATCAATATGAAAAAAAAAAATCAAAACTAAATTCAGTATAATTTTTGAAAGTCAAGCCAAAGTAACTCCTAGTATGATAAAGCATGCAAACACTTCACAATTCTTTCAATGCATTATTTGCCTTCGGCATCGTGCTTCAGCATTGATAAAACACATCTCAATGCCATAAAAGAAAAGCGCTTGAATTTCAGTAGTATAACCGTAAATACCCATTCTTCCATCAATCATAATTGAAGAAAAAGAATTGAGCACAATTGAAGAAAAAATCATTCTCTTTAACAGAATCAAAGATACAAAAATGAATAAAATTGATAAAGATACCAGAATTCTGAGAGGAGATTGACCCTCTATTTATGCTTATGCATAATGGGTTAAACTTGTTTGGCTATTTTCTCTAAGATTTCCTCTTCTACCACGAAAAAAGCCTACCACACCTTCGATCAGTTAGGCCAAAGAAAGCCTAAACCAATCGTCACATCCTTTTTCATGTGCAGGGGATTCTTCCATTCTAGCAGTGGATTCAATAGCTGCCTATTCTTCGATCGAAACCCTAACAAGAAGGCTGGAAGGAAATGGGAAAAAGAAGGAAAAAGAGAAGAGGCTTCAGAGGCTTTTTTATAAAAATAACCCAAATAATTTAATTAATTATCAAAATGACCTACCTTTTTAATTAAGTACAAGAATGACCTGAAATCTACAGTAAACGTTGGTGGAGTCAAATGATTTGGCGCCACCAACATGCCACGTCAGCATGGAGCATAATAAAATTAATATTTTGGTGGAGCCATGTAAAATGACGCCACCTGTATAAACATTAGGAAAATACTAAAATTTCTGAAAATATAGGGGGACTAAAAAAAATTAACCATTTTCTGGTGGAGCCAATTAACATGGAGCCACCAGATTCCTGCCTGCCATGTCAGTTTCTTTTTTTTTTTGACTTTTTTGACCTTTTTTTTGTTGTCTTTTATGTTTATTTATTTATTATTATTATTAACTTTAAAAAATTTAAAATATTTTATTAATATATTAAAGTAAATATTTTAATATTAAAGTAAATATATTTTACCCAAAGTAAAGCTATTTAAAAAAAATATAAACTAATTCACAAAATTTTAAATACTTTATCCGGATGAAGTATGTATTAGCAGATTCACTAATATAATAATGCATAATTTACCCGGGTGAAGTATGCATTATTAAAATTAAATTAAAATATTAAATAAGACATAAAATTATAAAACAATATATTTTTTGGAAAATAACTATTATTGTAATGAGATACATATTTTATTAGATATAAATATTTAAATTTTTATTTTTTTAATGTGATACATGCGTAAATATATATATGTAACACTCCCTAATCCCAAACCGTCGCCGGAACAGGGCTACGAGGCATTACCGGATATATTAGACAACTTATGGATATTTTACAATTATTATAACATTCATAGTATAATTGAAGAATTATGTCCCTATAATGGACTTTCGAAGCTCAACACAAGTATTAAAGTGGAATGAAACGGGACTTGTCGAGTATTCAGGGAAATATATATATATATTTTTTACAAAAATTTCGACAGCATTTCTTCTTAATTTTTACATAAACCCCCTGCAAATTCAAACCAAAAACCACCTAATCCAAAACCAATGGCACAATCAAAAACAATTTAAACCTAAATATATCTAAATCATAACCAATCCATTAACATAGTCATTTAATAACTAAACATTCATAATATTAATCCAAATTAACTAATAACTTCATTCATTTTTTTTTCATTCCAACTTATACCAAATTATATAATATAATATTTACCATTTTATCAAACTAATAACAAAATATGGTATACCTTTCTTACAACTAACATTACAAGCATATCTATATAACTTATACAACACCTAGTACATGCCACTTTCAATTAAGAAAGAAAATATCACACAAAATTTGCTGGAGTCGGGATCGTTCAGATGCTGACCGGGATACTAGACTCCTATTAACCTGCGCACGGAAACAACCGCACGCTGAGTATTCCATACTCAGTGGTATTACCATAATTCAAATTATAATAGCAATAAAGAATTTTAATTACCAAACATGTAACTATCTAATTTCACAAATATCAATTCATTCTTAAACTTTTATTAATTAATAATAACAATACAATTTTTAACTATTCTTCAATTTCCATCACATATTACATGTAACAATTTCAATCACTACATGAACATTAAGTTCATGCCTTTTATTTTCAATCTCAATTTCAATCCACTATTTAACTTTTTCGTTTCTTTCAATATTTCAATAATATAATCAATCAATTTATTTTAAATTTCTCATCTTAGATATTCACCCTATTAACAAATCCGGACTTTGACGGATACACGGATTCCAACCCAAACACACCAGTACGGCACATTGTGCCTAAAACGGTACATAGTACCTGATCAGTATACGACACATAAAGTGCCTAAAACGACACACGAGGTGCCTGATACGACACACGAGGTGCCTAAAATACGACACATAAAGTGCCTGATCAGTAAAGCCGGCAAATTCCCATACACTTCCAGATCCTATGGGATGCCAATTATATCCGACTTAGCCCGACTAGTTAATAGGGTATTTCAATTCTCAATTCACTTTCATTTCCATTCCAAGATTACTTTTCAATTAAAATTTTCACATTCAAATCAATTTACAATTCAATTATACATACACATTCACCATTCAATTCAATTCTCATTCAACTCAGATATCAATACTTACCTTATAATTCACTTATTAAATATAAAATTGATATAAAATATTTAATAAAAAGTAATTTGAATTATAGTAATACAAACCGTGAATTTCTCGTTTTAATCCTCGATAGCTTTCTCCTTTCCTTTGTGCGCCGATGTCTTGGGTTCTTTGTTAACTACGAAAATAATAATAATTTATAATCATCAATATAACACAATTTAATTTAATCCATGAGCCTAAACATGCAAATTTAACCATTTTTAATGTATATATATAATTTCACCATTAAGCTGTCTACTTGAGTCATTGTTACTAAATTATTTATATCTTGAGCTACGAAACTCCAAATTAATATCCATAAATTTTCCTTAAAACTAGACTCATATATCTTCTCACCATAAGATTTTCAGAATTTTTGGTCTAGCCAATTAGTACAGTTTATTCATTAAATACTCCCCTGTTATTTCATTTGACAGTTCTGACCTCTCTCTACTAAAAATAAATTATCTCATTGTACAGAACTCGAATAAGGTTCTTGTTTACTTATTTTGAAACTAGATTCATTAAGGAGTTCACACATATAAATTACACTCCATAATAATTTTTTACAATTTATAATGATTTTCCAAAGTTAAAACAGGGCATCTCGAAATCACCCCGAACCAGTCTTACAAAATTTCAAATATCTCTTGATTCATCAATTCATTGCTTACACTATTTATACTATAAGAAACTAGACTCAATAAGCTTTAATTACATATTTTGTTCATCCTCTAGTTCAATTTATACAATTTTTAGTGAATTTTCAAAGTCAGACCATTGCTACTTCCCAAAACTGTTTTGATGTAAAATGTTAATAACCAAATTTATAACACCAATTCACACCTTATGTCTATTCAAATTTCATTTAAACTCAAATTTAACTATTAAATTTTCAACATATTTTCTTAATTCCGAAATTTTCCTCAATTTAGTCCCTAAAACACAAAACTTATAGCTTACTTTGCAATTCAATCCTTATATCTATTTTAACTTGAATTTCATTCAATTAAACCCCTATTTCATTTTTTTTATTCAACATGAACAATATTTAGAATTCTAATAACTTTCAAAATATTAATTTAATTTCATCAAAACTTTGTTCTAAAGCTTTTAAAACATTAAAATTAAGTAAAAAGGGCTAAATTAACTTACCTATTAAACTTTCAAACCTTCAAACCCTAATTCTCCCTTTTTCTTTTCTTTCTTCTTTCTTTCTTTCCTTCCCCTGCTTTTCGTTTGCCTATTCTGTTTCTTTTCTTTGTTCTTTACTTTATTTTCTTTCTATTTACTTTACTTTTAATAATAATAATTTAATATATATTTTAACACATAAAAATCTCAGATTTTTATGCTTATGCCGCCTCACTTAGGACAAATGGCATAATTGTCATTTTGGTCCTCTTCATTTTCTTTTAATCTACAATTTAACTTTCATCCTTTATTCAATTTAGTCATTTTTACTAATTACTCTAAATTAAGCTAAATTCACCTAATTTAAACCTAATTAAACACATCGCTAGACTCATAAATATTTCTAGTATTTATTTCGAACTCGATTTACTAAGACGGAGGCCCGATAATGTACTTTTTCCGGTGCCTGTGAATTTTAGGTCATTACAATATATATATATAACCATATTAGTGAATCTGCTAATACATACTTCATCCGGATAAAGTATGCATTTTAATAACACATGAAAGATGTGGACATTAATATTTAAGGCAAACTTGTGGATTATATAGTCGATGAAAGTTGGTAATATTATAAAGTTGTTTTTAATACTCGGTTTTATTAGGTATAAGTATTTAAAATTTTGTGAATTAGTTTATATTTTTTTAAATAGCTTTTCTTTGGGTAAAATATATTTACTTTAATATTAAAATATTTAATTTAATATATTAATAAAATATTTCAAATTTTTTAAATTTAATAATAATAAATAAATAAATAAACATAAAAGACAACATAAAAAAAAGTAAAAAAGTAAAAAAAAAAAGAAACTGACATGGCAGACAGGGAATCTGGTTGCGCCATATTAATTGGCTCCACCAAAAAATGGTTAATTTTTTTTAGTCCCCTCATATTTTCAGAAATTTCAGTATTTTCCTGATATTCATACAGGTGGCGTCATTTTACGTAGCTCCACCAAAAAATTAATTTTTTTATACTCCCTGCTGACGTGGCATGTTGGTGGCACCAAATCATTTGGCTCCACTAACTTTTACTGTAGATTTCAAGCCATTCTTATATTTAATTAAAAAGGTTTGATAATTAATTAAATTATTTGGGTTATTTTTATAAGAAAGCCGGCTTCAGACGTGAGGAAGGGAGAACGGTAAAATTGAAACTGAGACACTCTGAATGGCTATTCTATGGGTAAGGCGCGAAATGCTATTCAACATATTTAGTGGGAATAGAGGCTGAATTGAATAAGGCTGTAATGGTATTACAGCCAACCAAACATTGGTTTGATGGTGGGCCCATTGAATTGGGCTGTAATCTATTCCTATTATACCCAACTAAACATACTGTTACTTTTCTTAATAAATCCTTCAACTTAGCCCCAAAAAAAGAGAGAGAGAAAGAAACGCTTCATATGGGTAGGTCTAAGTTACCAGTTTAAGGACATTCATTGCTATCATCCTAATTCCTAATATGAAACTAAGAAAAAGTAAATGTACTTTTCATTTATCTTGAATTATCTGTGCACAATATTCTAATTTAATACATATTTAAAAATGAGTATGAAGCTATAACATTTCATATGCTCAATATTTTAGTTAATCCACTTTATTAGTTTTAATCTAAATTATACCAATTCTTAATTTATTTGCACTATAATAATTTGACTCCATTTAATGATTATTCGGATAATCAGTTTGTAATAATTTATCAACTATAGTTACTGAATTTTATATTTGTACTTGTTAAACTTCAATATATATATTTCATGCGTAAAAAAGCTTAAACAATAAAATTAAATATAGATACATAAAATACATATCTATATCCAACACTTTCACGCTAACTTCAAATACGACAAATTATGAAGCATTGAGCAGTAATCGACATAATTGTAAATACTTGGTATCGTTGCTCTTATAAGTGCCTCAACAATTTTAAAACATTTTCTTTTAAAAACAATTTCAATTGGAGTCTATAGGAATAGAATACCAAACTAACAAATTTAATTTTATTAGGCATAAACTAACAAAATTTCAGGCCTGTTTTATAAGCCCAGTCAGCTCGACCTGACACCAAAAATAGGTCTAAATTTTTGTTCAAGTTTGGTCCGAATAAAAAAAAGTTAAAACTCGAGCCTGATTCGACCCGCCCGTATTATTATTTTATATATAAATAGATTAAAAATATAATAAATCAAATATATTAAAAACATTAAAATAAATGTTTATCAACAAATTGAAAGTAAATTAAAAAAAAGTCTTTATACTTAAATAATACTAAGATAAGTGACTTTAAAAATAAAATAGTAACAAAATTAATAATAAAACAAGACTAATACAATATCCAAACAAATAATACATAGTAATATAATAATAAAATAGTAGCAAAACAGTGGCAAAATAACAATAATTTTTTTTATAAATTTTGGTCGGATCAGGTTTAAGCCAAAAAAAATTTACTTGATGCTCAACCTAATTTTTAAATGAACTTTATTTTTTTGTCCAAATTAAATTATTAAGTTTAAATTTTTACTCAAACCTTTTAATTTTAATGGACCTTCTGGCCTAATCCACACTTGTTCAATTTAAAAAATTACTACTATATTTAAGTAGGTAATAAAATAATTATTTAAAAAGGCGGAAATTTTTGTTTATATATATATATGTGTGCATATATATATATTCACCTAGTGCTTCCGACAAAAAATCAAGCACTCTTCATTTGTCCCATTGGAAAGTGGTACGTATCTCTAATACCTGCTTGAATCAATGAAAATAAAATAAAATAATGGTTTTTTTCTTCTTCTTTTAAGAAAAATGGGTTAAAGAAAAAGAACATATATTATGATTATACCTTCTTCCCTTGAGTTAATTTAAGCTTAGGGTAGTGGCTCAGCCCTGATCTAACTTGCTCAGCTATTGTAGCCCAACTCTGCACAGTGAATCAGTGAGATTAGAATTGAAATATATATTTGAAATAATACCAGACTGGAATTTCATTAAATAAAACAGAATGATAACAAAGTATTAAAGAAATAACAGAGAAGCAAAATAACAAAAGAAAAGAAGCCAAAGAAAACTAAAAAAACCTCCAGTCAGATATAGCCAAAGACCCTAAATCATTTCCCAAGCATTCTCCGATGGTCTCCATTTCCAAAAGCCGCAGTTTTCTAAAAAATTAACCAGTTGCTGCAGTCATCATCGTAGGTCGTTTCCCTCAGGCTCAGTCCGGTTCTCGTGGCCGACCTCCTCGTCTGGGATCAGTGGTGGAGCCTGGGACACCTCCCACCTGGTAAGTCTCTTCCTTTGATTGAAATTTAATGACGAAAATAATGAGACAAAAAGTGGGTTCGATTTGTACCTTTTCATCAACACATCGATAGTGTACGGAAACACAAAACTTGTTGTTTTCCACCTCGGCTCCTGGAATGGATTTTGTTTTCTCTACCAATTAATGATTCAATTTATCGATAGTGGGTAAGCATTTTTTAGCCCGGGATTATATATTTTTAATATTCAGTTTCTATTTTCACCAAAAATCCCTAGGTTTCGTTGTGCCGCTCACTACTGTTGTCTCCTTCTCCGCTCCAATCTTCAACTGTCTCCGTCCCGCCGCTGGTCAATCTCATCCAATTCCAGTTATGTTTTTTTCAATCACTTCTATATTCAATCCTACTTGTCCTTGAAGTTGCCAGTAAATCAAATTTTCTTTTTGGGTTCTTGCTCAAAATTTTCCTTTCCTCTTCTGTTTACAAGATATTCTGCTTTAGTAGTATTAGTATAAGATTGCAGCAATCTTACTTTGAACAACTTTTCTATACTGTAGTCAATATAGAAGAAAATCACAGCCCAAGGATTTCTGTAGTATGCGACCCCAATTATGTAGTACACATTCAAGACTAGATTAAAAAAAAGCCCCATTCAAATAATAGAATGAATTGATATGAGAAGAAACTCTAGTTTAAAATTTCTTTATCGAAAATGGAAAATCCTAATTTAAAAGTAAATAGCCAGGCTGCATTATACCTTAAGTTTTGAATTCACCGTTAAAGTGTCTCAAAAGTTTGAATTCCCAGTTATTTAAACGTTCTTCAACTTTACTAGAGATAACAATTTTTTTTAAACCTTCACTGTTTAAAGGTTCCCAATTATTTAAAACTTGAATTCAATGTTAAAGTGTCTCAAAAGCTATTAACTTTTTTTTTACCATTGATTTAGGGTGTTGGAGATTCATACTAATTTACATGTGATTTAAGTTTTTAGAAAAATGGGTAATTGTTAAGGGTCAGAATGGGATTATCCTAGTTCTCAAGACTCGAGCTTTGTAACTTTAATTTTCAGCTTAAATTATTTGCCCTTATACCAAACTATGTTAGCTAGATTGATTGTTAGCATTAAAAAGAACCCGAATGACATAATGTCGAAGAAAGATAGTCGAGCTATAGAGAGAAAGCATGATAAGCACATAATAAGTTGTATTCTCAAATTTGAAGTGTTTTTTATCTTTTATTACATTTGGGGCAACTTAAAGTTTTAATTCTTTTTCCGCACTTTAAATTTGGGCATTTTGGTTGGTTGATTACATTTTGCAGGTTGTTTTTGGTGCTATTTCACTGTCCTTTTTAATGTTGTTCTGCTGCCGCTTTTAATATTGTTTGGATATTGTAGAACATTTATTTTATTTTTTTATCTCTTCACAATCTCAAACTATATGAATTAGTGTTTGATTCTCTATAAAATATAAAACATGAAATCGTATTTAGACATTGTAATGCGGTGGTAATGAGTTGTAACAGTCTATTGCAATTTACTTTAGCAACCACCATGTTTAGACTTATTTACTTTAGCAGTTGACTTGTTCGCTAATTTTTGAAATGGAGATGGTATTGTGTAAATTTGTTTGGCTATAGGATGTTCCCATGGTTAATTCTTCATTTGATCATTGTCTCCTTTGTTAGTTTAATTTTTATTTTTGGTTTGTAACAGCTATGTCGGACCTAGATTGTGCGATTATAAAACGGGATGATAGTGTTAGTGTGTATTATGGAGTGCTAAAGATTTCGGGAAAAGAAATTAGCTCCACTTTCTTACCGTTTAAAGACGAAGAGAAAGCTTTGGAACTACACACATTTAGTGGAGCATCAGGATTACTGGATATTAAGTTGCCATCATCTTGTACGGTATCAAGATGAATAGTGTTAGTGTGTATTATGGAGTGCTAAAGATTTCGGGAAAAGAAATTAGCTCCACTTTCTTACCGTTTAAAGACGAAGAGAAAGCTTTGGAACTACACACATTTAGTGGAGCATCAGGATTACTGGATATTAAGTTGCCATCATCTTGTACGGTATCAAGATGAATGGCTGGTTGCACTAGAATATTCTAAAAATATCGTAATATATTTTAAAGAAAAGATGGAGAGGTGGGAAAGTAGTAACCGAAATCAGCGTGAATGGTTCAATTACATTAGTGAGGATTTCGTTAAGATATTAAAGGATGTGGCTTGTATATGGGCTAAAAGTAATAAGAGCATATACACTCAAGATCCGATAAAGTTCATATTCATCACTAATTTCGGTGGAGGGGTAAAGTTTTTACCCAATTTGAATGCATCTGACCAACCAATGGAAGGTGATTTTGATGAGTTGAAATATTTGATGAGCTACATCCTCAATATGCCATTCGAATCTGCTATCGAAAATTATGGGAATTTCAATATGCCGAATGAATTATCATTGTTTCTTAACCAGCTCAAATCTCAAAACTTGTAAGTTATCTTTCATATATTTATTTTAAAGTTCGATAACTCATATGTTTTACTTCATTAATTTCATAATATTTATGTTTACTTATTTGCGTATGTCCAAATGGATAGGAAATACATGAGTCCCGCATTTCTACTGGGTGCGCCTTTATTTTGGAGACCTGTTGATAAGTTCCATTTTATTATAAATCTGGATCACATGATGAAGCGTGGAGAGATTAGGTGGCTTCTTCTTGACAAACCCCTACATGTGTTGCAAAAGAAATATACATGTGATTGGGTGTTATATTGTCGTCATAATGACGGTAAACATTAGAGCAGTACCGTACTACAGAGGAAAAGGAAAAGGTTGAGTAACTAAAATTTCCATGCTCGAATATAGATTTAAGCACCGGATCACTTTTCACCTCCAACACCCAATCACATGAATATTTCTTTTGCAACACATGTAGGGGTTTGTCAAGAAGATGCCACCTAATCTCTCCACGCTTCATCATGTGATCCGGATTTATAATAAAATGGAACTTATCAACAGGTCTCCAAAATAAAGGCGCACCCAGTCGAAATGCGGGACTCATGTATTTCCTATCCATTTGGACATACGCAAATAAGTAAACAAAAATATTATGAAATTAATGAAGTAGAACATATGAGTTATCGAACTTTAAAATAAATATATGAAAGATAACTTACAAGTTTTGAGATTTGAGCTGGTTAAGAAACAATGATAATTCATTCGGCATATTGAAATTCTCATAATTTTCGATAGCAGATTCGAATGGCATATTTAGGATGTAGCTCATCAAATATTTCAACTCATCAAAATCACCTTCCATTAGTTGGTTAGATGCATTCAAATTGGGTAAAAACTTTACCCCTCCACCGAAATTAGTGATGAATATGAACTTTATCGGATCTTGAGTGTATATGCTCTTATTACTTTTAGCCCATATACAAGCCACATACTTTAATATATTAACGAAATCCTCACTAATGTAATTGAACCATTCACGCTGATTTCGGTTACTACTTTCCCACCTCTCCATCTTTTCTCTAAAATATGGTACGATATTTTTAAAATATTCTAGTGCAACCAGCCATTCATCTTGATACCGTACAAGATGATGGCAACTTAATATCCAGTAATCCTGATGCTCCACTAAATGTGTGTATAGTTCCAAAGCTTTCTTTTCGTCTTTAAACGGTAAGAAAGTGGAGTTAATTTCTTTTCCCGAAATCTTTAGCACTCCATAATACACACTAACACTATCATCCCGTTTTATAATCGCACAATCTAGGTCCGACATAGCTGTTACAAACCAAAAATAAAAATTAAACTAACAAAGGAGACAATGATCAAATGAAGAATTAACCATGGGAACATCCTATAGCCAAACAAATTTACAGAATACCATCTCCATTTCAAAAATTAGCGAACAAGTCAACTGCTAAAGTAAATAAGTCTAAACATGGTGGTTGCTAAAGTAAATTGCAATAGACTGTTACAACTCATTACCACCGCATTACAATGTCTAAATATGATTTCATATTTTATATTTTATAGAGAATCAAACACTAATTCATATAGTTTGAGATTGTGAAGAGATAAAAAAATAAAATAAAGGTTCTACAATATCCAAACAATATTAAAAGCGGCAGCAGAACAACATTAAAAAGGACAGTGAAACAGCACCAAAAACAACCTGCAAAATGTAATCAACCAACCAAAATGCCCAAATTTAAAGTGCGGAAAAAGAATTAAAACTTTAAGTTGCCCCAAATGTAATAAAAGATAAAAAACACTTCAGATTTGAGAATACAACTTATTATGTGCTTATCATGCTTTCTCTCTATAGCTCGACTATCTTTCTTCGACATTATGTCATTCGGGTTCTTTTAAATGCTAACAATCAATCTAGCTAACATAGTTTGGTATAAGGGCAAATAATTTAAGCTGAAAATTAAAGTTACAAAGCTCGAGTCTTGAGAACTAGGATAATCCCATTCTGACCCTTAACAATTACCCATTTTTCTAAAAACTTATTCTATTTACTTTTGTTATTAACTTTTTCTTAAATTGTTTATTTTGTAGATTAGCATCATTAACATTGAGAATAAGTTGAGTAGGCAACTGCCAGAACTGTATCTTCATCTATTTGAAGGTTTAATCAATTATGCAAAAAAAAAAAGCAGGTAAGGAATATAGAAAAATTATATTATCATTGTAAAATTATTTTTTTAATTCATATTAAATGAATATTGTTATTTTAATGTTTTGATATAGGGACCCAGTTTTTTCGAAATCAATTATTTCTGAAGATATATGAAAGGTAAGCAAGTTGGTTTTCTCTTTAAATATATTTAGAAACTGTCACACCTCAAAGTCTGGACTAGAAGTAGGAAAAAGAAAAGAATAAAAAAAAAACACATGATTAAGAGAAAGAAAAGAAAATACGAGTTTAGAAAATCCAGGTAAGAGAAATACGGGTTAGAGAGTAGTAACTAGAACTTCGGATTAGCTTAGGTGAGATTAGAATTGAAATCGAGGATCAAATTGAAGCAAATTACTTCAATTGAAATTGAGAAGTTCTATTTCTTAAAACAAGTCGCTAGAAATTAGACTATGTTAAAGATTTAATTTCATGCATGTTGATATTAATTAATTTCATGCATGTTAATAATATATTTAATCTTCTTACTTATTTGTTTATTCAATTTTATTATGTTTATAATTGAATTTAAATTATGTTAGTACTATTGAGTATATATTACTCAGCATACAATTATATTTATTTTTGTGCGTAGGTCTCGGATGGGAGCTTTAGTAAATACATGGTCAAGCATCCATTTTCTCCAGCTCAACTCGAAAGTCATTTTGTTGCTATTTTGTATGTTGAGTCTTACGGTATGTGTTGGTAAACTTGTTACTTGAGTAATTTTAGGTACTTTTGGCGCTTTTAATATTGTTTGGTACTTGAGTCTCTATTGAGTATATAGTTATAAAGCCACCAGCTATTGTCTAGCATAATACAAAGCTGTTGAGTTATAACATTTCATAATAACAGGTCCAAGTCAAATACATAGTTTGATTTGGTATATGTAGTTTTAAAAAAAATTGGGTCGAGCCCGAGTTTAACATATATAATTTGGATCTGGTTTGAACAAAAATTTAAGTCTGTTTTTTGAATAGGGCTCGGGCAACCACGTTTACGTTCTTGGGGGAATAAGCAGAACTGATGCTACTTTTGGTGGTTATGATGATGTAAACGATGTTTTCCAATTAGATTGGAAGGACGTTGAACGTGGGTGGAGAAAAACTACTTCTATGTTGTTCCCTCGGGCTTTTCCCCTGGTTTTTGCTGCAGAAGGAAAGATTTACGTCTTCGAACAATTGGTTTTTGAATCTTTTGGCGAGGTTTACGATATAAGTGGGGATATTTGGGAACCATTGTCGCCCCCTCTGGAAGCTATTGCTCTAAGTAATCCTGTTCTAGATTCTTCCCGATCTCGGATTTTGGTGCACTGCCATGTCAATGATTCTCTTTACGCTTATTACTATGATCGTAATGGGTTTGCCTCGATCAAAAATTTTGTTACTGGTCTGACTTAGCGTCAATCGTGGCCGATGTGCTGTATACTGTCATGTATAATTATTCTGGTGAGTTCTGTTCTTTGGAGGCGTATAATTTGCTTGATCAGAAACATTTGCCCGTCCAATGGTCATCAGAATTTTCAGTGGATCCACCAAGGAGTGGCGCTCTGTTTCGTTTGGGCAATGGCGAGTGGATTTTGGGTTGGGTCAACCATATCGATATGAGTTTTTGAGTACATAAGATTTAATATGTGGTGCAACGAGCAGGGAGGGATTCATGCAGCTGCAGAGCATCAATCTGCCATCACTGTTCCATATCGATCCAAAGATATTTGTGATATATTTTTGTTCTGAATGAAGGTTAGAGCCCCCTTCATATCACTTCTACATCATAATTATTCATTTGCCAATGCTGCTTGCTATTACATTTGGTTTGCTCTAAATGAAGGTTAGTGCCCCCTTCACATCACTACCACATCTTAATTATTCCCATCCTTGTAAATTGACGGATTTTTCATTTGCCAATACTGCTTGTCATTGCATTTTGTTTGCTCTTGTTGTCACTAAGAAGTTGATAGTGTGCCTGGGACTTCCTGTATAAAACTTGAGTAATGCTAAGGTACGGAGTAGACGAATCAGGCATCGTATTTGCATTGTGTGAAAATGTCTTCCTTTTTCCAAGACTCAGTTTTATTAGGACTATGCGCCGTGCTCTATTTGTTGTTTTAAATGGGTACGAGGCTCCTAGCACCTTTAAAGAACTAGAACTCAAGTTCTGTCTTTGCCTTACCCCCAATAGTTGCTTCTAGTTTTGTGTTCCAAAAAGAAAATAAAATATCCTGATCTAAACAAAGGCTTAAATTCCCGATGGAGTACTTAGGAAGTTGGTAATCTCTGACAATGTTTCTGCCTAAAATATCGGAGCAAGGTCATTACTTGTAGGCAAGTGAATGGTGTTACTTTCATATTAGTGCTTTCCTAATAAATTTCCAGCCCTTTTAACTTCACTCGAAGAGGCTATACAGTTGTCCCAGAGATGAAGTTTTGGCTCTCAAGAAATTCTGTACGATTGGTACGATCATCACGATTTAACTGGCCTCGGGAACGTACAACCTTCATCACCGCACTTGTTCCTTTTAGTCTTCCTTTCTGTCTTCGTGCAACATCTTGTTTTACTGGTTTACAAGGTTTCCTCATCTTACTGAATAGAAATTTTTGCAACATGCATATGATAAGAAGCAAGATGAAAGTGCAGAAAATATAACTATTACTAAGTGAGGATAGATTTATTGAATAGGCTGAATTTTATTTGAGATAGTGAATGTTATTACTAAGTGGGCTATTAGCTTGTTGAAATCAGTAAGAGAGTGGACAAAATATTACTTAAGAATATAACTCTAATAAATGGGAATTACTTAGTCCAACAACTAGAGAATTTGAAGTAGAGAAAAAGTAATTAGTAGGGGACAAAAATGTTTATTTGGAAACTCTTGTTAAATATTTTGCCATCCTATTTCCGGTTTTGTATATCATATGAATAGTATGTTTTCTTGGAAAGTAAGAAGGTTTGGGAGTGATAATTATATCTGTATTATTTTTTCCTCGTTTCTTTGATTTTGTTCTTGCGTGCTTGACTGATGAAGCTCCAACACGTAAGAAGTCAAAAATGAAAATGGAATGAAGCTCCAGCAGAGTTTCACCATTTTCACACTTTAATTCTATAAACTTTTCTTTGCAATTTATTATAGCATTATGCAATGTCAACCAATCCATACCCAAAATAACATCAAACTCATCAAACGGGCAACAACATCAAGTCGGCCAGAAAGTAATGACCCCGAATCATTAAAGGACATTTCTTGCATACTTTATCAACTATCACACATTTGCTTAACGGATTCGACACTCTAACCATAAATTCTGTGTTCTCAATAGGTATATTCATACTAGACACCAGTTTCATGCATACATATGAATGAGTAGAACCGGGATCAATCAAAGCAATAGCATTAACATCATAAAGAGAAAATATACCGGTAATCACATCAGGTGAGGAAGCATCTTCACGCGCTTTAATAGCATAAGTTCTAGCCGGAGCCCTTCCTTCAGATCTAACTGCTGCATCTCTGGCTACATTCTTACTGCTTGCTTCATTCCCAGCTTTTCTTGGATACTTTTCCCTCGAATCCGCACCACTTGCTTTTGTATACTGAAAATTTTCTTTCTCAGCTCTCTCTGGGCAGTCTCTAATAAAATGATCCGGAGAACCACATCGAAAACATTCATTTGCTCTACACGGACCAAAATGATTTCTACCACACCGCTGGCACTTGGGTTTAACAAATCTCGAGTTCTCTACACTGGCTGCCGAAGTAGTCTGCGACTTAGGACCCACATTTTGCTTCTTAGAATTCCCATATGATTTCCCAGCTGAAACTTGGGAATGAGGATTCATATTTCTTGACTTTCCAAGTTGCTGTGAGGGTGCATTACTCATTGGTCTTTTCTTCCAATTTCGTGTCTCAGATTCTACCTTTTTCTTTTACTTAAGTAGTTTTTCAGCCTTGCTAGCTCGATTGACAAGTACCACTATTTCTTTTAGTTCAAGGATCCCAGCAAATACCTTGATGTCTTCGTTGAGCCCGTCTTCAAATCGTCGGCACATCTTGGCATCTGTAGGAACATATTCTCTGGCATACTTACTCAATCGAACAAACTCTCTTTCATATTCTGTGACTGTCATATTACATTGCTTCAGCTCAAGAAACTCTTTACGTTTCTGATCAATAAATCTTTCACTAATATATTTCTTCTGAAACTCTTCTTGAAAGAATTCCTAGGTTACCCTCTCTTTCGGTACCACCGAAATCAAAGTCTTCCACCAATTACAGGCTGAATCCTTCAACAAAGATATAGCACATTTCAAACATTCTTCAGGTGTACAAGATAATTCATCAAATACCCGGAAAGAATTTTCAAGCCAGAACTCTGCTTTCTCGGCATCGTCATCAATATTTGCCCTAAATTCTTCGGCCCCTTGTTTACGAATTCTATCAACCGGAGTCCTATGAAATTTTGTCATATCCACACCCTGAGGCATCGGGGGTATAGGTTGAGGAATTGGGGGAGGTGGGGGAGGTCGTACATTTTGGGTCGTACGAACGAACTCAGTGTACCATGCACTCATCATTTGGAGAAAGACTTCTCGATCCCTTTCTTCTCCTCCCTGACCAACAGTAGGAGGTGGATTTTCAGTCGGCACTGCCCCTTCAGCCGGAGCTGGCGCATTACTCTCTACTTCATCTGCCACAGCTGGGTCGGGATCCATTTACTATATAAAAATCATTTAAAAAGGTCAGAAGTCGTCACACTATCACAATTTATACATATGACATGTATAGCAAAATCCGTACATACAACACGTAGTCCGAGAACCGACTAAACCTACTCTGATACCACTAAATGTAACGCCCTCACGCCCGAGACCGTCGCCGGAGTCGAGCTTGAAGTGTTACCGAACATAATTTATCAAATTAAGAACTTCGAATTATTTATTTCTACATTCACAGCTTTCTAATTACCTGCATCACAGTTACAAGAAAAATCATATCTCGAGTTACGAAACTCGAAATCAAGATCCGTAAATTTACCCTAAATCTAGACTCATATATATATTTAATTATTTGTTTCTAGAATTTTTGGTTGGGCCAATTAGTACAGTTTATTAGTTAAAGTTACCCCTGTTTCAGAACTTGACTGGTCTAACCTCTGTTTACTACGAACCATATTTCTCTCTGTAAAAAATTTATATGACTATGCCGTTTATTTATCCTGAAAGTATACTCAATAAGGATTCCAAGAATATAAAATACACCACATAATTATTTTTGTATGATTTATGGTGAATTTCTAAATTTGGAACAGGGGATTCAGAAATTGGTCTGGCCTTGTTTTACTAAAACTCAAATATCTTCTAACATATAATTCCTTTACCCGTTTCGTTTGTTTCATGTGAAACTAGACATATTAGGCTTAAATTTCATATTTAATCCATCACCAAATTCAATTTCTATGATTTTTAGTAAATTTTCAAACTCACATCAGTGTTGCTGCAATGTTCTGTTTATGGCTAATTTCATCTTTTCATGAGTTTTTATGGACTAGATAACCTATTAACCTTCCGTGACATCAAACATGACTAAATTAGCCATTTCCATTACTTATCATTATCAAGCAATTTCTTAACCAAATCACCACCATATAACAAAATTATTTACACAAAATAGGTATATTGCTATACATGCCATACTTAAGTTTTACAGGCCATTTACCAAGAAAAAGTCCTTCGGATAGTGTGATCGAACCTTCGACCTGTCCCGATTCCTGAGCCGGCTTGTTCAAAACTACAGTGAATGAAAAGGAGGAAGTAAGCATAAATGCTTAGTAAGTTCATATGCAAATAACAAGTAACATAACAATACAATCATAACAAACAACCTTAGCATGGTACTTCCAAAACATATTTCACATTTCTACACATCATTCATCATCTTATCATCTTATCGTTGTTGTATCTAACTTCAACCCGAGGGTTAAGTACATACCTGTACCAAGTGTCCATTTCGCAACACTTACCAAAACGTCACTTGCATCTATGTGTTCTTCCATTTCACTAGAAATTTTTCCCGTTGAACGCATCGGAATATAACTCGGATACATGGATAATTTGCACATAAGTGCCACATAACATATGTAATCAATCAATCACGTAACCCGCTCATAAGCGAACTCGGACTCAACTCAACGAGCTCGGGCGTTCGCATCCATAAGTGAACTTGGACTCAACTCAACGAGCTCGGATGCCTAGTTACATCTCTCGAACTCGGACTCAACTCAACGAGTTCGGACATTCGCATCCATAAGTGAAATCGGACTCAACTCAACGAGTTCGGATGCTCGACCATCCTAGTGACATGTCACTTGTATCCTAATCTATTCTTAAGTTCAAACGGGATTTTCCTCGAACACATATCCTTGCCATCTTCCGTAAAATACCGAAACCAATACTCGGTAGCACTTTATATTTAACAAATAATACACATAATTTGCATTTTATTCGAAAATAAACACAAAGCATATATTTCATGATAAAAATCAGCATATCATATAATTAACATCAATAATTTAAAAATAACAATTATACTATATTATTTACACATGAACTTACCTTGGTTCCAAAATATCAATTTAGTCCACAATCTTTTCTTTTCCTCGATTGGGGTCGCTTCCACTTCTTTCTTGATCTAAAATAACACATTTAGCTTATTTAATACTCACATTATCAAATTAGTCTTTAATTCAAATTTTAGCAAAATTATAATTTTACCCCTAAACTTTTACATATTTATAGTTTTGCCCCTAGGCTCGGGAATTAAACTTTATCCCTTATTCTTATGTTTTATGACATGTTGGTCATTTTTCCCTTCTATGACAACATCAAGTTCACACTCTAACATGTACTTATGACTATTAGGTATTTTTACCGATTAAGCCCTTTTTACTTGTTTCACTCAAAACCGAGTAGCACAAGTTGTCTAACATAATTTAAAATCTCATATTCTATCATAAAACATCAAAATTCACAAATTTCACCTATGGGTATTTTTCCAAATATGAACTCTAACTCAAAATATTACTATCATAAGCTATACCAAGTTACCGGGATTTCAAAAACGTAAAAATCATTAAAAACGGGGCTTGGAATCACTTACTATAAAGCTTGGAAGTTTAAGAAACCCTAGCTTTGGAGAGAGCAAAATTCGGCAGCAACCATATGAAGAAGATGACTATTTTGTGTTATTTTCCCCTTTTTATTTTAATTAATATCCAAATGACCAAAATGCCCCTCATTACTAAACTTTCAAAAATTCCTTCCATGTCCTAATTTTTGTCCATGAACTTAAAATTTGTCAAATTGCTATTTAAAACCTCCTTATTAATATTCCAAAACAATTTCATACTAAAAACTTCGAGAATGCAAGTTTTGCAACTTATTCGATTTAGTCCCTAATTTCAATTTAAGCACTTTAGGCATAAAATTCATCACGAAATTTTCACATAATCATGTAATCATATCATAAACATCAAAATAATTATAAAACAATTATTTCTATCTTGAATTTGTGGTCACGAAACCACTATTTCGATTAGGCTCTAATTCGGGATATTACAGTAGTGGCTCAGCACTGATCTAACTTGCTCAGCTATTGTAGGCCAACTCCGCACAGTAAATCAATGAGATTAGGATTGAAATATATATTTGAAATAATACCAGACTGGAATTTCATTAAATAAAACAGAATGATAACAGTATAAAAGAAATAACAGGGAAGCAAAATAACAAAAGAAAAGAAGCCTAAGAAAACTAAAAATACCTCCAGTCAGATATAGCCAAAGACCCTAATTCATTTCCCAAGTATGCTCCGATGGTTTCCATTTCCAAAAGCCGCAGTTTTCGAAAAAATTAACCAGTTGCTGCAGTCATCATCGTAAGTCGTTTCCCTCAGGCTCAGTCCGGTTCTCGTGGCCGACCTCCTCGCCTGGGATCAGTGGTGGAGCCTGGGACACCTCCCACCTGGTAAGTCTCTTCCTTTGATTGAAATTTAATGACAAAAATAATGAGACAAAAAGTGGGTTCGATTTGTACCTTTTCATCAACACATCGATAGTGTACGGAAACACAAAACTTGTTGTTTTCCACCTCCGCTCCTGGAATGGATTTTGTTTTCTCTACAAATTAATGATTCAATTTATCGATAGTGGGTAAGTACTTTTTAGCCCGGGATTATATATTTTTAATATTTAGTTTCTATTTTCACCAAAAATCCCTAGGTTTTGTTGTGTCGTTCACTACTGTTGTCTCCTTCTCCGCTCCAACCTTTAACTGTCTCCTTCCCGCCGCTGGTCAATCTCATCCAATTCCAGGTATGTTTTCTTCAATCCCTTCTATATTCAACTTGTCCTTGAAGTTGTCAATAAATCAAATTTTCTTTTTGGGTTCTTGCTCAAAATTTTCCTTTCCTCTTCTGTTTACAAGATATTCTGCTTTGGTTGTATTAGCATAAGATTGCAGCAATCTTACTTTGAACTGTTATGAATGTCCGTAAGTATCTCCTATGCTATTGTATTGGTAAACTGCAACACAGGATATAATACATGGAGATACCATTAGACCAAATGTCAACCGCATTTGTATTTATTGAAAGTCCTAACAAATTGGCAACTATTGGAACTCGCCATATAGGCCACTATTACAATAGTAATGACAGCAATGGCAGAAGAAGCAGTGGCATAAACTTTTCTATACTGTAGTCAATATAAAAGAAAATCACAGCCCAAGGATTTCTGTAGTATGCGACCCCAATTATGTAGTACACATTCAAGACAAGATTAAAAAAAAGCCCCATTCAAATAATAGAATGAATTGATATGAGAAGAAACTCTAGTTTAAAATTTCTTTATCGAAAATGGAAAATCCTAATTTAAAAGTAAATAGCCAGGCTGCATTATACCTTAAGTTTTGAATTCACTGTTAAAGTGTCTCAAAAGTTTGAATTCCCAGTTATTTAAACGTTCTTCAACTTTACTAGAGATAACAAATTTTTTTAAACCTTGAACCTTTTTTTTTTGCCATTAATATAGGGTGTTGGAATTCACTGTTTAAAGGTTCCCAATTATTTAAAACTTGAATTCAATGTTAAAGTGTCTCAAAAGCTATTAATTTTTTTTTTGCCATTGATGTAGGGTGTTGGAGATTCATACTAATTTACATGTGATTTAAGTTTTTAGAAAAATGGGTAATTGTTAAGGGTCAGAATGGGATTATCCTAGTTCTCAAGACTCGAGCTTTGTAACTTTAATTTTCAGCTTAAATTATTTGCCCTTATACCAAACTATGTTAGCTAGATTGATTGTTAGCATTAAAAAGAACCCGAATGACATAATGTCGAAGAAAGATAGTCGAGCTATAGAGAGAAAGCATGATAAGCACATAATAAGTTGTATTCTCAAATCTGAAGTGTTTTTTTATCTTTTATTACATTTGGGGCAACTTAAAGTTTTAATTCTTTTTCCGTACTTTAAATTCGGGCATTTTGGTTGGTTGATTACATTTTGCAGGTTGTTTTTGGTGCTGTTTCACTGCCCTTTTTAATGTTGTTCTACTGCCGCTTTTAAAATTGTTTGGATATTGTAGAATCTTTATTTTATTTTAGTATCTCTTCACAATCTCAAACTATATGAATTAGTGTTTGATTCTCTATAAAATATAAAACATGAAATCGTATTTAGACATTGTAATGCGGTGGTAATGAGTTGTAACAGTCTATTGCAATTTACTTTAGCAACCACCATGTTTAGACTTATTTACTTTAGCAGTTGACTTGTTCGCTAATTTTTGAAATGGAGATGGTATTGTGTAAATTTGTTTGGCTATAGGATGTTCCCATGGTTAATTCTTCATTTGATCATTGTCTCCTTTGTTAGTTTAATTTTTATTTTTGGTTTGTAACAGCTATGTCGGACCTAGATTGTGCGATTATAAAATGGGATGATAGTGTTTGTGTGTATTATGGAATGCTAAAGATTTCGAGAAAAGAAATTAGCTCCACTTTCTTACCGTTTAAAGACGAAGAGAAAGCTTTGGAACTATACACACATTTAGTGGAGCATCAGGATTACTGGATATTAAGTTGCCATCATCTTGTACGGTATCAAGATGAATGGCTGGTTGCACTAGAATATTCTAAAAATATCGTAACATATTTTAAAGAAACGATGGAGAGGTGGGAAAATAGTAACCGAAATCAGCGTGAATGGTTCAATTACATTAGTGAGGATTTCGTTAAGATATTAAAGGATGTGGCTTGTATATGGGCTAAAAGTAATAAGAGCATATACACTCAAGATCCGATAAAGTTCATATTCATCACTAATTTCGGTGGAGGGGTAATTTTTTTACTCAATTTGAATGCATCTGACAAACCAATGGAAGGTGATATTGATGAGTTGAAATATTTGATGAGCTACATCCTCAATATGCCATTCGAATCTGCTATCGAAAATTATTGAGAATTTCAATATGCCGAATGAATTATCATTGTTTCTTAACCAGCTCAAATCTCAAAACTTGTAAGTTATCTTTCATATATTTATTTTAAAGTTCGATAACTCATATGTTCTACTTCGTTAATTTCATAATATTTTTGTTTACTTATTTGCGTATGTCCAAATGGATAGGAAATACATGAGTCCCGCATTTCTACTGGGTGCGCCTTTATTTTGGAGACCTGTTGATAAGTTCTATTTTATTATAAATCTGGATCATATGATGAAGCGTGGAGAGATTAGGTGGCATCTTCTTGACAATCCCCAACAATTGTTGCAAAAGAAATATTCATGTGATTGGGTGTTGGAGGTGAAAAGTGATCCGGTGCTTAAATCTATATTCGAGCATGGAAATTTTAGTTACTCAACCTTTTCCTTTTCCTCTGTAGTACGGTACTGCTCTAACGTTTACCGTCATTACAACGACAATACCACGAAAAGTAAGATTTTAATATTTTTTATTATGATATTCTATTTACTTTTGTTATTAACTTTTACTTAAATTGTTTATTTTATAGATTAGCATCATTAACATTGAGAATAAGTTGAGTAGGCTACTGCCAGAACTGTATCTTCATCTATTTGAAGGTTTAATGAATGATGCAAAAAATAAATAAAAGCAGGTAAGGAAGATAGAAAAATTATATTATCATTGTAAAATTGTTTTTTTAATTCATAGTAAATGAATATTGTTATTTTAATGTTTTGATATAGGGACCCAGTTTTTTCGAAATCAATTATTTCTGAAGATATATGAAAGGTAAGCAAGTTGGTTTTCTCTTTAAATATATTTAGAAACTGTCACACCTCAAAGTCTGGACTAGAAGTAGGAAAAAGAAAAGAATAAAAAAAAACACATGATTAAGAGAAAGAAAAGAAAATACGAGTTTAGAAAATCCGGGTAAGAGAAATACGGGTTAGAGAGTAGTAACTAGAACTTCGGATTAGCTTAGGTGAGATTAGAATTGAAATCGAGGATCAAATTGAAGCAAATTACTTCAATTGAAATCGAGAAATTCGATTTCTTAAAACAAGTCGTTAGAAATTAGACTATGTTAAAGATTTAATTTCATGCATGTTGATATTTTATTAATTAATTTCATGCATGTTAATAATATATTTAATCTTCTTACTTATTTGTTTATTCAATTTTATTATGTTTATTATGTTTATAATTGAATTTAAATTATGTTAGTACTATTGAGTATATATTACTCAGCGTACAATTATATTTATTTTTGTGCGTTGGTCTCGGATGGGAGCTTTAGTAAATACATGGTCAAGCATCCATTTTCTCCAGCTCAACTTTAAAGTCATTTTGTTGCTATTTTTTATGTTGAGTCTTACGGTATGTGTTGGTAAACTTGTTACTTGAGTAATTTTAGGTACTTTTGGCGCTTTTAATATTGTTTGGTACTTGAGTCTCTATTGAGTATATAGTTATAAAGACACCAGCTATTGTCTAGCATAATACAAAGCTATTGAGTTATAACATACTAACAAGAGTTGTGCACACCCAATAAATCTGCCTTCACCTACCCTCCGACAAGCACTCAAAGATCTGAAAGTCTCAGCCAAAATTGCAGGAACAGGAGTGACTCCTTTACCAAATCGGTCAAATAAATCGGCGACTGCTTCATCTACATGCCTTAAAGCTTTAGGAAAAATAACCAAACCACAAACGCTAAAGGCGAATATATCAACTCTTTTCTTCATATCAGGGTGTGTCAGGATCAGATCTCTCAAATTTTCCCAAGGGATGCACTTTCCATTGCCTTTCTGCTAGACTTGAGCTGCAAACCACTGCTCACTCATCCCAGTGATGTTCATCAACCTCTTTACAAAGTTTGGGGTATTGACAGCTCTAGAATAAATCTTATCAACTTGAAACCTTGGACAACGAAGCAAGGCTGTATATTCCTCGACAGTAGGTGCTAGATCCACCTTTCCAAAAGTAAAACAACTGTAGGCGGAATTCCAAAATTGAGCCATGGCGCGGAACAAATACCTATCTATCTTAACATCGAGGAGATAAGGAATATCACCATAATTACAATAGAGTAGCTGCTTCATCTCCCCATCCCAGTGACTCCATAATTCTTTCAACTCTTGAAGATCATTCTGAACCATACTAATACGGGTAAAGTCCCATAACTCTGACATGTACCCCTTTGTCAAACTGTCACCTTTCTTTAATTGTGCATTCTCCGACCATCTTTGGACAAACGCATTGTCTTTCACTTTATCAAGGAATTCGTTCTTCATGGTAAAACTTTCTATTAGTAACCGAACCGTATATCGACACCTCCTTTTATGATGAAAATGTTATGCAATCACTATTAAAGAAAGAAGGAAAAGCACAAGTCAGAATTATGCATAAGAATAGGAATCAAAGCAATCAAGAAATTATCAACCGCCTATTTAGGAAACCACTAGGGCTAGGTGTAATTCTACCTAAGGCAGGTTCCTACAGCTCACTATATGTGGTTTAGTTCTAGAGTAAAGGTACCTGAACCAGCAGATTCCTCGATCCTCGCCCATTATAGGTTCATATGGATCAAGTTCAGTTCAGGGGAATACATTTTCTTATGCCCGTGCGGAGGTGAAAAACCTCACAAAGACATAAGTACGGATGTATTCCGGAAGCGATCCCCTAGCCCATGCGGAGGTGAAAACCTCACGAAAGCATAGTTTCTCACTCCCACTTAAAAGGTGTGACCACAACGGTCATGCGATATGATGCGAGATTATATAAAGAAATTCAACAGAAAAACAAACTCAACAAGGACACAGAAAATGCAAAGTGAAGATCGTGTATTTTTAGAAAAACTGAATTTCTAAATTTCAACAAGAAGACAGAAAATAATCAATTTACAGCTCGACTCTCTTATTGGTCCCCAGTGGAGTCGGCAAGCTGTCGAAACCATTTTTTTGAAAACGGGAAATCGACTTTTGAAAACGAAAAGTTAGGAGTCGCCACCAATCATTTTTAATAGGGTGTGATTGGATCACCTCAAAACACGGTCGTTTTTAATAAATAAATAAATTTTTCAAAACGACGATTTTGGTCTGCGAAAATAAAAAACCGGTTCGGGAGTCAGTTACGTACGAGGAAGGATTAGCACCCTTTACATGTCCAAAATTGGTTCTTGATTGATTATTTAGTGTCTTAATGTCGAAAATTAAAGATTTGGACAGAGTTCAAAACGCGATCCTCTTTTATTGGCTTTTGAAACATTTAGGTAAGTCAAATGTGTATTAAAGACCATCTCACCTCAAGGTAAAACATTACATCCAGTACGTTAGGACACAACATTTTTGACCCTCAATTGTGAGCTTGCCTTTAAAACGTGCGTTTTAGCCTTAAGAGGATATTCAAATATTCAAAACAAACAAAGAAAGCAAAACCCAGTACGTTAGGGCACGATTTTTCGAATTCTTTAAATACCGAATATTGCCTTTATTTTGAAAATTTTTGAGAGAAGATCAATAGATAAATGAATTAAGGACATAGATTTTTTTAAAAATGATGATAATAGACAATATGAAAATAATAATATGAGAATAATGCTAATCGTAACCGTAAACATAGTAATAACAATTAAAATAACATAACAACAACAAAATAGAAGACAATAATAATAATATATTAATAAAAATAATATAAAAATAATACTAATATAGGGAAAAAAATATTGTATAAGAAGTTATAAATAAATGATAAAATAAAATAAAGGTGTATAAGGTTTTTAGGTAAATAAATAAATAGAATGAAGATATAATAATAGTAGTAATAACAGTACAAAACTAGTTAATATAGTGCCATTATAATAATAAAAATAAAAATAATAAAAATAACAATATGTTACTAATAATAATAATAAATAAATAAATAATGGTAATAAATATATATAAAATAATAGTAACAGAAATAAAATAAATAAAATAATAATAATAATAACACTCTCCCCATCCCATCTAAATCCGGCCATCAGTCCGACCTTGCTCCGGTCACCGAACCCCCATGAGCCGCTGTCGGTGCCACCGTACACGGCAGCCGAACCTAAAAAAAAACCCTTTTCCGGTAATTTTAAAATGTGCAAGCTTCTTTCCTTTATTTTTACTTTCGTATAAAAAATAAAATAAAATTGAAATGAAAAAAAAAACAAACAAAGAACTTAAGACGAGAATAGGAAAACCTCTTTTGCTTTTATCTTTGATTAATCTCCAAAAACCAACCCCATTTTACAATAGTTTTGAATGGCTTTTATAGCCAAATTTTACAACTGATTGCTTCCTTCCATGGTGGCAAGTAAGGTAATGGAGTTAGTGGGGTAGCTTAGTGGGGTGATGGAGTTAGTGGGGTGGCTTAGTGGGGTGATGGAGTTAGTGGGGTAATTTAGGAGTTAGTGGTTAGTTTAGTGGGTGCTAATTGGATGGTTGGTGTTCTGGGCTCTGCTTATTGGTCCCGGGCATAAATTTGGTCCTACACATGCCAACCGCTTTTTTGTCTCATTCAAATTAATATACCTATCAACTCCTGATTCAATTAATACAATGGTTGATCAAATTTCAACAAACTCTAACATTTGATACGTAATAATATTATTTTATATTTATTAAAAATAATCATAATTAATAAATAATTTTGAAATACAAACAGTCACATATTGACAATATCTTCACTTTAGAAATTAACAACTAAAACAAGCAAATTACTGTTTTTCTTTTAAAAAAAAAATTTATCAACCCTGAAACAAATAATTGAATAACTTGTCAACAAATTTATTATAAATCCTTTTTTCTCAATGACAATTAAACCCAAACCAAATTAAAAAAAAAAGAGGAGGAAATAACCCGAAGTTAGAAACCCTAAAACTAAAAGCGATTTTGGATCTGGAAAGGCGAAGATGAGGGTGAACCATGAGCGGCGATACTAGTGATTCCTCCAGTTACTTTGATGGGCGAGAGCCAGATGAACTGATCAGGGCCCTCGTCCAGAAATGACCGGATACCGATGGTAAAATGACGCTCGATTTGCGCTTTATTGATCTGGAAAGGAATAAAGTCTTTATTAAGGTGATGCCACCTGATGCTCCTTCAGGTTCCACTGCCGTTTCCTGTGGCAACCACGTTTACGTTATTGGGGAAATGCGCGAAAATGATGCTAATTTTCGTGGTTATGTTGGAGTAAACGATGTTTTCCAATTAGATTTGAAGGACCTTGAACATGGGTGGAGAAAAACTACTTCTATGTTGTTCCCTCGGGCTTTTCCCCTGGTTCTTGCTGCTGAAGGAAAGATATACGTCTTCGAATATTGGGGTTCTGAATCTTTTGGCGAGGTTTACGATATAAGTGGGGATTTTTGGGAACCATTGTCGCCCCCTCCGGAAGCTATTGATATATGTGTTCTTGTTCTAGATTCTTCCCGATCTCGGATTTTGGTGCACTGCCATGCCAGTGATACTCTTTACGCTTATTACTATGATCGTAAATCATGGGTTTGCCTCGAACAAAAATTTTGTTACTGGTCTGACTCAGCGACAATCGTGGACGATGTGCTGTATACTGTCCTTGATAATTATTCTTGTTCTTTGGAGGCGTATAATTTGCTTGATAAGAAACATTTGCCCGTCAAATGGTTATTGGAAGTTCCAGTGACTCCACCACAGGGTTGCACTCCGTATCGTTTGGGCAGTGGCAAGCTTATTTTGGGTTGGGTCAACCATCTCCATACTTTTGAGTATATAAGATTTAATATTTGGTACAACGAGCAGGGAGGGATTCATGTAGCTGCAGAGCATCAATCTGCCATTACTGTTCCATATCCCAAAGATATTTGTAATTTATGGTTCTTCTGAATGAAGGTTAGAGCCCCCTTCATATCACTACTACATCATAATTATTCATTTGCCAATGCTGCTTGCCATTACATTTGGTTTGCTCTAAATGAAGGTTACTGCCCCCTTCACATCACAACCACATCTTAATTGTTCCCATCCTTGTAAATTGACGGATTGTTCATTTGCCAATACCGCTTGTCATTGCATTTTGTTTGATCTTGTTGTTGCTAAGAAGTTGATAGTGAGCCTGGAACTTCCTGTATAAAACTTGAGTAATGCTAAGGTATGGAGTAGATGAATCAGGCGTCGGATTTGCATTGTGTGAAAATGTCTGCTCTATTTGTTGTTTTAAATGGTACGAGGGTCCTAGCACCTTTAAAAAACTAGAACTGAAGTTCTGTATTGCCTTACCCCCGATAGTTGCTTCTAGTTTTTTGTTCCAACAAGAAAATAAAATATCCTGATCTAAACAAAGGCTTAAATTCCTACTTAGGAAGTTGGTAGACTATGACAATGCTTCTGCCTAAAATATCAGAGCGAGGTCATTACCTATAGGCAAGTGAAGATTTAGTAAAATGATGTCCTTTTGTCGGTGATGGATACCACACGTAAAAATGCCAATATTGATAAGGACTATAATAACCTTGGACAATAAGTAAACAAAGTAAAGCTTGACTGCCAGTTAAATAAAATTAGAAAAAGAAATTGAGTGGGTTGTGTTGGGCCAAGCATGGCTCCCTTTTGGTAATTAGGGTTTGGTCTAGTCAAATGATATTGCCCATATTTTGTGTTGGGTCAGGGGCCTACCCAAACGTGAAAGGTGTTAGTATCCTGTCTAGGCTCGACTTGTGAGCAGACCTACCTATGACCAAACTATTACTTAGGTTGTAACTTCTACTTGACTTCCATCCCCCCCAATTACTTTCGATAAACTCCGTCTCTCCCACTACTCATGAATGGTGTTACTTTCATATTAGTGCTTTCCTAATAAATTCCCAGCCCTTTTAACTTCACTCGAAGAGGCTATACAGTTGTCCCGGAGGTGAAGTTTTGGCTCTCAAGAAATTCTGTACGATTGGTACGATCATCACTATTTAACTGGCCTCGGGAACGTACAACCTTCATCACCGCACTTGTTCCTTTTAGTCTTCCTTTCTGTCTTCGTGCAACATCTTGTTTTACTGGTTTACAAGGTTTCCTCATCTTACCGAACAGAAATTTTTGCAACATGCATATGATAAGAAGCAAGATGAAAGTGCAGAAAATATAACTATTACTAAGTGAGGATAGTTTTATTGAATAGGCTGAATTTGATTTGAGATAGTGAATGTTATTACTAAGTGGGCTATTAGCTTGTTGAAATCAGTAAGAGAGTGGACAAAATATTACTTAAGAATATGACACTAATAAATGGGAATTACTTAGTCCTACAACTAGAGAATTTGAAGTAGAGAAAAAGTAATTAGTAGGGGACAAAAATGTTTATTTGGAAACTCTTGTTAAATATTTTGCCATCCTATTTTCGGTTTTGTATATCATATGAATCGTATGTTTTCTTGGAAAGTAAGAAGGTTTGGGAGTGATAATTATATCTGTATTGTTTTTTCATTGTTTCTTTGATTTTGTTCTTGCGTGCTTGACTGATGAAGCTCCAACACGTAAGAAGTCAAAAATGAAAATGGAATGAATTACATATGAAGATAGAATGCTGCAGACTGCAGATGTATATCTGAAAAACCATTAATAGATTATGGAGATCGTTTCTCCGATGTGTTTGTTTTGTTGGTAGTTGTGAGCTATAGTAATAATAATAATAATCATCTTACTCATTTTTCATTGCTGTAAAAGGTCATGGAAGCTTTTATTATTATTAACAATGTTGATTTTTAGGGCTCATTTGGTGCCTGTTGATGTGGTCTGCTGATGGATATGTGTGTGTATATAACTTTAATTATTATTTTTATGGATCAGAATGATTATATTATATATCAATCAAATATACTTTAATTTTGGCTAAAGGGTAAAGAAAAGCCCCTAAACTTTTTCAAGAAATCAATTAAGCTCCCTGAACTTTTTTGTTTTCACTCAATTGGGCCCTTGAACATTTGAATTACAATCAATCAATCAAGCCCTTTGACCGTTAAAGTTAACGGTCAATGTTACAAAGCCAAGGGTGCCGATTTTCTTCCAGCTGTTTTTGCCACGTGGCCATGTGGTAAAAACATGCATTTTATATATAAAATCAATAGAAAATTATAAAAAAATATTATACGATTTTCTATGACTTTTTATAATAATGTTTTATACATTAAATGCTAGTTTTTGCCATGTGGTGAAAACAACCAGCAAAAAAATGGCACTTTTGGCTTTGTAACTTTGATGGATAACTTTAATGATAAAAGGGCTTAATTTATTATAATTCTAACGTCTAGGGGGTTCAATTTTTGGTTTTTGTCCCTTAAGCCTTCAATTTTCGCTGCAATGATATAAAATTATATTCCTAATCTCAGATTTTTTCCCCTCCCTTTTAGGCCTCAGCTGGAATGTGTTGGTGCATGGAGTTGAGTCAAGACCCACGTTGATGGTGAAGAGAGACTTTGAAGACGCCGTCAATTATTTTGGTTAAAACTTTGAAGTTGTTGATGTAATTGGATGCTTTCTTTTTGGATACCGAAATATTGACATAGTTAAAACTATATAGTATTGTGATTTTGCACTTTATTCAGTTCTCTTAAGGCCATCTTTCTTGCCCTTCAAATAACACCCATTACGTGGTTTGAATTTTTATTTTTTAAATTAAATAAATATATTTGAAAATTAAATTAAACCTTCGTGGTTAGAGGCGAATCCAGAAGGTTGGCACGGGGCCGGACCCTTAAAATGGGAAATTGTTATTTTGGCCCTATAAATAATTTTAAAATTTTAAAATATTGATGAGAGTGAAGTATAGTAGTAAATTTTAAATTTCACGCAATTTTGGATATTAGCCCTAAATAATTTAAGAAATTTGAATTTTTTACTAAATAAGCATTTAACAAATCGATAGATTTAGAAATAATAATGAATATTATATTTGGAAGTATTTCACTATCCAATTTATGTAGTGTTTGGGAATTTAGTTTTAAATTTTGGATTTGAATTTAAAAAATATAAATATACAGATTGAGTGATAACATATATACAAAATATAACATCTATGATTATTTCTTAAAAACAAGAATTTGTTGGATTCCTACTAACTAGTTGCTTTGGGTTCCTAAGGTATATATGAATTTGACAAATTCATACTTTTTTTTATACCATTTTAAATATATATTATATTGAAACAAATACATTTATAAAAAAATAATTTAAAGATCATCATATTAGAGTAACAGATTTAGGGGTGTTTAAATTTCGGTTAAAATTAATTGGTTAGTTAACTAATCTAATTCGATCAGAGATTAGTTAATAATTTTTTAAAAGTTCAGTTATTGGTTAATTTGGCTCGAAAGCGATTAATTAACCAAATTAATTGAACTTAATAACTAATATCATATATTATATGTATTAGGCTTAGCCTACTTCCCACCTAATCCCCAACCAGCAGCTCACCCCAGCACTCCTAAGTCCTGCCCAATATAAACCTAATCTAGTTTAATTTATAAACCCAACCCAATTTAAAGAATTGGGACTAAATCCACAACTTTCATAAAATACAAGTACTAATAAAGATATTTAGCCGATTATTTTAACCTGAAAGTTTCAGGGATGGACTTGCTCAATTGGTTTGCAGACAAGTCTAGTTACAAAAGCTTGAACATAAGTCCTAGTTCCAAGGGTACACTACCAAAAGGTTTTTTCCCATTCAAACCAAGATAAAGCAAAGATGTCAACTTTTACACAACCCCCAATAGGAAGACACTACACCTTGAAATTCATTGTCAAGTCAATGAATTTTAGGTTCGGGTAAACACCTAAATATTTAGATATATTCCTTCTAAGTCAGTTTTTTTTCAAGGCGGGCTCTCTTCAAGCTAGTGCAAATTTTCAACCATTGAGGGATTGGCCCAGTAAGCTAGTTGTCATCTGTTGTGAAGTATTCAAGTGATCCGCCATGGCAAATGGCTTGCGGCAAATTTGTGTTAATCATACAGGTTTTAACTTGAAGCTTTATCGAGTGAGTTTTGTTGTTTGATAGTGTTGTGTGATACAGGAGTCAAGAATTATATTGCAGAATATTGCGAACTGTATTTCCCGTAAGATAGAATTTGTTTGTAAATTAGATCGGAGGTTACGAGATTAACTCTGTTAACTCAAAAGATCGGAGGTTACGGGCTTAACTCTGCTAACCTTAATAATCAGCTGGGAGCGTAGGTCCATAAGTTGTCAGAAAGTCAAAGTTAGTGATATTAAATCAAGCGAACCATAAGAAAGCAAAAAATCGTGATCGTAAATCAGCTTGACAGCCCAAAAGATATAAGTCGGATCTATACTCACACATAGAGCATGCAAGAATAGAGCAGCAATATACTCCATAAATAGTAAACTAAAGTCCCTTAGGAAGGCGAGGAGAACCAAATTGTACCACATAACATCGATATTAGATTATATTTGGGACCATATATTCCGAAAGATCCACACCAGCTGCAAACTCATAGTATCAAAACTTTTATGGGATTGCAGAAAAGATGAATAATTCAAATGGATATTCCGTGTCTTTTGGCGTTCTATCTCATAAAAAACCTCATCGTCAACAGATGAATGCTTGTTCATATCGAAATCTTCTGGTGCAATGTTTAAGAAATTTACAAGTTTACTAAATGTCTGATTTTCAATAAATTGTACTTGGAAAATGCCATCGATGAAGAGGTGTGTGCAAAAAATCCAAGGATGCTCCTTATTGTGCAGTTTTCCAAGTAGCTTTTTCCTGTTTCTCACGTACAATAACACCATTTTGTTCCAATCCAAGGTAACGTGATAGATAATCAAACTCACAGGAGGAAAACATATTTGCCTGAAGTGATACCAACATAAATATGACTATCTCAACAAGTGCAGATTTGACAGTAGTTCGAAACCCATAGCTATACTCGCAAAATCCAACTTCAAAGGCTATTTATAGCTTATACTATATCAAGAGATGCAAGTGCATGCATAATAATCAAGAGAAATCGTACAAACATGTCAATATCCCAAAAAGTAATAATTGTATGGACCCGAATGATTTTATTAGTCATTTACCTGATAACATCTTCACCAAATCATTTTGTTGCTCCTTATTCAATCCGATGTCCGAACTTAGTGTCTTTTCAGTTTAGAGACAACGGTGCTTTTTGGGGAAACTGTTGGTTCTTTTTGGAAGATGTCGTGGTTGATATCAGACAAGGTCCTCTAACGCATTGGACATGGGATTTTGAGACTGAGACTCCCTTTCCCTTCTCGTTATCGTTATGGTCTCTGTAAAAGAAATCATTGTGGCCTTCTCAAGTAGGTGACCTGAATGTTATTTGAGCGAATTAAAATAGCTTTAGTGGATTGATTGTTTAATGGAAAGAGAACCAATCAATGCCTTACTTTGCTTCCTGAACTTCTGTTCGAGTTTAGAAAGACTTTATGTTACACTTGATCCAAAATGCTATAACCTGCCCAACACTGTAAACAACTTCAACACTTGGTGTCAGACAGTGTATTTTCTTAACAACTAAACCAAGATTGAAGGCAATTTCTTCTCAGTAGCAATTACTACCCCATTAGCAGCTTTGATTCTAAGAGATGTTTGACCCGATTCGATTGTCGACAAGGGTGCTCGATTTGAACTAGCTTTCCTGAAGGACAAGATGCAACACTAATGAGGCCAAAACGATCGGTACGACGGGTGAACTCAGTTTTTTAATCACTATTATCATAAGCACCAGCTGTTGTCAAAATTTTGAGAAAGGGATATCACTGCTATCAAAGCAGGGAGTCCAATTTCAACGCATCTAACCAATTGAGGGAAACCATGTGAATAGAGACAAAGTGCAGTGAAAGTTACAAAAAGAAACTCGTATAAAAAATAATGTTGGATTTTGGAAGTTAGCCAAACACCTACACATATAATTACGCAGAAAGCACATGCAAAGCTATATATATAAAGTCAACATTTTTGTTTACTGAATAAACAAAAAACCCAAAACTTTAAGCTTCACATTTCCACATCTTTTTTATTACTCTAAACCATCATATTAAGTAAATAATAAAGAATTATAAAACTTGGTTTAATCATCAATTTAGGCCTTGTTCTTCATTGCTTTTGGGATGAGCTTTTTCCCCAAAAAGTGCTTTTATCTGAAAAGCAATGAAGAACAATCATCAGTTTACCAACTTTTTTAACTTATTTTAAGGCCTTTTTTACAGATGAAAAAGCCAATTATTTTAGCTTTTTCAAGCCTGAAGTTCATTTGGGTTGATATTTTACCCTTTTAACCTGATCTCCTCCACGGTAGTTGTCTGAAATTGTTCTCTGTATCTTCTCTTCTCCACTGGTACTCTATCTTTTTCTTCTCTTCTTTTTCTAATTTTTCATTATGCTTTAGTTTTTATTTTCTGATTGTTTGATCTTATGAAATAATTATGAAATATACTCTAATTTTTTCACATTTCTTTCAGCTTTTCTGTAATGGCTTAAATTCAAGGTTATCGGAACAATGGTTTCGTAACCATAGATCCGATTTAAAGAGAAATTTATTTCAATATTTTTGCTTGAAAATTGATATGATAGGAAAATCGTATGAAAATATTGATAGAAAAATTTTACCAATTTAGTGATTAGATAGAAAAAGAAATTATTGAAGAAATTGGGTAAAAACAAGGTATCGAGACCTCTATCTCGTAAAATCGAGTCAAAATAATTTTATAAATATTTATGAAATGTTATTAATGTGGTATTAAAATTTCGTTAGGAAATTTTAATGTTTGGGTAGTCAATTAAATGAAAAAGACTAAATTGTAATAGGTGTAAAAGTTGCTAGGATGATTAAATAGCTTAAGAGTCTAATGAGAAAGGATTTAAAAGGCAATTAGACCCAAAAGTTATTTGGGCTGGACAGCAAGGGTATGAAATCAGCAGAAAAATTGATAAATTAAGGGTAAAATTGGAATATTGCAAAATTAACTAAATAAAGCTAGGACTAAATAGGAAATATCTAGATTTCTCTTCATTTCTCTTCAATTCCAGCAGCTAAAAACGCCATAGGAGGGTTCTCTAAGCTGGTATTTCATAATATTTGCACCAAGTTAGTTAATACTTGCCTTTTTCTTGTAATTTGTGTTTCTAAGACTTTTACAACTAGGTCCTACCAAGTTAGTTAATACTTGCCTTTTTCTTGTAATTTGTGTTTCTAAGACTTTTACAACTAGGTCCTACTATTAAATTCATTAGTTTTTGATTTCATGGATGAAATTGAAAGTCACCATGGTTGAGTGCTGTAATTTTATGATGAAATAGAATTAAATTAAAGCTTTAATTTGTTTATGAGATGATTTTATTAGGTAATTTCAATAGAAATTGATTTTTGGGACCTAATTGTGAAAATTCTTGGAATTAAAGTCTATTGCTGAAATTCTGATTCCTAAAGGTTGTAAACTAGTTTAAGGTGATAGAATAAAATGTTAATTGAGAAAAATCAGCTCAATTGAGAGGCTAATTGAGTAGGGACGAAATTATCATTTATTAAAAGCTTAGGGGAAAAATGGTAATAAACAGATTGCACAAAAACAGTTTGGACAGCAGCAGTAGACTAACTTTGAAAAATCACTATAAATTTTAGAAATCGAATTAGAAGATGAAAAAAATATGGAATTAAAGCTTATTGAGTCTAGTTTCTCATAGAAGAAATAGTGTAAGTAATGGATTTGTAAATTTTTAGATATAATGAATTTTATGAGACAAGGTCAGAATAAATTTGGGTTCCCCTGTTATGACTTTAAAAAATCATAAAAAATTGAATAAAAATAATTAGGGGCTTAAATTTATATGTATAGAATCCTTAATGAATCTATTTTTAAGAGAAACAAACAAGAACATTATTTGAATTCTGTATGAAGAGATAATTATTTTTTAGTGAAGAAGGGTCAGAACTGTCGACAGCAGAACAGGGGTGAGTTTAAAGAATAAACTGTACTTATTGGATAAACTAAAAATTCTGAAAATTTTATGATAAAAAAATATATGAGTCTAGTTTCAGGGAAAATTAACAGATCTTAATTTTGAGTTCCGTAGCTCAAGTTATAAATAATTTAGTGACTATGACTCAAGTAGACAACTTTGAATGAACTATAAATAATAGTTGAATTATAGAGAATGTTGCATATGAACATGAAATGTATTAAATTGATAATTAAATTTATTTATTTAGATCTGGAAGATTCAAATACGAAGCTAGATCGAGGAAAGGAAAAATTTCGGGATTAGTAGATTTTTATTGTTTACAAACAAGTATCAAGGTAAGTTCATGTAACTTGAATTATATTCTTAAATGCTTAAAATGCACGTTTTTGATATGAATATGATTTGAATGTTCATTATATGAAATTTATGAAACATTGATATATTTGATAAAAGGGGAAGAAATCCCGGTTGAATGAAAGGAAAATTCGATGGATCTCTGAAAAGGAATTGACGGTAAAAAGGATCTAGCCCGGACGAGTGATCCTATCTTGATATAGCCCTCCCAAAGAATATGTGTAAAATGGAATTAGCCCGGACGGGTAATCCGAATTAGGGTCTGAATTTAGCCCGGACTGGTAATTCAGATCCAAGCTCATTAGAGTAATTGTCGTTGCAGGGGATTTAGCCTGGGCTGGTAATCTCGACAATACTCTATGAGTTTATGTTGCAGGGGATTTAGCCTGGACTGGTAATCCCGCTGCCAGGTTGAGGTTCGCGGGAGTGTGCTCTCTGAAATAGAAATGTGCGCACATGAATATGAATTGACGGACCCGGAATTGTACACTAAAAGTGTACCTCTGAAAATCCATCGAAATTTCGATAAATTCAACGGGATAAATATGGAAAAATAACAAGGAAATGGAAATCATGGTATTGACGAGCTCATCAATCATGGTATATATATTATTGATACATGGAAATTATTGTACTAACTTGAATGTTGAGTTTGTGCATGTTAGGGTAATAATGCATTGAATGGATATATGAATGTTTATTATATTGTATTGAAAATATTAGGTAAGTATAATTCTTGTTACATGAGCTTACTAAGCACAAGGTTACCCCGTTTCCTTTTTCCCTGTTTGTAGTGTTAAGAGCTCGGAGGTCGGATTTGGTCGGAGACACATCACACTGTCAACCTCAGGATTTCGGTATATAAAGAAACTTTATTTTGGAAATCAATGGCATGTATAAGCTAACAAAGTAAATGTTAACGTGAAATGAATGTAAAGTTAGCCATTAGTATGGTTAACAAACCTGGTTTTAGATATGTGATGACGTTATCTTATCTTATAAATATGCATGAATTTATCTTGAAAATATGTTGAATTGATTTGGTTGATGTGGATTGGTCTCGATTTAATATTGCAGGGAAGGTTAGATATTTATAAAGGGGCTATATTGAATATATAAAAAAAATTAATTCGTAAACTCCGGTAATACCTCGTACCTTATTCTGGCAATAAATACGGGTAGGGGTATTACATTTATTGGTATCAGAGCTACGGTTTAGCCAGTTCTAGGACCGATGTAGCAAATACGGAATTAGCTATACATGCCATTTAAATTATTATTGATAGTGTGATATCTCCTGACCATTTAAAATGTGTTTTTCTTATAGTAATGTCATCCGACCGAGCTCAATCTGAGGAAGCTGGGAGTCATGCTCCGGCTTCAGTACAAAGAGAAGAAACTAGCAGTAGAAGGCCCGAGACAGAGGGTCGAGGGGAGGAGGCAAAAATAGCCTTCTTTCAAATGATGAATGAATGGTTTAATCAATACTTAAGAACTAACCCTGTAGTGCAGCAAGTTCAAGTTCCCCCTCCTGCTCCTCCACCAGTTCCCGAGATCCCACAAGGTACAGGTACTGAATCTGTCAGAAAAGGGAAAGCTCCAGTAGATAAAATTTGAAAATATGGGGCCGAAAAATTTCGAGCAGCAGTTGATGATGATTCCGAACGGGCTGAATTCTGGTTAGAAAACACTACTCGGGTTCTGGAGGAATTATCTTGTACACCAGAAGAATGTCTGAAATGTGCCGTCTGACTGCTAAAGGACACAGCTTACCATTGGTGGAATACTAAAGCTTCAGTTGTTCCGAAAGAAAAAATTACATGGGAATTCTTTCAGACCGAGTTCAGAAAAAAATATATTAGCCAGAGGTTTCTCGATTAGAAGAGAAAAGAATTTCTTGAATTGAAACAGGGTAACAGATCAGTATCTGAATATGAAAGAGAATTTGTTCTATTGAGTAAATATGCTCGAGAATGGGTACAGTCAGAAGCTAAAATGTGCAAACGATTCGAAGAAGGGTTAAATGAAGACATTAAACTACTGATTGGAATTCTTGAAATTCGAAAGTTTGCTATATTGGCAGAGAGAGCTTATAAAGCAGAAGAATTGAGCAAAGAAAAGAAACAGGCTGACAGGGAAGCTCGAATTTTTAGTAAAAAACCAATGGGAAAATCCCAGTTTTCTGCTTCAAAGAAATTGAAGAAGTATCAGGATCGTTCTACTTCAGCCATTGGGTATTCGGGCAAAAAGCGAGGTTCTCAACGCACTAATCCAAGGCCTTCTACTCCATCAGTGACTAGTGTTGCCAGTGTTGGCACTTCTAAACTGAGATGCCAGTACTGTAATAAAGCTCATTTTGGTGAATGTCGATTAAAGAGCGGGGCTTGTTACCGATGTGGTTCTTTTGACCATTTCCTCAGAGATTGTCCAGAAAGGGGTGAAAAAAAAAGCTGAACAGATATCGAAGCTGAGTAATCCAGTTTCGAGAGGTAGACCACCTCGACCATCCGGTAATGTCAGTGGCAGTCGAGGAGCTACAAAAGATACTGCAGGTAGGCCTGAGGCACGAGCACCTGCTAGGACATATGCCATTCGTGCCAGAGAAGATGCCTCAGCACTCGATGTTATTACTGGTACATTTTCTTTACTTGATACTGATATTACTGCATTGATTGATCCTGGTTCTACGCATTCATATATATGTGTTAAACTTGCAATTATTAAAAATTTATCTGTTGAACCTACTGAATTTATGGTTAAAGTCTCGAACCCCCTGGGCCAGTCTGTGTTGGTGGATAAAATTTGTAAAAATTGTCCAATAATGGTAAGAGGTTCTCGGCTGATTTGATGTTACTACCATTTGATGAATTTGACGTGATATTGGGCATGGATTGGTTAACCCAGCATGATGCGATAATAAATTGTAGACAAAAATATATTGTGCTAAAATGTCAGAATGGTGAGTTGCTCCGGGTTAAATCTGATCAGACAGAGGGGTTATCTGATATGATTTCGATAATGGCAGCACAGAGGTATGTCAAAAAAGGGTATGATGCTTACTTGGCTTATGTACTTGACACCAAAGTATTTGAGTCAAAAATACAGGCAGTTCCAGTGGTATGTGAATTTTCCGATGTGTTTCCAGAAGAATTACCAGGATTGCCACCAGAAAGAGAAGTGGAATTTTCTATAGATTTGATTCCGGGAACTACTCCGATCTCCATAGCTCCGTATCGTATGGCTCCTACAGAATTAAAGGAGTTAAAGACACAGTTGCAAGAACTTGTTGACAGGGGTTTTGTCCAACCGAGTCATTTACCTTGGGGTGCTCCGGTTCTGTTTGTAAAAAAGAAAGATGGGTCTTTGAGATTGTGTATCGACTACCGGCAGCTTAATAAAGTAACCATAAAGAATAAGTACCCGTTACCTCGGATTGATGATTTATTTGATCAGCTGAAAGGTGCTACTGTGTTTTCAAAGATTGATCTTCGATCAGGTTATTATTAGTTACAGGTAAAGGAGTCAGATGTGCCAAAAACAACCTTTAGAACCAGGTACGGGCATTATGAGTTTCTAGTTATGTCGTTTGGGCTAACTAATGCACCTGCAGTATTCATGGATTTGATGAACCGGATATTCAGACCGTACTTAGACAGATTTGTAGTAGTATTCATTGATGATATTTTGGTTTATTCTCAGGATGGAGAAGAACATGCAGAACATTTGAGAATTGTGTTGCAAATTCTACGAGAGAAGCAGTTATATGCTAAATTCAGTAAATGTGAATTTTGGCTTCGAGAAGTGGGTTTTCTTGGACACATTGTATCTGCCGAAGGCATCAGGGTAGATCCAAGTAAAATATCAGCTATTGTCAATTGGAACCCACCGAAGAATGTATCTGAAGTTAGAAGTTGCTTGGGTTTAGCTGGTTATTATCGGAGATTTGTACAGGGATTCTCTATGATAGCTTCTTCAATGACTTGATTATTGCAGAAAGATGTAAAGTTCGAGTGGACTGATGAATGTCAACAAAGTTTCAACCAACTGAAAGACCTATTAACGAAAGCACCTGTATTAGTGCAGCCTGAACCGGGTAAGGAATTTGTTATTTACAGTGATGCCTCATTAAATGGTTTAGGTTGTGTTTTGATGCAAGAAGGTAAAGTAATAGCCTATGCTTCAAGACAACTTAAACCACATGAAAGAAATTACCCAGTACATGATCTTGAATTAGCTGCTATTGTATTTGCACTGAAGATATGGCGGCATTACTTGTACGGTGAGAAATGTCATATTTATACTGATCATAAAAGCTTGAAATATTTGATGACACAGAAAGATTTGAATTTGAGACAGCGCAGGTAGCTTGAACTGATAAAGGACTGTGATTTGATTATTGATTACCATCTGGGTAAGGCTAATGTTGTAGCTGATGCTTTGAGCCGGAAATCTCTGTTTGCTTTACGAGCTATGAATACCCGGATATCATTGACTGATGATGGTTCAATCCTAGCAGAATTAAGAGCTAAACCGAAATTTTTACAGCAAATATGTGAAGCTCAGAAGAATGATGAGAAGTTACAAGTTAAACGGGCACAGTGTGAGTCAGGTAATGATTCTGAATTTCAGATTGGTTCTGATGGTTGTTTATTATTCAGAGGTAGGGTATGTGTACCTCAGAATTCAGAGCTCATACAGAAGATTCTACGTGAGGCTCACAGCGGTATTATGTCTGTACATCCGAGGAGTAATAAAATGTATAATGATCTGAAAAAGATGTACTGGTGGTCAGAAATGAAACGTGATATCTCTGAGTTTGTATCAAGGTGTTTAATATGTCAACAAGTTAAAGCTGAACATCAGGTACCTTCGGGGTTACTTCAGCCAATTACTATACCATAATGGAAATGGGAAAGAATCACTATGGATTTTGTATCGGGGCTACCTTTGTCTCCGAGGAAAAAAAGATGCTATTTGGGTGATTGTTGACCGATTAACAAAGTCAGCTCACTTTATTCCGGTACGTATGGATTATTCTTTAGATAAACTAGCTGAACTGTACATATCTGAGATTGTCAGGCTACATGGAGTGCCTGTCTCCATTATATCAGATAGAGATCCCCGATTTACGTCTCGTTTCTAGGACAAATTGCAAGAAGCCTTGGGTACTCAGTTGTATTTCAGCACTGCATTTCATCCTCAGACAGATGGTCAATCTGAGCGTGTAATTCAAGTATTGGAAGATATGCTCCGATGTTGTATACTAGAGTTTGAAGGTAATTGGGAGAGGTATCTACCTTTGATTGAATTTGCTTACAATAACAGTTATCAGTCTAGTATTAAAATGGCTCCGTATGAAGCTTTGTATGGTAGAAAATGTAGAACACCGTTATATTGGACAGAGCTTAGTGAAAGGAAGATACATGGGGTTGATTTGATCCTGGAAACAGAAGAAAAAGTAAAGGTTATTCGGGATAGTCTAAAAGCAGCTTCCGATCGTCAAAAATCATATGCCGACCTTAAACGAAAAGAGATTGAATTTCAAGTCGGTGACAAGGTATTTCTGAAAGTGTCTCCTTGGAAGAAAGTCCTCCGATTCGGTCGAAAGGGTAAACTGAGTCCAAGATTTATCGGGCCTTATGAAATCATAGAAAGAATTGGACCGGTCGCTTATCGATTGGCATTACCACCGGAACTTGATAGAATCCATAATGTTTTTCATGTATCTATGTTACGACGATATCGATCAGATCCTTCACATGTTATTTCTCCGACAGAAGTAGAGATTCAACCGGATATGACTTACAGTGAAAAACCGGTCAAGATATTGGCACGGGAGACAAAAGATCTTAGAAATAAAAAGATAAATTTGGTGAAAGTATTGTGGCAAAAGCACGGGATTGAGGAAGTGACATGGGAACCAGAGGAGGCAATGAGGAAACAATACCCAAACCTCTTTACTGGTAAGATTTTCGAGGACGAAAATCCTTAAAGGGGGGGGAGAGTTGTAATAGCCTAAATTCAAGGTTATCGGAACAATGGTTTCGTAACCATAGATCCGATTTAAAGAGAAATTTATTTCAATATTTTTGCTTGAAAATTGATATGATAGGAAAATCGTATGAAAATATTGATAGAAAAATTTTACCAATTTAGTGATTAGATAGAAAAAGAAATTATTGAAGAAATTGGGTAAAAACAAGGTATCGAGACCTCTATCTCGTAAAATCGAGTCAAAAATAATTTTATAAATATTTATGAAATGTTATTAATGTGGTATTAAAATTTCGTTAGGAAATTTTAATGTTTGGGTAGTCAATTAAATGAAAAGGACTAAATTGTAATAGGTGTAAAAGTTGCTAAGATGATTAAATAGCTTAAGAGTCTGATGAGAAAGGATTTAAAAGGCAATTAGCCCAAAATTTATTTGGGCTGGGCGGCAAGGGTATGAAATCAGCAGAAAAATTGATAAATTAAGGGTAAAATTGGAATATTGCAAAATTAACTAAATAAAGCTAGGACTAAATAGGAAATATCTAGATTTCTCTTCATTTCTCTTCAATTCCAGCAGCTAAAAATGCCATAGGAGGGTTCTCTAAGCTGGTATTTCATAATTTTTGCACCAAGTTAGTTAATACTTGCCTCTTTCTTGTAATTTTTGTGTTTCTAAGACTTTTACAAATAGGTCCTACTATTAAATTCATTAATTTTTGATTTCATGGATGAAATTGAAAGTCACCATGGTTGAGTGCTGTAAGTTTATGATGAAATAGAATTAAATTAAAGCTTTAATTTGTTTATGAGATGATTTTATTAGGTAATTTCAATAGAAATTGATTTTTGGGACCTAATTGTGAAAATGCTTGGAATTAAAGTCTATTGCTGAAATTCTGGTTCCTAAAGGCTGTAAACTAGTTTAAGGTGATATAATAAAATGTTAATTGAGAAAAATAAGCTCAATTGAGAGGCTAATTGAGTAGGGACGAAATTATCATTTATTAAAAGCCTAGGGGAAAATGGTAATAAACAGATTGCACAAAAACAATTTGGACAGCAGCAGTAGACTAACTTTGAAAAATCACCATAAATTGTAGAAATCGAATTAGAAGATGAAAAAAATATGGAATTAAATATTATTGAGTCTAGTTTCTCATAGAAGAAATACTGTAAGTAATGGATTTGTAAATTTTTAGATATAATGAATTTTGTGAGACAAGGTCAGAATAAATTCGGGTTCCCCTGTTATGATTTTGAAAAATCATAAAAAATTGAATAAAAATAATTAGGGGCTTAAATTTATATGTATATAATCCTTAATGAGTCTATTTTTAAGATAAACAAACAAGAACATTATTTGAATTCTGTATGAAGAGATAATTATTTTTTAGTGAAGAAGGGTCAGAACTGTCGACAGCAGAACAGGGGAGACTTTAAAGAACAAACTGTACTTATTGGCTAAACCAAAAATTCTGAAAATTTTATGGTAAAAATATATATGAGTCTAGTTTCAGGGAAAATTAACGTATCTTAATTTGGAGTTCCGTAGCTCAAGTTATAAATAATTTAGTGACTATGACCCAAGTAGACAGCTTTGAATGAACTATAAATAATAGTTGAATTATAGAGAATGTTGCATATGAACATGAAATGTATTAAATTGATAATTAAATTTATTTATTTAGATCCGGAAGATTCAAATACGAAGCTAGATCGAGGAAAGGAAAAAGTTCGGGATTAGTAGATTTTTATTGTTTACAAACAAGTATCAAGGTAAGTTCATGTAACTTGAATTATATTCTTAAATGCTTAAAATGCATGTTTTTGATATGAATATGATTTGAATGTTCATTATATGAAATTTATGAAACATTGATATATTTGATAAAAGGGGAAGAAATCCCGGTTGAATGAAAGGAAAATTCGATGGATCTCTGAAAAGGAATTGACGGTAAAAAGGATCTAGCCCGGACGGGTGATCCTATCTTGATATAGCCCTCCCAAAGAATATGTGTAAAATGGAATTAGCCCGGACGGGTAATCTGAATTAGGGTCTGAATTTAGCCTGGACTGGTAATTCAGATCCAAGCTCATTAGAGTAATTGTCGTTGCAGGGGATTTAGCCTGGACTGGTAATCCTGACAATACTCTATGAGTTTATATTGCAGGGGATTTAGCCTGGACTGGTAATCCCGCTGCCAGGTTGAGGTTCGCGGGAGTGTGCTCTCTGAAATGGAAATGTGCGCATATGAATATGAATTGACAGACCCGGAATTGTACACTAAAAGTGTACCTCTGAAAATCCATCGAAATTTCGATAAATTCAACGGGATAAATATGGAAAAATAACAAGGAAATGGAAATCATGGTATTGACGAGCTCATCAATCATGGTATATATATATTATTGATACATGGAAATTATTGTACTAACTTGAATGTTGAGTTTGTGCATGTTAGGGTAATAATGCATTGAATGGATATATGAATGTTTATTATATTGTATTGAAAATATTAGGTAAGTATAATTCTTGTTACATGAGCTTACTAAGCACAAAGTGCTTACCCCGTTTCCTTTTTCCCTGTTTATAGTGTTAAGAGCTCGGAGGTCAGATTTGGTCGGAGACACTTCACACTGTCAACCTCAGGATTTCGGTATATAAAGAAACTTTATTTTGGAAATCAATGGCATGTATAAGCTAACAAAGTAAATGTTAACGTGAAATGAATGTAAAGTTAGCCATTACTATGGTTAACAAACCTGGTTTTAGATATGTGATGACGTTATCTTATCTTATAAATATGCATGAATTTATCTTGAAAATATGTTGAATTGATTTGGTTGATGTGGATTGGTCTCGATTTAATATTGCAGGGAAGGTTAGATATTTATAAAGGGGCTATATTGAATATAAAAAAAATTTAATTCGTAAACTCTGGTAATGCCTCGTACCCTATTCCGGCAATGAATACAGGTAGGGGTATTAGATTTTCTCTTTTGTTTTTACCCATTTTGGTCTGGTTCTTTGTTCCTCTTCTCTTCTGCACCGGTGAGTTTATCTTTTTCTTCTCTTCTTCTTCTAATTGTTCATTATGCTTTTGTTTTTATTTTCTGAACTGCTGGGGTCTGGAGGGGACGATTTCCTGGTGATTTCATTTACCCATATTTTTGTTTTCTAACACGCGGCACCCAGCTATATGATCATTTTTAAGTTGTTGGGATTGTGATTTTTGATTCGGCACCTTAATAAATTGGGCGTGATATTGTTTTTATTATTCACCAACTTGTTGGATTTCCCATCCGTTTGTTCTTTCTCAAAGGGATCTGCATATTTCTTCTCTGTAAACCTTTCTTCTGCCTTCGCTCCCTTGCTCAGCAGCTCATCCTTTTCATTCTGATTTGAGAGCCCGAGTTTCTTTTGCACTGTTATGGTCTTGGTACTGGTACTGGAACTCTTCTCTAGTATGTTGGCTATTTTTTGTTGTGCTCTGTTTTATTATTGGCTACTCGACAAGTCACTGCCTTGGCACTTTTTTTAATAGAAAAGGGGAGGACGAGGGTGCAGCGTAGGGTTGATTGACGATGTGGGTGAAGTTTTGTTTTTCTTTGATTTCGATTTATTTTTAATATGATAAAGTTTATGCCTCGTATTTAATTGTTAATGTGTATATTTCTTCATATTAATGGTTGAAATCATGGTTTAATTGTATGGATTTAAGGGGAGTATTGAGTTAACTAAATCGAAAGGTGTTACTTGTCAGGTTCAATGCTAATTGTAACTTAAAAGGAAAATTGATAAAATGCTTTTAACCAAATCTGCTTAGACCTTGAATTTGCTAGTAAATGTTGTAAGATTAAGCTAAGTAAGGATGGAATTAACCTAAGTAAATTGCTAGTAAATGGTTCACATTAGGTTGTTTGCTTTGTATTACTGCTAATTCTTACCACTTACCAACTTTTATCAGTGTCCGTCATATAGCAGTAATGATCCATAAAAGCGTTTATAATGAGACATGAGATTAGACTGCATACAAATATAACCTCCTGAATGTTGAACTGTGGTTTCTGGAATGGTTAGATGTGTATTTTTAGTGCTCTACGTCTAAGATATTGCTTTTGTAAGTGTTATGATGGCACTAAAAATAACAAAGGAAAACTTCATTTTACAAGTCAACTAATGTACACTATTAATTTAGGTGCCTCTTTTTTGTTTTTGCACTTTATGAACACGAGGAAAAGGGTATATTCTTAACCATTGTGGAATTCAAATACGTTTGATCTGTTTGTTTGACAATGAGCAGTGGTGTTGCAATTTCATGATTTTTGACTAGCTGGCCATAGTTTAGTCTTGATATCCTGCAAGAATATTATTTTTAAATCATTTGAAGTCTAAAGAGCTCCCATCTTTATCTTTCCTATTATTAAACACAAATATAGAGCAAAAAAGAAAGGTGAAAATTCTATCCTTTGTATTCCTCAAATGGCCATACAGAGCAAATTTGCACAAACCGAGATGTGGTTTCCAACATTCTGTATGAACCAACTAGCTTGCTTAGATCCCCTGTATGGAGAGGAGCTTCCTAGATGAGCAGGTGTCAGCAAAGTTACTTGTTAGTACAATTAAAGGGACTAGAAAATCTTTGCTATTATGTCGATCATTTTACATGAGTATTTTAGAGGAATATGTGGTTGTAATTCAATAAGCCGTTTAATTTTGTGTATATATTGACATCTTATTTAAGTTGAAAGGATAGTTTATTGTTGAATTAGGAGTGCAAATTGAATTTAGTCAGAAATTCATTTATGCTAACAAGGATGTGGCAAGTTTTATTAAAGATGTTGCTAACAATATAGAAAAATATATTTATTATTGTGCTTAAGAAGAAAAGTGATTGTTGAAACATGAGTCAGTGAAATGTTAGGTTGGAATCTTCTTACCAATCTCTCTTTTTTCTTTTACCCAAGACACAGAGTTTAATTAATGCAGAATTCAACTTGTTTTTTGTCCTAAAAAAAGCTGCTTATTCCCTAAATCCAATTCTGCATGTTATTTATGTTTTAGATACAGCACCTTTTAATAGATATAGCACCTTTTATATTAATAGCGTTACGTAGTTCTTATTAGAAAATGAGACTCCAATTACTTGTAATTTGCCATTTCATTTCTTGATGCAATTCGAGATCCAAAATACAAATTTTCGCACCCATCAAATGGTTAGATGTTTTATTTATATGTGATTTTTTTAAAATAATAAAGTATAAGTTCTTTAATTGATAATTTTTATAAAAAAATTTCTTGAATTAATTGTTTGTTATATTATGACATGTATATTATCTTGTTGATTCTGGATATCCTCAAATGAAAGGTTATCTTGGACCATATAGAGGTTAACGATATCATTTACCTGACTTTCGTAGAGGTAGACCGGTATCTGGTTCACATTCATTATTACGTAGTGTGATTGAACGAACTTTTGGTGTTTTGAAAAAAAAATGGGCCATTTTAAGGGATATGCCAAGTTATAGTTTTGAAAAGCAAACGATGATCGTTGTTGCTACAATAACGATACACAATTTTATCCGAAAACATGTCGGTCGAAATGATGCAGATTTTATGGAATACGAAGATATTAACTGGGCATATGAGAATATTATTCATTCAGAAAATGCGCATGGTCGAGAAAGTGATGATGATGACGACGACGATGATGATGGTGATGACGGTGAATCAAACAATTCAAGTGATTTTGAAATGGAATTAACAAGAGATGCTATAGCTTCTAGTTTAATGAATTCACTTTATATTGATGCTATTGTAAAATTTTTAGTATTTATATTTGGTATATAAATATTATCCCTTTTTGAGACTTTAATCCAAATATATGTAATATTTTAATTTGTTAGGTTTATGTTTTCTATGTTATGTTAATATCTAATATGAATTATATATTCATAGTATATTTTAAAATAAAATAATACAAATGTGTTAAAACATTAATTAAAAATAAAAAAATAATTTTTAAAATAATACAATTCTGTCAATATCTAATTACAAATATTTAATTATTATATTTTAATATTTTAATATAGTTTATATATTCTAATTAAATTTAATAAATAATTAATATTAATTACTTAGAAATATTTAAAAGTAATATTATATATTAATTTTTTAACAATAAGTTATAATAAATTATTTTATATTATTGATAAAATATCATAATATTAACTAATTTAAACATTATTTAAATACATATTTGCTACTTTATAATATCATGTCTAAAATAGACATTTTATTTCCCCAAAGCACTTTTTAACAGTAATACCAAACACCTAAAATTCTCAAAAGCACTTCTCAAAAGCACTTTTCCACAACACTTTTTAAAAGTATTTTTCAAAAGCATTGCCAAACACACCCTTAATCCGATTCAACTTATTCATATAAACATGCCAACCGCTTTTTTGTCTCATTCAAATTAATATACCTATCAACTCCTGATTCAATTAATACAATGGTTGATCAAATTTCAATAAACTCTAACATTTGATACGTAATAATATTATTTTATATTTATTAAAAATAATCATAATTAATAAATAATTTTGAAATACAAATAGTCACATATTGACAATATCTTCACTTTAGAAATTAACAACTAAAACAAGCAAATTACTATTTTTCTTTTTTTTTTAAAATTATCAACCCTGAAACAAATAATTGAATAACTTGTCAAAAAATTTATTATAAATCCTTTTTTCTCAATGACAATTAAACCCAAACCAAATTAAAAAAAAAGAGAGGAGGAAATAACCCGAAGTTAGAAACCCTAAAACTAAAAGCGATTTTGGATCTGGAAATGCGAAGCTGAGGGTGAACCATGAGCGGCGATACTAGTGATTCCTCCAGTTACTTTGATGGGCGAGAGCCAGATGGACTGATCAGGGCCCTCGTCCAGAAATGGCCGGATACCGATGGTAAAATGACGCTCGGTTTGCGCTTTATTGATCTGGAAATGAATAAAGTCTTTATTAAGGCGATGCCACCTGATGCTCCTTCAGGTTCCACTGCCGTTTCCTGTGGCAACCACGTTTACGTTATTGGGGGAATGCACGAAAATGAAGCTAATTTTCGTGGTTATGATGGAGTAAACGATGTTTTCCAATTAGATTTGAAGGACCTTGAACGTGGGTGGAGAAAAACTACTTCTATGTTGTTCCCTTGGGCTTTTCCCCCGGTTCTTGCTGCTGAAGGAAAGATATACGTCTTCGAATATTGGGGTTCTGAATCTTTTGGCGAGGTTTACGATATAAGTGGGGATTTTTGGGAAACATTGTCGCCCCCTCCGGAAGCTATCGATATATGTGTTCCTGTTCTAGATTCTTCCCGATCTCGGATTTTGGTGCACTGCCATGCCGGTGATACTGTTTACGCTTATTACTATGATCGTAAATCATGGGTTTGCCTCGAACAAAAATTTTGTTACTGGTCTGACTCAGCGACAATTGTGGACGATGTGCTGTATACTGTCCTTGATAATTATTCTTGTTCTTTGGAGGCGTATAATTTGCTTGATAAGAAACATTTGCCCGTCAAATGGTCATCGGCAGTTCCAGTGACTCCACCACAGGGTTGCACTCTGTATCGTTTGGGCAGTGGCAAGCTTATTTTGGGTTGGGTCAACCATCTCCATACTTTCGAGTATATAAGATTTAATATTTGGTGCAACGAGCAGGGAGGGATTCATGTAGCTGCAGAGCATCAATCTGCCATCATTGTTCCATATCCCAAAGATATTTGTAATTTATGGTTCTTCTGAATGAAGGTTAGAGCCCCCTTCATATCACTACTACATCATAATTATTCATTTGCCAATGTTGCTTGCCATTACATTTGGTTTGCTCTAAATGAAGGTTAGTGCCCCCTTCACATCACTACCACATCTTAATTGTTCCCATCCTTGTAAATTGACGGATTTTTCATTTGCCAATACCGTTTGTCATTGCATTTTGTTTGCTCTTGTTGTTGCTAAGAAGTTGATAGTGAGCCTGGAACTTCCTGTATAAAACTTGAGTAATGCTAAGGTATGGAGTAGACGAATCAGGCGTCGGATTTGCATTGTGTGAAAATGTCTGCTCTATTTGTTGTTTTAAATGGTACGAGGGTCCTAGCACCTTTAGAGAACTAGAACTCAAGTTCTGTCTTGCCTTACCCCCAATAGTTGCTTCTAGTTTTTTGTTCCAACAAGAAAATAAAATATCCTGATCTAAACAAAGGCTTAAATTCCTACTTAGGAAGTTGGTAGACTATGACAATGTTTCTGCCTAAAATATCAGAGCGAGGTCATTACCTATAGTCAAGTGAAGATTTAGTAAAATGATGTCCTTTTGTCGGTGATGGATACCACACGTAAAAATGCCAATATTGATAAGGACTATAATAACCTTGGACAATAAGTAAACAAAGTAAAGCTTGACTGCCAGTTAAATAAAATTAGAAAAAGAAATTGAGTGGGTTGTGTTGGGCCAAGCATGGCTCCCTTTTGGTAATTAGGGTTTGGTCTAGTCGAATGATATTGCCCATATTTTGTGCTAGGTCAGGGGCCTAGCCAAACGTGAAAGGTGTTAGTATCCTGTCTAGGCTCGACTTGTGAGCAGGCCTACCTATGACCAAACTATTACTTAGGTTGTAACTTCTACTTGACTTCCATCCCCCCCAATTACTTTCGATAAACTCCGTCTCTCCCACTACTCATGAATGGTGTTACTTTCATATTAGTGCTTTCCTAATAAATTCCCAGCCCTTTTAACTTCACTCGAAGAGGCTATACAGTTGTCCCAGAGATGAAGTTTTGGCTCTCAAGAAATTATGTACGATTGGTACGATCATCACGATTTAACTGGCCTCGGGAATGTACAACCTTCATCACCGCACTTATTCCTTTTAGTCTTCCTTTCTGTCTTCATGCAACATCTTGTTTTACTGGTTTACAAGGTTTCCTCATCTTACCGAACAGAAATTTTTGCAACATGCATATGATAAGAAGCAAGATGAAAGTGCAGAAAATATAACTATTACTAAGTGAGGATAGATTTATTGAATAGGCTGAATTTGATTTGAGATAGTGAATGTTATTACTAAGTGGGCTATTAGCTTGTTGAAATCAGTAAGAGAGTGGACAAAATATTACTTAAGAATATAACACTAATAAATGGGAATTACTTAGTCCTACAACTAGAGAATTTGAAGTAGAGAAAAGGTAATTAGTAGGGGACAAAAATGTTTATTTGGAAACTCTTGTTAAATATTTTGTCATCCTATTTCCGGTTTTGTATATCATATGAATCGTATGTTTTCTTGGAAAGTAAGAAGGTTTGGGAGTGATAATTATATTTGTATTGTTTTTTCCTCGTTTCTTTGATTTTGTTCTTGCGTGCTTGACTGATGAAGCTCCAACACGTAAGAAGTCAAAAATGAAAATGGAATGAATTACATATGAAGATAGAATGCTGCAGATTGCAGATGTATATCTGAAAAACCATTAATAGATTATGGAGATAGTTTCTCCGATGTGTTTGTTTTGTTGGTAGTTGTGAGCTATAGTAATAATAATAATAATAATAATCATCTTACTCATTTTTCATTGCTGTAAAAGGTCATGGAAGCTTTTATTATTATTAACAATGTTGATTTTTAGGGCTCATTTGGTGCCTGTTGATGTGGTCTGCTAATGGATATGTGTGTATATAACTTTAATTATTATTTTTATGGATCAGAATGATTATATTATATATCAATCAAATATACTTTAATTTTGGCTAAAGGGTAAAGAAAAGCCCCTAAACTTTTTCAAAAAATCAATTAAGCTCCCTGAACTTTTTTGTTTTCACTCAATTGGGCCCTTGAACATTTGAATTACAATCAATCAATAAGCCCATTGACCGTTAAAGTTAACGGTCAATGTTACAAAGCCAAGGGTGCCGATTTTCTTCCAACTGTTTTTGCCACGTGGCCATGTGGTAAAAACATGCATTTTATATATAAAATCAATAGAAAATTATAAAAAATATTATACGATTTTCTATGACTTTTTATAATAATGTTTTATACATTAAATGCTAGTTTTTGCCATGTGGTGAAAACAACTAGCAAAAAAATGGCACTTTTGGCTTTGTAACTTTGATGGATAACTTTAATGATAAAATGGCTTAATTTATTATAATTCTAACGTCTAGGGGGTTCAATTTTTGGTTTTTGTCCCTTAAGCCTTCAATTTTCGCTGCAATGATATAAAATTATATTCCTAATCTCAGATTTTTGTCCCCCTCCATTTTAGGCCTCAGCTGAAACGTGTTGGTGCATGGAGTTGAGTCAAGACCCATGTTGATGGTGAAGAGAGACATTGAAGATGCCGTCAATTATTTTGGTTAAAACTTTGAAGTTGTTGATGTAATTGGATGCTTTCTTTTTGGATACCGAAATATTGACATAGTTAAAACTATATAGTATTGTGATTTTGCACTTTATTCAGTTCTCTTAAGGCCATCTTTCTTACCCTTCAAATAACACTCATTACGTGGTTTGAATTTTTATTTTTTAAATTAAATAAATATATTTAAAAATTAAATTAAACCTTCGTGGTTAGAGGCGAATCCAGGGGGTCGGACCCTAAAATGAGAAATTGTTATTTTGGCCTTATAAAAAATTTTAAAATTTTAAAATATTGATGAGAGTGAAGTTTAGTGGTAAATTTTAAATTTCACGCAATTTTGCATATTAGCCCTAAATAGTTTAAGAAATTTGAAATTTCTTTGTTGCGCACATAGTCCCCTTTCTTTGTTGTGCCACTCAATTCAGCCCTGTATCATTTTCTTTTTCTTTCGATTTGGCCTTGAAATTTTCACCATGTTTTATTTTGACCCATGATAAAACGCAGCGCATAAGGGTAGGGAATATTTTCCCTATCAGTCCCTTATTTTTGCGCGTGTTTTAATTTTAGCCCCCGATTCTCTTTTATTTTAGTTTTAGATTTACCCTTTTAATTGTTTTTAATTCCAATATAGTCCAAATTCATTTAGCTTCTTTGTGCATTCATTGTTTTATTTAATCGTTTTCTTTTCAATTGCCTTGTATTTCATTTTCCCAATTTTTGTTTATCGTTTATAGTGTTATTATTATTATTATTATTATTATTTATTCTATTTATTTACTATTTTCGAACACATTTCAAAATTTAGATTCATTTTATTGTTATTATTATTATTCATTTATATATGTAGTCCCAAATTCGATCCATGATTTTATTTTTACTTCAATTTGTTCCTTTATCTTTTTATATATATTGTTTATCTTAAAATTTTTGTTATTATTTATTTTAACCTTTTTATATAATTTCCATTTCAAATTTCTCTACATTATTTATTTTAATATTTTCATACATTATATATTTTAAACTCCTTTTTGACACATTATATGTTTTGAATTTGTTTATATGTTATTTTAAATTGTTTTATAAATTATTTACTTAAATTTGCTTTATATATTACTTTAAATTAATTTTATATTTTATTTTAGATTATTTTATATTACTTATTACATTTTATTAATGTACATATTTCAAGAATTATCATGAAGCCACCAAATACCCAACAAGCATAAATTATATACTATTTGAAGTCAAGCTTCTAAGCTATGAAAGTCAAAATTCTGATAGCAGTGGGATGGTGGATCTATAATCAAGGAAATCATCACCTACAAAAATACGTGGACAACATCAAAAACACCTAACTGTTATGTTTAATTTTATAATATATATTTCATTTATTGTATAATATATAACTTTTAAATATAATATACTATAATATAAATATTAAAAAATATATTAAGTTATTCCTGTTTAAAAATTTTAAAAAGATAATGATAATATATTTAATAAATATTAAATAAAATTTGTTATTAGTTTTAAATAAAAATAGTATAGGTGGACTTAAACAAGTTTGGGTTAGGAATATACAAATATAAATGGACATTGACAAAATTTAAGACCCATGTTCCTACTTAGGCCGAATTTGGACAATTATGTATGATATTGATACTATTAAGAAGCGTGATCTAATCTATGAATATCTCTAATCATGAGTGTAAATTAATATCAAGAACAATATTTATATCATAATAAAATTTATCATAAATATTAAAAAAATATTAAATTATTCATATTTGAAATTTTAATACTAAAATATCTACAAAGAGGTATATAGTTAATAAATATTAAATAAAAATAATTATATTTAAAAAATAAAAATATGAAGGAGCTTAAACTAATTTGTGTTAATTATATATTGATATGGACAAATTTAGTATAATTTGAGGTTTATAGAACCAGATTATTTTTAAATAATTATATATAATATTAATACCACGTATAAAATCAACCCAAACTCCAACTAATCTAGCCCCACCCATCACCATCATATGTAGTATTTAGCTCAATGACTCTGATAGCTGGAGGCAACTACCATTCCTTACCCATAATCACACTCATTAAAACCTTAGAACTGAATAGAAACATAAATGTGAGATGAACTCCCCATGTTCTGGTGTTGCTTCCCATGTCACAAATTAGAAAACCATTAAATTTTTTAGAAACAATTTTGAGGATTTTATTAAAAGTTTTATATCCACTTAGTTGTAGCAATCTGGGAATTAGCCCAGCCTAGTGTGCTGGAACTCAATTGCAATGGTCTTCTTACAACTTCAAATGGGTATGGACACGGGCTAGGACACGGCCATATGCCTCACATCGAATGGCCACACGGCCTGGGACACGGGCGTGTCACTTGTCACACGACCTGGCCACACGGGCATGTACCCCTTGCACCTAGGAAAAATTTTGAACTTTCGCAAAAAATTCCATGAGTTTTCAATTAGGTCCCGACTTGTTTCTAACTCATAAATTGGGCCTCGAGAGCCCATTTAAGGGACAATATGATTGAATACATTTGGTTTCAGATATGAATATTAGCTGACATGAATTAACTATATTTGTTTCGTAAACTCTAGTAATGCTCCGTAACCCTATTCCAGCGACGGATATGTGTTAGGGGGTGTTACATCTCCACTGCTCCCTGCAACCCATACTGCGCGCAACATAACCCATTAACATGCCAATCATACTCTATCTTACATTCATCGGTTCAGAGCATTCTAATACATAATAATACATAAATAAGTCATATCTCATATTCCATATGCAAACAATAGATCCACAAACAACCATTCATCGGCTCAAAATATTTCAGTTAGTAATTGATATCTTACCAATCCATTGTTTCCATTCTCAATTACATGCATCAATATATTATCTAACATTCAATGGCTAAATTCATATAACATGCACTTAAATTGTATTAAAACTAAATCGAACGAACTTACTTGACTAAACTGTCGTACAATAAAATACAGGAATTATTTCGCAACCTTTTCTTTTCCACGATTATCACCACGTTCTTGATCTAAAATATTAATTTCATTCAATTAATTAAATCAACAAAAAAATTAATTCATTTTACGCAATTAAGTTCTTTTTACATCTTAGAAAATTGCCTTCAACTTTTCCCTTTTATTCAATTTAGTCTTTAAGTCCAAATCATGCAATTTAATCATTTTCAATTGAATTCAAGCTTAGTCCGATTGTTTGGACCCTATTACAGCCAATATTTACTATTATTTCACATCAAATCCTCGTAATTTTATCACTTTAGCATTTTAGTCTTTTAACATTAAGATTACTAAAAATTACTTTACAAAATAGTCCTATTTAATAACCAAGCTTAATAATCTACCATAAAACTTTAAGAATATCCAAAACTCATCAATGACATAATTCAAAACATTTAACAGTTTTACAAATTAGTCCTCGAGTTAGCTAAATTAAGCTAATATGAGCTCAAAAACATAAAAGTATTAAAAACGAGAATCAAACACCTACTATATATGAGATTTTAGTTAGGCCGAAGCTTACTCCCCCCCCTTGGCAATGGTGTTTCGGCATCTTGAAGAAAATTCAAGAAGATGATGTTTTTAATTATTTTGTTTTCTTTTATTTTAAGTTAATTTAACTTACTTTTTAACCTTTTTACTAAATTACCATTTTAATATAACTTGTAAAATTATTAAATCATGTCCATAAATGTCCTTAATATAAGTATATGGTATAATTATCATCTAAAGAGGGTTTAATTGCACAATTTGTCCTTCAGTTATTTTAAAACTTTAACTAAACAAGCTTAATTTCAATTTAACCCTAAACTAATGAGGACTAAATGAGGAAATAGCCCAAAAGTCAGTGGATGGTAATCATTCCTCACCGCTTGGACTTTTTGACCATGGTTTAATCACCATTTTGGTCCTTTAGTTTTTTAAATCTATAGCAATTAACTTTTACCTCTTTTACAATTTAATATTTTTACCTTAATCAAGTAATTAATTGTAAAAATTACCGGACCAAACTATAATTCACCTATAATACTATTTTTTAAATATTTAATAAAAATATTTATGGCCTTAAATTAAGGAAACAGAGTCCTAATATCTCATTTTCATAAACCATTCGACTTTTGAACCGAACCACTTATACTGACTTTTAATTTAGTAATTAAAATTCACCAAATCAAAATTCAATATAAAAATTATTATTGACTCATATAATTTAAATATTAATTATACGAATTTACTTGTCGGATTTGTGATTCTAAAATTAATGTTTCTGACACCACTAAAAAACGAGTTGTTATATATGTGAAAACCATTAATTTTTGAGAAACAATTTTGAGGATTTTATTAAAAGCTTTATATCCACTTAGTTGTAGCAATATGGGAATTAGCCTAGCCTAGTGTGATGGAACTCAATTGCAATGGTCTTCTCACAACTTCAAATGGTAAGTAGCTGTTATCCATTTTTTTAATTTAGTGACTTCCCATATTAATTTAATTGCATATAGATTAATTATTTGATTTTATTAAGTGTTATAAAAATATTATTTGGTTGATTTAAATAAAAAAACTCTAAGATATGTTTTGAAGCCATTCAAATCAATCTCCATGAAACAGTAGATCCAATTTGCTTGATTTAAAAAAATATAATCTTTAAAAATTTGTTGCTTCATAATATCAATCTTCAAATATGGACTAATACATGTCCATAATATCAACTAATTCATGGCCCAACTATATTGTTTCAAAAAATTGCTAACTTCAAATACGACAAATTATAAAACCTTGAGCAGTTATCAACATAAATTGTAAATACTTGGTGTCGTTGCTCTTGTAAGTGCCTCAACAATTTTAAAACATTTTTGTAAGAGGCCTAATCTGCCTGGGCTCATACCATACCATAACCATACAAAAAAAAAATAAAATCAAACAGAAATAAATAATAAACCAAATTATTTATGGGTCCAATGTCCATTTACAAATTACTAGGCCTAAACCAAACTAAACCCAAACATTAAACCTAGCACAAATCCAAATTTATCCCAAACTTTTAACCCATCTAAAATAAACCTAATTTGACCCAATCCTAGCCCAAACCCAAAGGATAAGAACAAACTAATTGATCAGTATTGCTTAAGAACAAACCCAAGGCCTAATTTGCAAGGTATAGATCGGAAGAAAGCGAGGCAAGTTTGAATCATGGCGCGTTTCGTGTTGTCAATAGTGCTTCAGTTTAGCAAATGCAGGTGTGGGACCTAATCTTTTGTGAACTGTATGCATGGGCACTAACCATATGCTATGTGATTTTGTGATTTGCGAATCCTCTGCGAACCTTTTTTTCTTATACGAATATGAATGCGAATCCTTTACGAACGCCTCTGCAAACCTCTTGTCTTATGTGATATGTTTGTAACCTCTGCGAACCTCTTATGTTATGCGAATTTGTTTGCAACCCTGTATGTGTCTATGTGTGAACTTCTAAATTAGTGTTTAGTGAACCGTGTGTGCTTTACTGCTAGAATTGTGTTCTGTGAACTGTATACATGTGTACTGTATTGAGATTATCTATAGTGGGGATACTTTTCCCCGAAACCCTTGTTCTTTTTGTGTCTCCCCTTCTATTCATTTACAACTCGTTGCTTGATTTTCTTTCTTCCTTCTGCTGATTTTGTTCCTCCATTGTTGAACGTTTTGGCTACGCAAGGATCTCATTGTTGCATCATTTTGCTCACTGGCAGTGTAAATTTGTGGTGATCTAATCAAATTTTTCTCTCCTTCTTTAATTCTCTGGTGGTCGAATTCTTCATGTGTACTTTGCGCCTGCAAGGTATAGATCGGGAAGAAAGCAAGGCAAGTTTGAATCGTGGCGCGTTTTGTGTTATCAATAGTGCTTTAGTTTAGCAAATTCAGGTGTGGGATTTAATCTTTTGTGAACAGTATGCATGGGCACTAACCAATGGCCCAATTCTAAAATGAGCCAAATGGCCCAATCTTAAAACGAGCCCAAATGGCCCAAATTTTGGTTTCAGAAACTGAAACCCTAGGACCAGCGCTGCAGCTTCCTCAGCAAGGGTCCCCAGCGCATCTCCATGTTACCCCACGAACGGCCTCTTCCTCCGTACGGCCATCTCTACGTCAGTCGAACTTGCGAGAAAAAAAAGAGAAACAGACTACAACAAGCCAACGGTAGAAAAATAAAAATTTGTATTTTTAATTTATGATCTCTATTCGGCTATAAAAGGAGGCCGATTGTATACTATAAAAGATTACTTACGCATACTAAATAGAAATAAAAAAAGCAACCAAAAAGAATTATTGGAAGGTGATCTCGGTTTCCATTTCTTTTCTTTTCAGTTTGTTTTTTCTCTTTGGTCTTTTATGTAGTTCTTTTGCATGAGAAAATAAAAAAAGAAGGTGAGGGGTTTACCTCTAAAAATGTGCCATCGGAGTCCTTATCTCCTTCGTCAAAATCGGAGTTTGAGATGGGATTTTGGGGCTGAAATTAGCAATCCTCGAGTCTTGGTTTTAAACGGGGATAAAAAGGGCCTTCGTACGTCACCACCCACCGACTGCAGTGGTGAAATGGTGGTCGGACGGTCGGACGGCGGGTTTTTTGGATCAGCCGAATCGGAGGGGTTGAGAGAGTTTTAAAAAAAGGGTTTTAAATTTTTTAGAAAATAATTGTCTAAATAATTCTTACGGCAAATTTTTGGCGCATATATATGTTTAAAACGACGTCGGTTTAAGCCGTGAGTGTTGGCATTGAAACGACGTCGTTTCATGGCACAACCCGATGACCTGACCCGGGTTCTCCTAGGATCTGCGCGTCTCATAGGGAGGGGATAATTTTGCGAACGGTCCTTCCGCATTTCTATTATGTTTTAATCCAGTTTTTCTTTTATTTTAATTTCTCCCTTTAATTTCAACTTTGTTTCGATTTAGTCCCTAAAAGAACGGTGCCGTTTAGGATGAGGGATAATTTCCTATTCAGCCCTCATAGCTTTGCGCGCGTTCCATTCAAGCCCTGCATTTTTTTGTTGTTGTTTAAATTTTGCCCTTTAATTTCAATTTATTTTCAACTCGATCCAGGATACATTTAATTTCAAATTCATTTTCTTTACAAACTGTTTTATATATTTTACTTATTTATTTCTTATATAAGTATATTATATTTTAAACAGTTTTATATATTATTTATCTTAGATTTTTCTACATAATAAGTTCTTTTAAACTATTTTGTATATTGTTTATTCAAAATTGCCTTATAGTGTTCGTTTCAATTTGTTTATATGATATTTAAAAAATATATTTTATACCATTCATTTTATATTATTTTTATTTATTATTTATCTTAACTTGTTTTAATGTAATGTTTATTAAAATTTGTTTTACTATTTATTTAAAATAATTATATATACATTATTTATTCTAAACTTTTATGTTTATTTTTCATTTTTGGTTATATATATATTGTTTAATTCATCTTAAAATTTTGTAAGTGTGAATATTGGAATAATGTATATTGAATGATTATTTGCCTCGTGTGTCGCAATTTGAATTCATTGTTTTTATATTGTTCATTTGTATCATATTTGATTATTTATGCTTTCCAACGCCATGATTTGTTAATGCTTTTGTAATGTGTTTTGGCAAGATAATATCTCATCATTATTATGCATGTTGTAAATTTTTTACTATGAGTGGCCATTTGAATGTTTTAATCTAATGAATTATCTTTTAATTAAATCATCAACTCTTTTTATTTTAAATAGTGATGAAAGGAACCTTTCGAGAACAAGACAATATTTCGTGTTTAGAAATTCGAGAAATCGTACCCGAACGTGTTGGATTTTGATTTGTCGTTTGACCAAATAACCAAATACCCTTTTAAAATTCCGTCCATGTTTTCTTCAATTAAAAAATAAGGCAATATTTTGTGTTTGGAAATTCGAGAAATCGTGCCCTAACGTGCTGGGTTTCGGTTTACCATTTGACCAAATAACCGAATATCATTTTAAAATTTCAATGCACGAGTTTTGAAAATCATGAGATGATCTTGGTATCGAGGGTTTGAAATGTCGTATCCTAACGTGCTGGATATGATATTTTATTTCTTCGGAACAAGAGAATCTCAACATCCAATTCGAGTTATTCAAATATTTTTAAAAGGAGTTGTATTTCAAAATCTTTTTAAACTTTTGACATTAGGACATTAATTAATGAATAAGGTACCAATTTTGGGCGCTGCAAGGGTGCTAATCCTTCCTTGCACGTAACCGACTCCTGAACCCATTTTCTTGAATTTCGTAGGCCAAAATCAATATTTTAATAAAATAAAATGTCTTATGGGTGATCCGATCACACTTAAACAAAAAGGATTGGTGGCGACTCTGTATTTCATTTTTAAAGTCGATCATCGTTTTTTAAAATATAAAAAATGGTTTCGACAGCTTGGCTACTCCACTGGGGACAATAAGAGAGTCGAGTCGTAAAATTGATTATTTTCTGTCCTTTTATCGTAAATTGAAAATTTGATTTAAAAATCATGATTCTTTTGTGACATTTGTTTGTGATCCTTATGATTGTTGTGGTTTGAGTCTCATAGAATACTCTTGTATTACATTACATGACCGTTGTGGTTATACCAATTAAGTGGGAGTGAGAAGCTATGCTTTCGTGAGGTTTTCACCTCTGTATGGGCTAGTGGACTGTGTTCAGGATACATCCGTACCTATGTCTTCGTGAGATTTTCATCTCTGCATGGCCATAGGGAAATGTATTCCCCTGAGCTGAACTCGATCCATATGAGCCTATAATGGGTGAGGATTGAGGAATCTGCTGGTTCATGTACCTTTTCTTTAGAACTAAACTGCATATAGTGAACTCTAGGAGCTCACCGTAGGTAAAGCTATGCTAAACCTTAGTGGTTACCCAGATAGATGTTTGACTATTTTTTGTTTGCTTTGAGTTTTATCATTTGTATATGATATTGACTTGTTGTGTTTTGTTTTGGCTGTAATTGCATGACATTGCATATTTAAAGAGGTGTCGATTCATGTTTAGTTACTAAGTTAGAAGGCTTGTCATGGAGAACAAATTTCTTGATAAAGTAGAGGATAATGCGGCTGTCCGTATATGGGCCCATTGGGATGATGAGACTAAGCAGTTGTTCTACCATAATTATGGTGATCTACCCTAATTGCTCGACATCAAGGTAGACAAGCATTTGTTTTGGGCTATGGCTCAGTTTTGGAACCCTGCCTATAGTTGTTTCACTTTTGGAAAGGTGAACTTGGTACCCACTGTGGAAGAATATACCACCTTGCTTCACTGTCCAAAGATCCAAGTTGACAAAGCTTACTCTAGGGCTGTTAATGTCACAACTTTTGTGAAGAAATTAATGAATATTACCGGGATGAGTGAACAGTGGGTTACGGCCTGAATTCAGCAAAAAGGGGGTGGTAAATGCATTCCTTGGGTGAATTTGAGGGACCTGATCCTAGCACATCCAGATGTAAAGAAGAAAGTTGACGTATTCGCCTTGAGTATTTATGGTTTGGTAATCTTTCCTAAAGCTTTAAGGCATATAGATGAAGCAGTCGCCGATTTATTTGGTCGACTTGATAAAAGGGTCACACTTGTACCTGCAATTCTAGCCGAGACCTTTAGATCTTTGAATATGTGTCGGAGGGCAGGTGAAGGCAAATTTATCGAATGCGCGCAGTTATTGTTGGTATGGTTTCATGGTCATTTCTGGAAGGTGGGCAAAGTCTCTTACCGAGTCTTCTCTGAGAATTATTCCCCATTAAAGGAGGAAGCAGTTACGCAAATGAGGGAAGACATATCAGAAGAAAGGTGGATGGCAATTCTTCAAAATCTCAAAGAGGAGGATGTTGAATGGAGAGCCTTTTGGATGGTCCCCAACGGGATCTTTTATCGGTGTGGAAGTTTTGATTGGGTACCTTTTCTTGGAATCTAGAGAGCTGTTGGATATGCCCCTTTACTCGTATTAAGGCAGTACAAATGAAGGCAATTTACCGGTGACATACGGACTAGCTCAATATGAGTTCTCGTATAAAGGCGACAATTATAAGAAAAAGGTTCGAGAGATTTTTGATGCTTGGAAGCAGACCTGCTGGATGAAAAAATTGATTGTTGGTTCAATGACGACTCCTGAATACAATGGATGGGTTAGTAAAAGGATTAATGATAATATCCCTAGGCCGAGTTTAGAGGGCGCTTGATCAATGGAAGAATACTTGCAAGTAGTCCCATCAGAGCTAGAGATCATAAGGCAAGACTTCAAAAAGAAGAATTTCGAGCTCGGGAAGAGAATTGAGCAGCTGGAAGAGGAAAAAACAAATTTAAGATTAGACGTGGATGTTCAGAGGTTAGAAACTAAGAAATTAAGAAAAGGAAAGAAGAAGGCCTAGGAAGATCTGGATAGTTTGAAGACAAATTATAAGAAGCTACGTCTATCAATGAGAACTGCCAGGTTGGGGAAAACTTCAGAGTTGTGGCGTCAGGAGGTTCGAGAGGAAAAAATCAAAGCTGATCGGTGGGAAAAGAAATTTCAAAAGGCTCAAACGCGAAACGAGGCCCTAGAGAAGAGTCTGTCGGAAGCCCAAAATGAGAAGATCGGGTTGAGGGCTAGAATAGCCAAACTAGAAAAATTGCTTCATTAGCATCAAAGCCGCAACTCTGTAATAGAGCTGAAGGTGAGCTTAGATAAGATTGAAGAACTGAAAAGGAAGATCCAAGAACTTGAGATTGCGCTACAAAACAGTAAGCTCCGGGTTGAGCTTCTTAAAGCAATTATTGAGCGGTGTAATGAGCAACTCCATCGATCTTAGGGTCAAATTAGAGATAGAGACTACATTATGGGTGAGGCTGTGGCCCAAATTCGAGAGGTGGCCGACCATCTACAGACTTTAGCAGTCCAAGCAGATGTATTAAGCGTGAAATACGAGCTAGAATCAGACCGGGGCGATAATTGGCTTAGTTGCTTAGAAAAGTGAAATCTTTGAGCGTTAGAGCTAGGTAATATCTGTAATCCATTTCTATGTAAAGAACTTTATTTTCTAGTAAAGTTTTCTAAATAGGATTGAATCAGAATAGACTTTTTTTTTTGCATTCATTTCATGCATCTGCATTAGATTACATCATATGCATTAAAGTCCACCAAAAGATCCTAATTAATTAAAAAACCATTTACACAAGTTTAGTTAAACTTATAACAATTATATCAATTAAAATTCACCATCTAAAATGTCAACCCAACTAGCATATTTCAAGAATTATCATGAAGCCGCCAAATACCCAACAAGCATACAAAGCCTTGATTCATAGCATAACAACCATTTCCTATTACATACCATAATTCAACATAATATCAATGTATTTCATTCTTGACGAACAGACTCAGCTTAAGTAAAGACATGCATATTTCCATGAGATTACCAAACATATCAACATAAGTTAAAATGTAAACTTGCATGCTAGCTAATTACCAATCTATATATTCAAAAAGGGGCCCTATTACATGCCATATATATGAAACCAAAAATAAAAATCTACCAAGATTTCCTGGATAGTGTGATTTCTTGTACTGATCCGATCTTTCAAGTCCACAAAAGTGTTATCTACAAAAATGAATCAAATACAGGTAAGCTTACATAAAGCTTAGTAAGCTCATTAATAATCAATAAATCATTTTTTACTAACTTAAAACATGATATATCAACTTCCATCAATGAATAATACTTGAGTATCATTTCAATGTTGGTGTTCAACCATTAGTACAGAAAATCTTATTTAGTATAATCAGTGGATAATGCTCGTTTGAGCAAACATTCAATATAATCAATAGATATGGCTCGTTGAGCAACATTCAGTAAAATTAGTGGATTCGCTTGCTTTGAACAAGCATTCAGGATAATTAGTAGATTTGCTCGCTTGAGCAAGTATTCAGTAAAATCAGTAGATTTGCTCGTTTTGAACAAGCATTTAATATAATCAGTAGATTCATTCGCTTGAGCAAGCATTCAGTAAAGCTAGTGGATTCGCTCGTTTTGAACAAGCATTCAGTATAATTGGTATATTCGCTCGCTTGAGAAATCATTTAGTAACATCAGTGGATTCGCTCTTTTTAAACAAGCATTCAGTAAAATCAGTGGATTCGCTCTCTTTGAACAAGCATTTAGTATAATCAGTAGATTCGCTCGTTTGAGCAAACTTTCAATAAAATCAATATTCTACTTTTTGTTTCAAGATTATACCATCCCACAATATAAAACCTAATAAAATTAACTAAATCAACAACAAAAATTAAATTATTTTATGCAATTAAGTTCTTTTTTATTTTATAAAATTGCCCTCAATATTTCACTTTTGTTCAATTTAGTCCCTAAGCTCAAATATGCAAATTAACCATTTTTACCTTGAACCCACCTTGACCGAACCTCCTAAGGTCTCACTACACCTCATATTTTCTGTTAATTTTTCATCAAACCCTCATAATTTATTACCTTTACAAATAAATAATTTAATACTAAAAATCATCAAAAATTATTTTACAAAATAGTCTTAACTAATAACAAAGCTTATTAATCTCTCATAAGCTTCAAGAAACAACTCAACCGATCAATGACAACATTTATAAGAAATGAAATTTTCACAAACTAGCCCCCGAGTTAGCTAGATTAAGCTAATACGAGCCAAAAAACATAAAAAAATAAAAGCGGACAAAACTAATTAAAGGAATCAAGTTAGGCCAACTGCTTCCTCCTCTTTCTTTTAGTGTTTCGGCTAGGAAGACTTAATGAGTAAGATAGCTAAATTTTTTATGTTTTTATCATTTTAACTTAATTTTTTAATTATCATTTTACCCTTTTTAATTAATTATGCTTTACGTTGACAATTTATAAGCCCATTAATGTTCATTAAATCCTATAATGGTTCATTCACTATTTTGGTCCATATCTTCCTTACTATATTTATTTAACCATTTAAACCAATTGAAGCTAACATTTACGCCCTTTACAATTTAGTCTTTTTTACTTAATTAACTATCTAATGATTAAATTTCTTTACCAAAATTTAATACGGTACTAATGACATCGTAAATATTAAATAATTAATATTTATGGACTGACATGATGGAGTCGTGGTCCCGAAACCACTATTTTTTGACAACACTGAAAAATGTGCTGTTACACAAATCAAACTCACATAGGCATTAAAATGCAAATTTATTTCAATATTAGAATGAAGGACTTTCACAAGTAAAATTTATAGGTTTGGAGTTTACTTCACAAGTCGTGCTCCACTCCACGCCTTCCGGTATGATACTCGATACTGGAATCGTGCCTGCATTTCGGCAATCAGTACCGAAACTTTAATGGTCAGCATGTCTTTCACCATTGGCATGATGTACGTACAAATAGTTTTGGAATCAAATTTTTGATGATCTTTTGTCATACGTGTTGAAATGCATGTGTGAGGCCTAACAAATTTTTGTATCTCCCACATCTGTGACTTCTGGATAAATGCAGCTCGTATCCGCTAATTGTAGCCTTCCGCCGACCTCCAACACTCTCCAATATATAATGTCGGTTTAGACATGACGACTTCGTAGTCTATTGATATATTCATGCTATATCGCTTAATGACAAATACGCACTGTTCCTTACTTTCAAATCTCTGGCCCACGAACAACTCCTCAGGATCAAAATATACGGCCATCCGATGAGCAGGTAGTATTTCAGGGTACTCCGAGAACTCGATCGTGTGCACCGCATCGGGGTCTATCCGAGACATGTGTACCCTAGGATTATTGTGTATCACAATACGACGAACCTGGTTCCCGACTGAAGACGCGTTAATGTTTCCATCCTCATTCACGCCTTCACCGTCAATATCATCCGGGACCTCGTCTACGTCAGGATCACTATCACTATCGACTTCATGATCAGAAGGATCACTACTATGCTATACATCATCACCAACCACATCAGTCTGGGGTGCAGCATTAAGAGCAATGTCGATCCCTTGTATAGTTGATTGACTATTAACATACGATTTTGGAACCACCATACACGGCTCTTGAGATCCATCTTCTTCACCCAATGGAGTGGGATCTTTAGTTGGCTCCACACCAGCTAACTCAGCAAATAACTAAATCGGTGCATTTTGGTTACTTCGAGTCCTACTGTAACAGCCAAATTTTTCAGTGGTGTCGGAAATAGTGATTCGAGATCACTAAATCTGACGAGTAAGTTTAGAAATTTTAACAAGTAATAATTATAGGCCAAGCGCGAACTTAAAAGAATTATTTTTAATTAGTGAATTTTGCAATTTAAAAGAATTAATCAGGTAAATTGGGTTAAAACGAGGCATCGAGACCTCGGATTCATAAACCGAGCTATAAATATTTTAATAAATATTTATGGAGTGTTATTAAGTTAGTATTAAAGTTTCGTTAGAAAATTTTAACGTTTGGTTAGTCAATTAATTAAAAAGGACTAAATTAAAAATAGTGCAAAATTTATTAAATTGTGATTAAATAGTTTAAGTGATTAAAAAGGAGGGATTTAAAAGGAAATTGGACCCAAATTGTATGGGCTGGACGGTTGGGCAAGAAAATCAGCAAAAAAGACAAGGAAAAAGAAGGGCAAAATGGGAAATTTTGCAAATTAAACATATAAAACAAGACAAATTTGAAAAATCTAGAGATATCATCATTTTTCTTCAGTAAAAACGCCATGGGAGGTCTGAAAGCTGCTGGTTCTTCATACCTTGACATATGTGAGTTCAATTCTTGCCCTTTTCTTTGAGATTTTTATGTTTTTGTGACTTTTACAATTAGGTCCAAGTGTTTAATTCATTAGTTTTTGATTTTATGGACAAAAAAGCTATCATTGATAAGTATTGGCTGTTTATGATGAAATAAAATGAATTTTAAGCTTTTATTTTGTTATTTGATGATTTTATCAAGTAAATTCAATAGAAAGTGATTTTAGGACCTAATTGTGAAAAAGTTGTGAATTAAGGTTTAGTGTTAAAATTCTGATTTTCAAAGGTTGTGTAACAGTTTAGAATGATGGAATAAAATGTTAATTGAGAAAAATTAGCTTAATAGATGGGCTAATTGAGCAAGGACTGAATTGTATGATTTGTGAAATTTAGAGGAAAAATGGTAATAAACACCTTGAACTAAAGCAGCTTTGGACAGCAGCAGTAGGTTAACTTTGAAAAATCACCATAAATTTTAAAAATCAAATTAGTGGATGAATAATATATGAAATTAAAGCTTATTGAGTCTAGTTTCTCACATAAGAAATGGTGTAAGTAATTGAATTGTAAATTATGAGATATAATGAATTTTGTGAGACAAGGTCAGAATGAATTCAGGTTCCCCTGTTTTGACTTTGGAAAATCACCAAAAATTGGAGAAAATTAATTAGAGGCTAAAATTTATATGCTTAGAATCCTTAATGAGTCTATTTTCAATAGAAATCAACGAAACATTATCCGAGTTCTGTACTGTGATATAATTAATTTTTAGTGAAGAGAGGTCAGAAATGTCGGATAGTGAAACAGGGGAAACTTAAATGAATAAACTGTACTAATTGACTAAACCAAAAATTCTGAAAATTTTATGGTAGAATGATATGTGAGTCTAGTTTCAGAAAAATTTACGGATCTTAATTTGGAGTTCTATAGCTCAAATTATAAATAATTTAGTGACTATGACTCGTGTAAACAGCTTGATGTGAGCATTAATAAGTAAATTGTGAAATCGTACTTACAAGAATGTTATATACATTAAGGATGTGGAATGGAGAGGAGGAGGAGGAAAATAAATGATATATGTATATAAGAAAACAGTATGAGAATGATACATATCATGACATGTATATATATGATTAGTTTCAATATGATGCTTGTTGGGTATGAAGTTGGATTGAAATGTCTAAGGCAAGTATTTTATTTTGCGCGTTTGAAATGTAGTATTTATAAAGATATGATATAGCTTTAAATATGAATGCTTGATGATTAAGCTGAAAATATTTGGTAAGATGGTAATCATGGTATAAAAGTATAAGTGGTACCATAAAAGACAAGGTAAAATGAGTATGAGAGACACATGTATAATGACATACAAATGCTATGTTTGCAATTTAATTGAGAATGTTTAATCATTAAATGAATACTATGTTATGTGCTTTTGATTTTGTATAAGTGTGTAAGAGATTAAGGTTGACCAAGGCTTGGAAAATAGCTTAGATATTGACCACACAGGCAGAGATACGACCGTGTGTCTCAGCCGTATATGGAACACGACTTTAGGACACGGGCGTGCGATGTGGCCGTGTGCCCCTAAATTGATGATGATGTCATAAATAAAAAGCTCCACGGACAAGGGACACGGGCGTGTCCCAAGCCACACGGGCATGTGGAATCCACGCAGCCTAATCACATGGGCGTGTGGGTACTGTTCACAAGTAAAATTTAAAAAAAAAATTAAGAGAAAATTTTTATGAGAAATCAGTTGAGTTCCGACTTGATTTTAATGTTCATGTTGAGCTTCGAGGGCCGAAATAAAGGTCGTTATATATATATGATCTCAGAAAGTGAATAGTAATGTTTTGATTAATCTGTAAATGTTCAGTATGTACTGGTAACACTCTGTGATCCTGTTTCGACGACGGATACGGGTTAGGGGTGTTACACCTACAACAAAGAGCGACCATTGTCTCCATGTCTTCATCATTTACAAGTTCCATTTCGGTGAATTTTATGGGATCCGTTGAAACTGGAAACTTGTAAAAAAGTTTCGAAATCCTTCACCCACAACGTCTATAAAATTTTTCACTAATTTTTTCCTTCATATCATCAAATGAGATATTTTTATTAAATCTCGTTGCTACTTGTTTGTGATATTCAAATATACATCCCACGGTTGTTGTCAAAATTTCTCCATCGAAATAAAAGCATACGAAAAACTGATTCTCCATCTTCAATACTAGATCTGTTAAAAAAAATTCAAAATTCTCAAAACAGTTTCGAATAGAAAAAAAGTTATATAAAAATTTTAATGCAAAATTTTTCATTCAAAAGCAAACAAAACTAATAACCTAACTAAATAACTTTCAAATAATAAAATTACTAAAAAAACTCTACATTCTATTTAAAAAGAAATAAACTAAAATACCTTATCCTTTTTCTTGTTTTCTTTTCTTTCTTTCTTTCTTCTCCCTATCTTCTTACTTCCGTTTTGCTAAATTTTGTGTCTGTTGCTCTACTAAATTTTGTGTCCGTTGCTTATTTGTTTTTTGGGGGAGTATATACACCAGATGCTCCTGTAGGACTCACCAGTCGCGCCTGTCAGATAGGCACAACCAGTCGCGCCTACCAGATAAACGCAACCCAAACCTATACCATTTTCGTATCTCTACATGGGTCATATACTGATTCGAGAAAAAATAATATTTTATTAAACGAAAAAAATATATATTTTAATATAAATAAAAGGTGTTGCGTCTGTTAGATAAGCGCGACTGAAAAAAAATACCATTTTCGTAAACAATCCAGCTGACAACCTATTTTAGTATATAATTTTTTTAAATTTATTTAGGTAAAAAACCATATAATTAAGGTTATTAGTCTTGTAACTATTTTTTTAAAGAAATTGTTAGCAATATATATTATATTTTTGAAAAATCCCATTAAAAATTTTAATCATATATATTATATATTAAATACTAATAAATATGTTTGGAAGTGTCATGATTCATTGAAACTTTTATTTTCCTTAATTTAAAAAATTGAAAAGTTAAGTAAACAAATTTAGAATTTTTGGTAGTAAATTTAGGAAAGAAATTCAATTAATTTTGTTATCTATTTTGTATTATGATGGAAATAATATTTCAGTAATCAAATTGATTTTCTTCCAAATTCAATCTTACAATTATGATATCTTAAATAGCTCATTTTTTTTAAAAAACATTTGAAATTGTACAATTGAAACTATATAAATTTCAGGTTAAATTATTAAAATAGTCACTTTTGTTTATCCCAGATTACATTTTGGCCACTTATGTTAGCATGTTGTAACATTTTAGTCACTGAGCCGTTTATTGTCGTTAACTATGTAATGGTAAGTTGATGTGACATGTTGAATAATCATTTCAAACAAAAAAATTTTGGTTAAATTATACAATTGATCCCCATATATATATTTTTTATTTTGAGCAATTTAATTTTTTTATTTTATGTTCTTTTAACTTTTTTTTCCATTTAACTTCTTTTTTTTTTTCATTCTCTTCCGCTTCTACCTTTGTTTTTCTCTTAACCATCGTAGTTTTTCTATATTTTTTATTTGTTAAAACTAGTCCCGATAGTAATGCTAGCTAAGCTAAAACTCAATTAGCTATAATAAAATACATTTAGTCCACTAGTTAACAAATTATCTCATTGAAACAATTAGTATTTATAATAATAAAGACTGTTAATCACAGTTAAATATAAAATTAATCTTAAATAGCTTTAGGTAAATAAAAACTAATGTAATAATTGAATTAAAATTAAATCAATTAGTATTATAATCAATTTAGTGAGATTTACGCAAATGTGATTAAATTGACTAAAAGAAGGTCAAACTAAGAAATTAAGAAAAAGTTTCAAATTAATGAGGTTATTTACCTTCCAAAGTTTGGACATAAATCCTATTTATCTTTTATTTACAGCTAAATACAACATCGGCATATAAACATATACTTGATAAAATTGAAATATTACAATGTATTAAATATATATTTGTAAAACACTCATTAAAAAATATGAACTCGAGTTAATATAAATAAAAAGAAGAGATAAATCTCAAAATATACATTAACTTTAATTTAATATGTAATTATATACATGAATTTTAATTTGGTACAATTATACACATAAAACTCTAACTGTGATCCAGATGTATACTTGAAACTTTAATTTTGATTTAATCATACATATTTAAAGAAATAAAGACATCATTTTGCAATATATAAATATAAAATGATGTTATATAAATAATTGTGTTAATAATTTACAAGAATTTGTTCAAATAAAAATTTTATATATAAAATTAAAGTGATGTATACAATTGTACATTAAATCATAGTTTGGGGATTTATAAATATATATTGAAAAGTTAAAAATTATAAAACCTCAATTGTGTAATTTAACTGAAGTTTAGTTTGTTTATATTAATAATTGAATACATTCAAATGTAACCTGTAACACCCCAAACCCGACCTAGACGTTATGGCCAAATCTGGTAATGTCACATGGAATGGAGTTAAAAATCGTATTTATCAGTTAAAACCATTTTCGTTTATTAGCTTCTATTTATCTCCCGTCAGTTGCAAAATTATTTTCTCGTTAATTTGATTCATTTTAAGAAAAACATATTCCGTAGCGGAAGCTTTTAAAATTGTGATGTTTAAGAAATCCGTTCACGTCTAGGAAAATGTTGTTTATAATTAAACTGAGTTTTCGTTAAGTTTTGCAGTTTAAAATCCATGAAAACAGTTAAAATCCTGAATGAAAGCAAACAGTCCAAAAGTCCCAAATTACATTAAAAATAGAAAAATAAAAACCATTAAAGTAACTGAAACTGTCAAATGAACATGTAGTCACTGTAGAGTCCTCTTCTGCACTGATCCGTCTAAGTCTGGGGATTACCTGTACAGATAAAATAGAAAGGTGTGAGTTTACGTAAACTCAGTGTGTAATCCCCACAGAAGACAAGCATACAATCAATCACAACAAATAGTCAAATGCAGTCTGGGCTTAAGCCCATTTCAGTTTCAGTAGCAGTTCGAGCCTTAGCCCATTTCAGTTTCAGTATCAGATATGCATTAGGGCCTAAGCCCATCACAGTAACAGTATTAGATATACATTAATCAGTAAATAGAGTCCTACCCAACCAGCCTCTACACATAATCTCCGTCCATCCTTGCACACCATGTGGGGTTTAAAATACCCACCCATCCCTACACTTCGAGTAGTACCGAATACGACACATAATCAGTAAATTGCAGCTGAGCTGCCAGATAATAGGCTTAAGAGCCTTTTAGTACACTTCCACCAAATATCAACATCCCAACCCAATGCAATGCAACATACAGTATATGACATGCTAATAAATGAATATCAGTTGTACATACAGTTCCATATTTATTCATATAATCATCATGCTCAGTACGTACATCATACATCAGTTTATGCATTTAAAGGTCTAAGTAGTGCTTATCGATCCTACAGTAGGTTCACAATCGACTCGAGCGACCCGTGCAACCTTAGAACACATTTCAGTTAAATGGGCTCACACGCCCATGTGGCCTACCCGTATGGGCCCACACGCTCGGTGGCCCATACGGCCCAATTTGGCCTTGGCCGTATTGATCACATGGCCTAGCCTAGAATCCCATATGCCTATGTGGACTACCCATGTAGACCCACACGCCCATGTGGCCTACACGACCCAAATCAGTCTAGCCCGTGAGTAGCACACGGCCTACCTGGCCATCACACGGTCGTGTCTTGCGCGCACGGCCTGGCCTCGTCGATTACATGCCCGTGTTACGGCACAAGACCTACCACACCCGAGCCTTTTAAAACCTACAATTGATATTTCCAAAGTCAGAATTTAGTAACACTAACAAATCACATCAGAGACAATTTCACAACGAAACTACACGACACTAATCAACACTCGCGATTCTTTACCGATAACTAACAACAACCCCAAAAACTTAAATCGTCGATGGAACCATAGCTGATCCTTTACCTTCACCTAAAATGAGAGTAGAATGACAACCCTCTCGTTAAACACTTAGCCGAAAAATGATAAGAACTAACAAAACAAAACAAACTTACCGAACGAGGCAGACCACGTTGCATAAAAAGAACGAGATGAATTCAGGAAAAATAAAAAAAATTCAAAAAAAGAAAAGACAAAAATTCGGCAGAGAGGAGAATGGAAAAACGTCAGTTTTCTTCTTTTTTTATTCTTCTGGAAATAGGAAAATTTTGAAAAAAGAGAGAATAATATCAAAATATCCCCAAACTTCCTTTTTCTCCCACTAACCCACTAACACACATCAATCTCAGAATTCCTGTTTGACTGAAACTCTTCCCGATAACAGAGCAAAAATATTAACAAACATGCTTGTGCAAATATTTGAACACAAGACCTCCAGCAAACTCACACTACATCTAACCACCAAACCAACAGGCTCATTTTGATATGGTTTTACAATTAATTTAATATAACCCAATGAACAGAAATAGGGCTTAATTCCAAAAATAATCAAAATTTTCCAAAGCTAGGGCTTGAACTTGGGACCTCACGCACACACTCAGAACACTTAACCACTGAAGCAGATACACATTTGTGTCACATTTTAACATAAACAAAATTAAAAATTTTAGGGCGTTACAACTCTACCCCCTAAAAGAAAATTTTGACCTCGAAATTTACCTGATTAGAATAGATGAGGATACTGTTGACCCAAACAGCATCCTTCTTAGTGGATGTCAAGGGCAACCCACTAACAAAGTCCATCATTACTCGTTCCCTTTTTCAAAGGAGAATCTTAATAGGCTGTAGCAAACCCGAAGGTAACTAATGCTTAGCCTTAACCTTTTGGCACATCAAACATCGAGCCACAAAATCAGCAGCCTATCACTTCAATCCCAGCCACCAGTATAGTTCTCAAAGATCTCGGTACATCTTATTTATGCCGGGATGCATAACATAATGGCTACTATGGGCTTCTCTCAGAATAGACTGCCTTAAATCAATATCGTTCGGTACACAAATCCGACCATGAAAATAGAGTACCCCATCATTATTCAGCCCAAAATTAGAGGTGCTACCACTCTCAACCTGTCAGAACCATAAACTTAGAGTCTCATCCCCCAACTGCTTATCTCGAATCTGCTCAATCCAAGTAGGCTTGACTTGTAACCCAGCCAACAGACTCCTATCGTCAAACAAGTTAAGGCGGGCAAACATCGCCCTCAAGTCAGTCATCGCCCTTCGAATTAAGGCATCAATCACTACATTGGCCTTTCTAGGATGGTACTCAATGGTATAGTCATAGTCCTTAAGTAACTCAATCCAACGATGCTGCCTAAGATTCAGCTCCTTCTGAGTGAGGAGATACTTGAGACTTTTGTGATCGGTGTAGATGATGCACCTCTTACCACACAGATAATGTCTCCAGATTTTTAACACAAAGACCACTACAACTAACTCGAGATTATGCGTCGGATAGTTTTCCTCATGTGTCTTAAGCTGACGGGACGCATAAGCTACAACCTTACCATCCTGCATCAGAACAGATCCCAAACTGACGTGCAAGCATCACTGTACAGCACAAACTCCTTTCTAGTTTTAGGCTGTATCAGAACAGGAGCCTGAGTCAAAGCAGACTTGAGCTTCTCGAAGCTCGATTTCTGTGCATCAGTCTAGTCAAATGAAACACCCTTTCACAGAAGCTTACTAAGAGGAGTTGCAATCAAGGAGAACCACTTAACAAACCGCCGATAGTAACCTGCTAGACCTAAAAACCTGCAGATTTCAGACACATTCTTAGGTTGTTTCCAATCCAACACAGCCTTACTCTTTCTAGGATCAACTCGGATCCCCTCAGCAGATACTACATGCCGTAAAAAAGTTACTTCACGAAACCAAAACTTACACTTACTGAATTTAGTATAGAGTGTTTTTCTCGTAAAGTCTGAAGCACCACTCTTAGATGTTCATCATGGTCGTCCTCAGTCTTAGAATACACTAATATATTATCGATAAAAACCACGACGAACTGATTAAGGTAGGGCTAAAACACTCGATTCATCAAATCCATGAATGCAGTTGGAGCATTCGTCATCCCAAAAGGCATCACAAGGAATTCGTAATGACCATAGCGAGTTCTAAATGCAGTCTTATTCGCATCAACCTCTTTAACCCTCAATTGATGATACCCTGAGCGAAGATCAATCTTAGAGAATACAGAAGCCCCTCGAAACTGATCAAATAAATTGTCAATCCTTGGAAGTGGATACTTATTCTTAATGGTCAGCTTGTTCAACTGTTCGTAGTTGATGGACATCCTCATGGTCCTATCCTTTTTCTTAATGAACAGGACTGGTACTCCCCAAGGAGACACACTGGGACGAATGAAACTACGGTCCAACAACTTCTGAAGTTGAGATTTAAGTTCAGTAAACTTTTTCAGTGCCATACGATAGGGGGCGATAGACATTAGAGCTATACCAGGAAGAAGCTCAATCCCAAATTTCACTTCCCGGTTCAGAGGTTAACCCTGTAGCTCCGTAAGAAAAAGTTTAAAAAATTCTTTACAGTTCTGATGTCTTTTACAGTAGAGTCATTAGAATTAGGAACACTAACGTAGGCCACAAACGCCTCACACCCCTTACGAACTAGTTTTTCAGCCACCAGTGTAGAAATCACATTAGCCAAATAATTTCGAAGTTCTCTAATCATGACTACCTCATTATCCTCCTCAATTCTCAAGATGACCCTCTTAGTCGCATAGTTCAGATTGACACAGTGCTTGACCAACCAGTCTATAGCCAGAATCAAGTTGAACTCTCTAAACAAAAGCTCCATCAGATTAGCCAGAAATATCGACCCTTGAACCTCTAGCGGAACATCTCTATACAGTTTGCTAACTCGAACCGATTGCCCCAATAGACTTAGTACAATCACATCACTATAAAGTACTCTCAACCAAAATCCCTAAGTTTATAGATACAGTACTTGCTACATAGGGATGTGTGGAACCTATGTCTGTCAAGGCAAACTAACGTACATCATGAATTAAGAACGTACCGGTAATGACGTCAGGTGTATTTTCGTCTTTTTTGTGATGTGTAGTATAAACCAGAGCAGGCTGCGTTGACTCAATCTGTCCAGCACCTCTGCCCAGTGCTCTCTATCATCAGCCCATACCATTACCACCCCTAGACTGATGATATCCCCTAGGTGGCTGCCGGACTACCCTCTGTAGCTGTGCAGTACCAGAACCCAGAGCTTGCACCTGATCGTCCCTCAATGGACAATCTCGAATATGGTGCTCAGGGGACCCACATCTCAGACATGCCCTAGTCCTACTCAAACACTCACCTTGATGGTGTCTACCACAATCTCTACACAGATGCAATCCAGTAGGAGCAACAGGGGACCCAGCTCTAACCGACCCATCAGTCCTGACCTTTTTCTTAAGCCTTTGTACTGAATTCGAAGGCTCTGAATCCCTCTTGTTCCTACCTCTCTCACGATCTCTGTTTTGGTGCTCAGCGTGCTTAACCTCTTCGGTGATCTTCGCTTTCTCCACCAGAACAAACAACTCTAGCTTCTTCTGTGGAGCTATCAGTACCTTCAAGTTATCCCTAAGGCTATCTTTAAAACGGGCACATCTTTCATATTTTGACGCCACCATACCTCGTCCATAGTGGCTCAGTCTCAGAAATTTGGCCTCATACTCGGCCACAGATCGGTCTCTTTGAGTGAGGTTTAGAAACTCACGCCTACGACCATCAATGTAACTTGCACCCACATACTCCCCTTGGACGACAGACTTAAAGAACTCCCAAGACAAACAATCAGCTTGAGTGCTCTCCTTAACGGTTAGCCACCATAGGTTAGCCTCATCGCGAAGCAACAAGACTACACCCTTCAGTTTCTTCTCAGATGTATAGTCTAAATCATCCATGATCCTCTCAGTAACCTCAATCCAATACCCAGGCACATTAGGGGCGACTCCTGTGACACCTCTAAAAAGTTCAGTTCCATTGGACTGGAGTTGTTCCGTAACCGACCATCGGCCCCTAGATCTAGTGTTGGGCCCAGTGACCCTCTCCAGTATCCTTAACATAGCCTGAGACAATGCGTCGTCCCTAGCCATACAATCTTGAGACCCAGTCTCAGTAGCAGGTGATACAACGTCTCACTCATATCCAAATGCAGTATACTACCTAGAATGAGGACCCAGCTCGAGGCCCCCTACGGCCTCTACCTCGGCCTCTAGCACCACGCCCACGGATACCTCGTGCGCTAATGTCTATTCAGATTTATCTGTATTATGAATTTTATAAGTCAGTTATAGTTTTAGTATTTGTTAACAGATGTTTTATACATAGTAGTATCATAAATTTAGAGTTTGTTTTTCGCAAGTACAATCTCTATCAGTTTCAGTTTCACTACAGTTTCAGTATACACTAACTAGAGTGTTTTTAGAATAGTTTATCTATAATATCATAACCGTTTATTAGAATAGTTACAGGATTGATGCCGAAAACTCGGTGTACCACATTCTTAATCAAATCATTTCAAATCATTTGAAAATCAGTCCTTTAAAAACCAAGTTTTACAACCTAAAAGTCGAGTTTTGCAACCTGGCTCTGATACCATTAAATAAAACCCCCTAAACCCGGCCTAGACGTTATGGTCGAATCTGGCGATGTCACATGGAATGGAGTGAAAAATTGTATTTATCAGTTAAAACCATTTCCGTTTATTAGCTTCTATTTATCACCCGTTAGTTGCAAAACTATTTTCTCGTTAATTTGATTAATTTTAAGAAAAACATATTCCGTAGCGAAAGCTTTTAAAATCGTGATGCTTAGGAAATCTGTTCGCGTTTAAGAAAAAGCTATTTTTAATTAAATCGAGTTTTCATTAAGTTTTGCAGTTTAAAATCCATGAAAATGGTTAAAATCCTGAATGAAAGCAAACAGTCCCAAATTACATCACAAATATAAAATAAAAACCATTAAAGTAACTGAAACTGTCAAATAAACATGTTGTCACCGTAGAGTCCTCCGCTGCACCGATCCGTCTAAGTCTAGGGATTACCAGTACAGATAAAATAGAAAGGGGTGAGTTTACGTAAACTCAGTGTGTAATTCCCATAGAAGACAATTATACAATCAATCACAACAAACAGTCAAATGCAATCTAGGCTTAAGTCGATTTCAGTTTCAGTAGCAATTTGGGCCTTATCCTATTTCAGTTTCAGTATCAGATATACATTAGGGCCTAAGCCCATCATAGTAACAGTATCAGATATACATTAATCAATAAACATAGTTCTATCTAACCAGCCTCTACACACTATCTCCGTCCATCCCTACACACCATGTGGGGTTTAAAACACCTACCCATCCCTAAATTCTGATGTAGTACCCAATGCGATACATAATCAGTAAATTGTAGCTGAGCTACCAAATAATAGGCTTAAGAGCCTTTCAGTACACTTCCTCCAAATATCAAATCCTAACCCAATGTAATGCAACATACAGTATATGACATGCTAATATGAATATCAGTTGTACATACAGTTCAATATTCATTCATATAATCATCATGCTCAGTACATACATCATACCTCAGTTCACGAATTTAAGGGTCTAAGTAGTGCTTACCGACTCTACAATAGGTTCATAGTCGACTTGGGCGACCCGTGTAACCTTAGAACACATTTCAGTTAAATGGGCTCATACACTCATATGGCCTGCCCGTATGGGCCTACACGCCCGTGTGGCCTACACGGCCCAAATCAGTCTAGCCTTAAGTCGCACACGGCCTCCTTGGCCATCACATGGCCATGTCTTATGCGCAAGGTTTGGCCTCGTCAATCACACGCCTGTGTTACGGCACACGACCTACCACACATGAGTCTTTTAGAACCTACAATCGATATTTCCAAAGTCAGAATTTAGTAACACTAACAAGTCACATCAGATGCAATTTCACAACGAAACTACACGACACTAATCAATGCTCACGATTCCTTACCGATAACGAACAACAACCCCAAAAACTTAAATCGTCAATGGAACCACAGCTGATCCTTGACCTTCACATAAAACAAGAGTAGAAGGACAATCGCCTCGTTAAACACTTAGCCGAAAAATGATAAGAACTAACAAAACAAAACAAACTTACCGAACGAGGCAGACAACGTTGCACAAAAAGAATGAGATGGATTCAGGAAAAATGAAAAGAATTAGGAAAAAAGAAAAGGCAAAAATTCAGTAGAGAGGAGAAGGGAAAACGTCAGTTTTCTTCTCTCATTTTTTTGGAAATAGGAAAATTTTGAAAAAAAAGAGAGAATAATATCAAAATATCCCCAAATCTACCCTTTTTCTCCCACTAACCCACTAATGCACATCAATCTCAGAATTCTTGTTTGACCGAAACTCTTCTCGATAACAGAGCGAAAATATTAAGAAACATGCTTGCGCAAATATTTGAGCACAAGACCTCTAGCAAACGCACACTTTATCTAACCACCAGACCAGCAGGCCTATTCTGATATGATTTTACAATTAATTTAATGTAAGCTCAATGAACAGAGATAGGGCTTAATTCCAAAAATAATCAAAATTTTCCATCTGTCTTGGTCAATCAATCCACAATGACCCAAACAACATCCTTCTTAGTGGGTGTCAAGGGCAACCCACTAACACGTGGCAATTTTTTATTGTATCAAATATCAAATAAAGAACTCGACCAATAAACTTAGATTTTGTCCAAACCTGATCCAAATGAAAAATGCTAAATTTGAGCTCAATCCGGGTTGTCCGTATTAAAATTTTTATGTAAAAAAAATTTTAAAAATATAATACATTAAATACATTTAAAAACATTAAAATAAATTTTTACTAACAAATTGAAAATACATTGAACAAATTTTATACTTAAATAACTCTAAGATAGTTGAAATTTAGCAAGCCAATACCTAAAATAGTAACAAAATTAACAATAAAATAGGAGTTATACAATATGCAAACAATAACAATAAAATAACAAAACAATAGTAGAAAAAATAGGCAAATTCGGTCCTAATAAAAAAACTTACTCGTGGCTTGATCCTCTTAGAAAACGGGCATTATTCTTTACCCAAACTCATTTTTCGAAACTATATTTTTTGTTGAGTTTTGTAATGCATCAAAATGTTAAAGTTTAGTTTTGTTGAGTTTTGTCTTGTGATGTGTGCTGGTTGGGTGGCTAAACACTTGGTGTATCCGCTTAAGGTTCTATGTTTGAGTCTTCATGTGCCTAAGGAGTGGGATTTATTTTGCTGCCTATGTTTAGGAAATAACCCTGGTATGGTTATTTTGTTTCAAATCAAACAAGTCCACGTTTATTTCCCCACCACGTTGTCACTTCAATTTACTTGCTACTGCCTTTTGCTCATTCTTTTCTTTATTTGCCTTTTCTTTTCTCTCTTTTATTTGGCTTTTAATATTTTGGTTCCCCATTCTGCCATTATTTCTCCTTTTGTTCTTGCGGCCTTTTTGCTCACTTGCGATTATTATAGTTGTGCTTGAGCCTATTCGTTTTATTCGTTTGTCCTTCTTTGTTCTTTAAATTAGAATTGTTGTGAGTAGCTTTTTGGGAAAACTGTTTTTTTGGGTTTTTGTGTATCGTACAAAATTAATTGAATCGTTTTAGGAGAAGGTGGTGAGTCTGTTGGTGTCCTTCCAGCAACTTGAATCGTTTGGTTGTTATACATTTTTGGGTAAGGGTTCGATTATGTTTTGGGAATCGTTTGAGGGCGTTGCCTATTATACAATTGTTTTAATCTCGTGAATCATGTCTAAGTTGATGAATTAAAATTTGTTTTTAGGTCTTGGGAGTGTTGTGTGTGCATTCGTGTAAAAATCGAATCAGGTGTGTAACGTTAATTACGAAAAATAGCGAACGACGAAAGCTGAAAATTTTTCTGTCGAAGCCACACGGCTGTGTGTGACACATGGTCTGAGCTATTTGGGTAGAGTGGACTACACAAGTGTGTGTAAGGCCGTGTGGGCCTAAATTTTTGAAATTTTTTCTAGGGTCGTACACGTTATTTTGATCGACCGTGGACCTTTTGTGAGGGTCAGTATGTGTTCAAATAGACTGTATAATATGAAATCCAGTCATCTGTTTGCATGAATCTCAATAACTGCTCGTAAAATTGAAATGTCATATGATGAGTAAATTGCGTAATATATTAAAAGAAAACCAGAAAATGCTATGTATTTTCTATAACTACTATGCTATGTGTATATGCTGAATATATGTCTAATATCTTGTAACACCCCTAACCCGTATCCATCGTTGAGACAAGGTTTCAGAGCATTACCAGAATTTACAGGTCGTTTAACAGAAATTTCACTTCATAAAACATTCATTCCTGAAATCAATCAAATTTAATCATAATGTCCCATATGTGAGCCATCGAGGCCCAAAATATACATTAGAAACATATTTGGGCTAAATCGAAAACTTAGAAAATTTTTTAATCATATTAAATCATTTCAAATATGAGATCTAAATATATCAAGAATAATTCAAAATTATTACCACAATACTCATGAAGATATATTCATCCACTCACAAGGTGAATAAATCCACAACATCACTTATACATATTATTCCAAGCTTAGTAAAATTTATATAACTTTAACTCTTCAAAATTTCTTTATTTTCATCTGTATTTTTTTACTTTCCACACTTATTCTATATGAATGACACACAAGCCATAAACATACCATTCAACCATAGACACAAGCTAGTGTATTTAAACAAAGCCTTTTTCGAATTTATCACATGATAAATTATTTCCTAAGAAATTGCACAATTTAAATCTTACCACTTTTTCATTAGCACTAGCATATTTTCTCTTTAGTACTTACCGCTTTAATGCATCATATAAATAATCATTTTACCATTCAATCAATAACTTGGCACTTGTCTAGTATCAAACAACAACACTTGTTAGTGTACTTGCACATATTTCGTATAATTTCCACATTAATATTACACTTGAGTTTAATACTCGTCTTAACTTACATAATTTCCTTGTATCAACATATCAAAGATAATCATATATGTACATGTCATGATACATATCATTCTCTTACCATTTCTTCATTACATATATCATTCATTTCATTATATCAATATTTCATATACCATCATTTTCATGAATTTCGTGTATATTTATTCAAATAAAGCTTTTTATTAACTTTTCCTGCCAATCACAAGTTCAAATGATGAAATCACTTAATCGAGCTTAATTTTCAATACCTAATTAGATTCCAACACTTAATTTCACTTGGCACTTACCAATGCTTGTCAAATTGGAGAACGACTTACGGATTTGAGTACGTAATTTACCTGATGCCACGATTCGCTTCAATCTTGTACATACTTGCCATGGCTTTGCCATGTTTTGTACACTTTATCACATTGCCATAGCTCAATTATGGATTTGCACTTATACGCATGTAACTGCCATAGTTTAACCATGGACTTATGTTCACTTTCACAATACAATAACTCAGTATGGTTTTCTTCATTTAAATACCATACCTACATTCTACATCTCGATATGCTTTTTCTTTATTGAAATACCATACCTATGTTTCACAACTCAGTATGGTTTTCTTTATTGAAATACCATACCTACGTTCCACATCTCGATATAGTTTTCTTTACTGAAATACCATACCTACGTTTCACGAATCAGTATAGTTTTCTTTACTGAAATACCATACCTACATTCCACATCTTGGTATAGTTTTCTTTATTGTAATACCATACCTACGTTTCACAACTCAGTATGGTTTTCTTTACTGAAATACCATACCTACGTTTCATAACTCAGTATGGATTTCTTTACTGAAATACCATACCTACGTTCCACATCTCAGTATGGTTTTCTTTACTGAAATACCATACCTATTACTGAAATACCATACCTATGTTCCACATCTCGGTATGGTTTTCTTTACTCAAATACCATACCTACGTTTCACAACTCAGTATGGTTTTCTTTACTGAAATACCATACCTACGTTTCAGACTTTGCCATGGGTCAACCATGGGCTTTCTCGTCAATTCATCACTTATCACTACACGAACGTACTCAATCCTGCGTATCCCTTAATTTGAACTTGCAATTCGATTTTCATACTATTACAATAATCATAGTTCAACAAAAAATATATGAAGCAATACATTATATCATTCCCACATTAACAATTAATCACAAAAGTTCAGCCATATGAACTTACCTAGCTAAATTACAGAAATACCAAGATTCAGGGGCATTTTGGTAATTTTTTATTTTCCCCGATTTTTCACTCGATCTTGATCTAAGTTAATAATTTCATTCAATTTATTAATTTAAACAATAAAACAATTTATTTCCTTCAATTTGGTCATTTTTGATATTTTTACAAAATTGCCCCTAAAATTTTACTCTTATTCAATTTAGTCCCTGAACATAAAACATGCAAATTAGTCATTTTTAAAATAAACCCATACTAGCTAAATATTTACATATTTTCTTCCTCCTCCTCTCCATTCCGCATCCTCAATATATATATAATTCCATTATTAATTTATATGTTTATATCTAGCTGTCCACTTGAGTCATAGTCACTAAATTATTTATATCTTGAGCTACAGAATTCTAAATCAAGATCCGCTTGATGTTTTAGAAACTATACTCAAATATAGTTCTACCATAAAAATTTCAAAATTTATAATTTATCCAATAAGTGCAGTAAAATCTTCAAATTTATCCCTATTATGTTGTTTGACTGCTTTGACCTTTTTTTACTAAAAATTAATTATCTCTTAGTACGAGATTTGGATGATGTTCCCGCTTGTTTCTCTTGAAAATAGACTCATTAAGAATATAAAAATACAAATTTAAACCCCAAAGTATTTTTATACAATTTTTAATGATTTTCCAAAGTTAGAATAGGGGAACCTGAAATCGTTCTGACCTTATCTCACAAAATTTATTATATCTCATAATTTACAATTCCATTGCTTAAATTTAATTTCATATTTTATTCAACCTCTAATTCGATTTCCACAATTTTTGGTGATTTTTAAAGTGAGACCACTGCTGCTGTCCAAACTGTTTTAGTGTAAAATGTTAATTACCAAGTTTATAACACCCTTATTCCATTTCTCTATAATATTTCCCATCACTTTCTCTTATTTCCTTCACTAATATATCAAAAACATAGAGCCTTATATAAGAAAACTTTACTATAACATCGAAAACTCTACTATAACATCATTTCCATGCTTTTTCAATAATATCAAACTTAAAAGTATATTGAAATCTTGATGTTCTTACTTTGTTCTATTGATTTCAATCTTTAACTTGATTTTCTCTCTCCTTCAGGTTCTATTTCTTGAACCTAACTTAATATTCTAGCTCTCCATAGTCTCCTTGTTGTCTTTCTCTCTTGATGGCTATGGAAAATCTTTTGATTTTTAGGTAAAAATGGTGGATTTGTGGTGAAAAGACCAAATTGTAAAGAAAAGAAAACTTTTTTTCTTTCTTCTTCTTCTCACGTTGGTGCATGAGAAAGGTGAAAAGAATTTCTTCATCTTTCTCTCTTTATATATTAAACAAAATAATAATAAAATAATAATAAAATATCTCATTAAAATATAAAAATACTAATATTTATTTAATTAATCTAAAATATCACCAACATCATCATTGCCTTCTTGATTTCTCTCTCTTCTAATTGATCATTTTGCCCTTCATGATCTTTTAAAATTTCATCCTTGAGTCATCACTTAATTTGGTAAAATTGTGATTTAGTCCCTCATAAATCTTCACCTATTCAATTTGGCCTTAATTCATCCATTTTCCTTAGTTTTTAGATCATTCCACCCTTAAAATATTTACACTATTAGTCCTTCAACTTTTTTATATGTACACTTCAACCCTTCAACTTTTGAATATTTACTCTTGAGCTACAAAATTTTTCTCATTTTTGCAATTTAGTCATTTCTTGAATTAATATATCATAGTATAATTCCCAATGTTGACATAACTCAAAATTTCCCTTTTTGTAACTTTATTCCCTTATTTTACTATATCAATAATAATATCATACTTTCTTACTGTAGTAATTTTCGGGTTATTACATTTCTCTACCCCTTAAAATAAATTTCATCCTCAAGATTTCCTTGTTTTCTTTTGATCATGAAATTCATTATCTTTATAATTCTATAGTTCCTTTCTGTATATATTTACCTTGATTATCATTTGTATCTATTCTCTATCATTTCATTTCACAATTTATTTTTAATCATATTTCAAACGTGGATCAGAGGTAATCTTTTACCTTGTAATAAAAATTGTTTACTTTTTTCAATAGAGGCCCAGTAGACTAAACAGAACACTTAGGATATACAAAACTGATATAGATATATTATTAAACAGAGAGTACAAATGTGTTAGTAATTGGAGAGTGCTAACGTGCTACTAATCAGAAAATGCACTAAGGTCCCTTAATGATATATCACTAATATCCGAGTAGTTCTAATCTCGTCTATTTGGGCAAATTATATCATGCACACATATCACTTTTACACTTTTCGCATAATGCTCTCATATACTTTAGTCCTTTTACCAATACTCTGCAAATTTATACCTTTTATATCCTTAATACATGTAATATATGTCAACATTCACTATTCATTCGTAATTTACTAATAATCCTTATCATGTACTTCATATATCACTTTTATATATTAATAATTTAGTCCTCAGCACAATATTTTGTATAGCAATATAATTTACTTTTAATAACACATATAACATAACATTCATTATCGACATGCTTTATAAAACATTTATTCATACCTTTATGAGTTTCGATTCATCACTTTTAGCATTATCGGAATTAGTTCGGTTGGCAAGCATCACTATCTATAAGTAAAACAAATCTCACCAGAATCGAAACATATCACACCATCACAGGTTATATAATGACATATATTTCTAGACTTTCACATATGTTACATTCGGTCAGGGAACTGACTAAACCATAGCTCTGATACCAATAAATGAAACACCACTAACCCTTATCCATTGTTGAGACAGGGTTTCAGAGCATTACTAGAATTTACAAATTGTTTAACAAAAATTTCACTTCATAAAATATTCACTCCTGAAATCAATCAAATTAAATCATAATGTCCCATATATGAGCCATCGAGGCCCAAAATATAAATTAGAAACATATCTGTGCTAAATTGAAAACTTAGAAAATTTTTTAATCATATTAAATCATTTCAAATATGAGATTTAAATATATTAAGAATAATTCAAAATTATTACCACAATACTCATGAAGATATATTCATCCACTCACAAGGTGAATAAATCCACAACATCACTTATACATATTATTCCAAGCTTAGTAGAATTTAAATAACTTTAACTCTTCAAAAATTTTTTATTTTCATCTGCATTTCTTTACTTTCCACATTTATTCTATATGCATGACACACAACCCATAAACATACCATTCAACCATAGACACAAGCTAGTGTATTTAAACAAAGCCTTTTTCGAATTTATCAAATGATAAATCATTTCCTAAGAAATTGCACAATTTAAATCTTACCACTTGTTAATGAGCACTAGCATATTTTCTCTTGAGTACTTACCACTTCAATGCATCATATAAATAATCATTTTACCATTCAATCAATAACTTGGAACTTGTCTAGTATCAAACAACAACGCTTGTTAGTGTACTTGCACATATTTCGTATAATTTCAACATTAATATACTTATTTTCTTGACTTGTCACACTTGAGTTTCATACTCGTCTTATCCTTGTATCAACATATCAAAGATAATCGTATATGTACATGTCATGATACATATCATTCTCTTACCATTTCTTCATAAACATATATCATTCATTTCATTATACCAATATTTCATATACCATCATTTTTGTGAATTTCGTGTATATTTATTCCAATAAAGCTTTTCATTAACTTTTCCTGCCAATCACGAATTGAAATGATAAAATCACTTAATTGAGCTCAATTTTCAATACCTAATTAGATTCCAACACTTAATTTCACTTGGCACTTACCAATGCTTGTCAAATTGGAGAACGACTTACAGATTTGAGTACGACGTTTGCTTGATGCCACGATTCACTTCAATCTAGTACATACTTGCCATGGCTTTGCCATGTTTTGTACACTTCATAACATTGCCATAGCTCAATTATGAATTTGCACTTATACACATGTAACTGTCATAGTTTAACCATGGACTTACATTCGCTTTCACAATACTATAACTCAATATAGTTTTCTTCATTGAAATACCATAGCTACATTCCACAACTCAGAATGGTTTTCTTCATTGAAATACCATACCTACATTCCACATCTCGGTATGGTTTTCTTTACCGAAATACCATATCTGCATTTCACAACTCAGTATGGTTTTATTTACTAAAATACCATACCTACATTCCACATCTCAGTATGGTTGTCTTTAGTGAAATAACATACCTACGTTTCACAACTCAGTCTGGTTTTATTTATTGAAATACCATACCTACATTCCACATCTCGGTATGATTTTCTTTACTGAAATACCATACCTACGTTCCACATCTCGGTATGGTTTTCTTTTCTGAAATATCATACCTACGTTTCACAACTCTGTATGGTTTTCTTTACTGAAATACCATACCTACGTTCCACATCTCGGTATGGTTTCCTTTACTGAAATACCATACCTACATTCCACATCTCAGTATGGTTTTCTTTACGGAAATACCATAACTACGTTTCACATCTCGGTATGGTTTTCTTTACTGAAATACCATACCTACGTTTCACAACTCAGTATAGTTTTCTTTACTGAAATACCATACCTACATTTCATACTTTGCCATGAGTCAACCATGGGCTTTCTCGTTAATTCATCACTTATCACAACACGAATGTACTCAAGCTTGCGTATCCTTTAATTTGAACTTGCAATTGGATTTTCATATTATTACAATAATCATAATTCAACAACAATATATAAAACAATACATTATATCATTCCCACTGTAACACCCCAAACCCGGCCTAGATGTTATGGTCAAATCTGATAGTGTCACATGGAATTGATTTCAAAAACAAAATTGTCGAGTTAAAACTGTCATTTTGTTTAAAAATCGAGTTTAGACTAAAGTCCCATAAACAGTTTAAAAATCCAAATAAAGTCCAAAAGTCCATAAAGTCCCAAATTACATCAAAAATAACCCAGAAACTAATTAAGAAATAAATACCGAAACTAAGTTTATAACAGTCTAAATATGTGTGGCCACTGTCGATTCTTCTGCTGCACCAATCCGTCAAGTCTGGGGATTAGTTGAACAGATGAAATAGAAAAGGGTGGTTTTCGCAAACTCAGTCTGTAATCCCCACAGAAAACATGCATACAGATATACGTCAGAATACAATCATTTATAATCTGGGCCTGAGCCCATTACAGAATCAGTTTGGGGCCTAGCCCATTTAGATACAATCTCAGAATTATATTAGGGCCTTGGCCCTTATCAGATACAAAATGCAGATACAGTATATCAGTATCCTACCCACTAGCCTCTACAGACCATCTCCGTCCAACCCTATACCCCATGTGGGGATTAAATCAACCCACCCATCCCTACACACCATGCTGTACTGAAATGCGGCACATAATCAGAAGTTTGCAGCAGAGTCACCAGATAATAGGCTTATTAGCCTTTCAGACATTTCCTCCGAATATCATCAACCCACTCCGATGCAATGCAACATATAATAAATGACAAGCTATTATGCGATTAACCGTCCATACATTAAGATCAGCATACACAGCCTGGCCCAGAAATCCACACACCCTTGTGGTTTACCTGTATGGGCCCACAACCCCGTGTGGCCCACACGGCCCAAATTGGTCTAGCCCATGTGTCACACATAGCCTACCTGACCATCACACGGCTGTGTCGCATGCACACGACCTGGCTCGTCGATCACACGGCATACTACATGGTCGATCACACACCCGTGTGGCGTTGACAGATTCATTTTTTAGCCTTTATCAAAACCTTATTTTTTGTGTTTTCAAGTACACATCTGTATCATTTTCGATCTTAAATGCAATCTTAAATTTCTAGAACCTATATTCATCTAATACAACATCACAATTAGTCTTACTTTGCGATTAAACAAAATCCCGAAACCAAAATATTCATCCTTAAAGCGATGAACTCTCACCGTAAAACTTCGAATCGATTCACTACGAAACAGTACAAAGGAAGCCTTAAACCCCACGATTTACTCATGTCTGACTTATGCTTCAAAAGAAAAGACGAGGCAAACACACAAAAATGGAAGGAGAGAAAAAGGAAAACCAAAAGAGAAAAAGCAATTTCGGCAGCGAGTGGGGAAGAGAGGGAAGACAGAGAGAAAATGAAGGGTGGAGTTTCTTTTTTATTTTTTGAAAAATGAAAACAAATAGGATATTCAGATAACCCCCAAATATTTTCCCCTAAATTCTTTCCATCCAAATCCCCACTACATCCACTACCGAGAGTTCTAACTCAATCAAAACTCTCTCTCATGAACGAACAAAAATAATTCCCAGCTCGCTCTAAGATTCGAACACAAGACCTCCAGCATAATGATTCTCAACTTAACCACCAGACAAGCAGACCCATTCTAATATGTACTTACAAACTTTAAATTAAAAAGCTTACTGACCAGAGATAGGGATATATTCATAAAAAAAATTCCAAAATTTCCAAAGCTAGGACTTGAACTTAGGACTTCTCACACACACCTAGAACACTTAACCACTAAAGCAGATACACACTTCTGTCAAACTCTACGAATGCCGAAATCAAAATTTTTTGGGGTGTTACAACTCTACCCCCATAAAAGAAAATTTTATCCTCAAAATTTACCTGGGCAGAACAGATGGGGATATTGCTGATGCAGTGAATCCTCAGGCTCCCACGTGGCCTCCTCAGTGCTATGATTCCACCATAGCACCTTTTCTAAAAGAACAGATTTTCTCCTCAGAACCTTAACATCGCGATCTAGAATCTGAATCGACTCCTCCTCGAAGGTCAGATCTTGTCGAACTTCAATCTTCTCAATAGGAATAATATGCGTGGGATTAGAGTGATAGCGTCTTAACTGTGGGACATGGAACACATTGTGAATGCGGTCTAATTCTGAAGGTAGCTCCAACTAATGAGTGACTGGTCCCACTCGTTTCAGAATACGGTACAGCCCAATAAACTTAGGGCTTAGCTTGCCCTTACGACCGAACCTCAGAATCTTCTTTTGTGGTGAGACCTTCAGAAACACGAAGTCTCCCATAGAATATTTGATCTCGCGCCTCTTCAGATCTACATAAGATTTTTGCCTGTCCGGTGCCGCTTTCAGTCGATCTTGAATCAACCTAACCTTATCCTCTGTCTTAGATACCAACCCATGACCCAAAACACATCGCTCACCAAGCTCAGTCTAACATAAATGAGTGCGACACTTACGACCATACAGAGCTTCCTAGGGTGCCGTTTGGATGCTAGACTGAAAATTGTTATTATAAACGAGTTGAGCGTAGATAGTCCTCCCAAATGCCTCAGAAATCAATAACACAGCTCCTCAACATATCATCTACTATCTGAATCACCCTCTCGGACTGACCATCGGTCTGCGGATGGAATGCAGTACTAAAGTCCAACCTGAAACCCAGAGCCTCGTATAATTTTTTCTAAAATAGAGACGTGAAGCGAGGATTCTTATCGGAGATAATCAAAATCGGTACCCCATGCAATCTTACTATTTCCGATATGTAGAGTTTATTCAATTTCTGAAGAGAATAATCAGTACGGACCAATATGAAGTGGGCGGATTTGATCAATCGATCTACGACGACCACACTAAATCCTTCTTAATGGGTGTTAGAGGCAACCCACTAACGAAATCCATCGTTACTCACTCCCATTTCCATAACAGAATCTTAACCGGCTGTAGCAAACCCGAAGGTAACTGATGCTCAGCCTTAACCCGCTGATAAGTCAAGCAGCGGGCAACAAAATCCATAACCTCATGCTTCAACCCTGGCTACCAGTACAATTCTTGGAGATCCCGGTACATCTTGTTTCCACCAGGATGCATAGCGTAAAGGCTACGAAGTGCCTCTCTCAATATAGCTTGCCTCAAGTCAGAATCATGCGGCACACAAATCTGGACTCGGAAACACAACACACCCTCAGATTTCAATCCAAAATTCGTAGTATTACCACTCTCCATCTGTCAAAATTGAAGACTCAAAGACTCATCATCCAACTGTTTACCCTTAATCTGCTCAATCCAAGTCGGCTTAACCTGAAGTTCGGCTAATAAGCTACCATCATCCAATAAACTTAGGCAATCAAACATCTCCCTCAGATCGGCCGTAGCCCTACGGCTCAACGCATCAGCCACTACATTGGCCTTGTCGGGATGGTACTCAATGGTACAATCATAATCTTTAAGTAGTTCCACCCATCTATGTTGTCTAAGATTTAACTCCTTCTGAGCGAGGAGATACATGAGACTTTTATGATCAGTGTAGATAATACACTTCTCACCGTACAGATAGTGCCTCTAGATTTTTAGAGCGAATACAATGACAACTAATACCAAATCATGCGTTGGATAGTTCGCTTCATGAGTTTTGAGCTGACGAGATGCGTATGCAACCACCTTACCATCCCGCATCAACACACATCCCAAACCGACATATGATGCATCACTAAAAATCGTGAACTCTTTCCCAGATTCTGGCTGTATCAGAAGAAGAGCCTCATTCATTACAGTCTTGAGCTTCTCGAAACTATCTTACTGCACATCAGTCCAGACAAACTATGCACCCTTACATAGTAGCTTAGTCAAGGGTGCCGCAATTAGTGAGAACCCTTCCACAAATTGCCGATAATAGCCAGCCAACCCCAGAAAGCTACGAATCTCAAATACATTCTTAGGCTGTTTCCAATCCAAAACAGCCTCAGTCTTATGAGGATCGACTCGAATCTCCTCAGCAGATACCACACGACCCAGAAATGTTACTTCACGTAACCAGAACTCACACTTGCTGAACTTAGCATAGAACTGCTTTTCCCTCAAGATTTGAAGAACATTCCTAAGGTGCTCATCACGCTCATCCTTCGTCATCGAATAAACTAATATGTCATCGATGAACACCACTACAAACCGATCCAGGTAAGGCTAAAATACTCGGCTCATCAAGTCTATGATAGCTGCCAGTGTATTAGTCAGTCCAAAAGGCATTACTAGGAACTTGTAATGACCATAACGAGTACTAAACGCAGTCTTATGCACGTCAACCTTCTTAACCCTCAACTGATGATACCCATAACGCAAGTTAATCTTGGAGAACTCAAAAGCCCTTCTAAACTGGTTGAATAAATCATCAATCCTCGAAAGTGGGACTTATTCTTAATTGTTAGCATGTTTAGGTAGCGATAATCGATACACATCCGCATTGTCCCATCTTTCTTTTTCACGAACAACACAGGTGCTCCCCATGGAGACACACTAAGATGAATGAATCCATAATCCAACAATTCCTGAATCTGAGCCTGAAGCTCGGTAAGCTCCTTCAGTGCCATTTGGTAAGGGTGATAGACACTGGAGCTGTACCTAGAATAAGTTCAATCCCAAATTCCACTTCTCGACTTGGAGGTAAACCCGGTAGCTCCTCAGGGAAAACATCCGAAAAATCTCTTACAGTTCTGATGTCCTTTACCAAAGAATCCCCAAAATTAGAACACTCGCATAAGCCAAATATGCCTCACATCCTTTCCCGACCAACTTTATTACCACAACATAGAAATCACATTAGTCAGAAAATCTCGACGTTCCCCAATCACAACTACCTCGTCGTCCTCCTCAGTTCTCAAAACGACCCTCTTAGTCACACAATCCAGACTTACTCGGTGTTTGACCAACCAATCCATTCCCAGAATCAAGTTGAACTCCCCAAACGGAAGCTTCATCAGATCAGCTAGAAAAACTATCCCTTGGATAGACTGCCCCAAAGGACTCACAATAGTCACCTCACTATAAGTATTCTCATTCAGAATCCCTAATGTTTCAGACACAATGATAGCTACATAGGAACATGTAGAGCTTATGTCTATCAATGCAAGATAAAGTACATTATAAATTAAGAACGTACCCGTAATAACATTTGGAGCATCTTGATCCTCTCGGCGACGAGCACTATAAAGAAGAACAGGTTGCCTTGCCTCAGTATGTCCAGCACCTCTACCCGGTGCTCTCTGCTTACGGCTCATGCCATTACCACCCCTAGCTTACCCACGACCCCTAGGTGGCTACTGAACTACTCCCGACGGCTGTGCAGTACCAGAACCCAGAGCTTGCATCTGATCGGCCCTCAGCGGACACTCTTGAACGCGGTGCTCTGTAGACCCGCATATCAAACATGCCTCAGTCGATCTCTAACATTCACTTGGATGGCGTCTACCACAAAGCCCACAAGGCAAGATCCCAGTAGGTACAACAGGGGGCTCAACTCTAACCGACCCATTGATCTAGCCTTTTTCTGAGGCCGCACAACAGAACTCGAGGGCTCTAAGTCCCTCTTGTTCTTAGCCCTTTCTCTATCTCTGTTCTGGCACTCAATGTACTTAACGTCTTTAGTGATCTTGGCCTTCTCGACCAGAACAACAAACTCACGCTCCCTCTGTAGAGCTATCAGCATCATCAGGTTATCCCTAAGATCGTCCCCAAAATGGACACATCTCTCATATTCAGATGCCACCATACCTCGCGTGTAACAGCTTAGTCTCAAGAATTCAGCCTCATACTCAGCCACTGATAGGTCTTCCTGCGTCGGATTCAGAAACTAACGTCTCATTGCATCAATATAGTTGGCTCCTACATACTTACTCTGAAATGTTGTCTTAAAATACTCCCAAGTCAACCGTTCGGGCTGGCTGCCCTCCTTAACTGTAGTCCACCACTGATATGCTTTATCGCAAAGCAATGAAACAACGCCCTTCAGCTTCTGCTCAGGGGTAAAATCCAAATAATCCATGATTCTTTCAGTGGCCTCCATCCAATACTCAGTCACGTTAGGGGCGACTCCAGTAACACCCATAAATAACTCAGCCCCATTGGACCGGAGTCATTCCGTATCCGACCCTCGGCCCCTAGATCCAGCATTGGGCCTAGCGACCCTCTCCAAAATCCTGAGCATAGCCTAGGACAATGCGTCATCCCTAGCTATGCGATCACAAGACCCAATCTCTATAGCAGGCGACACTAGCGTTTTACTTGTGTCTAAATTCGGTATATTATCCATGGAAGAGGACTCAGCTTGAGCCCCTCTACGGCCTCTACCTCAGCCTTTAGTACCATATCCACGGATACCTCATGCGCTCATTGTCTAATTGAATTTATCTGTATTATAAATTTTATGGATCAGTTACAATTTCAATATTTATTAACAGATGTTTTATGCAACCAATATCAAAAGTTCAGAGTTTGTTTTCGTAAATCGCAGTCTCACTACAGTTTTCAATATACACTAACTAGAGGGTTTTCAGTACAGTTTACTATCTATAGTAGTTTTAGAATATACCATCTACAATATTGCGAAATAAACAGTACAAATTTCAGAAAACTTATAAGATCGACACCGGAGACTCTGTGGACCACACATTTAACTAGAATATTTGAAAACATTTGGAAATAATTCTTAAAAACCAATTTTGGAACCCAAAATTCACAGCTAAAATTTGAACCTGGCTCTAATACCACTAAATGCAACACTCAAAACCCTGCCTAGACGTTATGGTCGAATCTGATAGTGTCACATGGAATGGATTTCGATAATAAAATTATCGAGTTAAAACCGTCATTTTGTTTAAAAATTGAGTTTAGACTAAAGTCCCATAAACAGTTTAAAAATCCAAATAAAGTCCAATAGTCCATAAAGTACCAAATTACAAAAAAAATAATTCAAAAAATAATTAAGAAATAAATACAGAAACTGAGTTTAGAACAGTCAAAATATGTGTGGCCACCGTCGAGTCCTACGCTGCACCAATCCGTCAAGTTTGGGGATTACCTGAACAGATAAAACAGAAACGGGTGAGTTTTTGAAAATTCAGTGTGTAATCCCCACATAAAACATGCATACAGATATACATCAGAATACAGTCATTTATATTTTGGGCCTGAGCCCATTACAGAATCAGTTTGGGCCTTAGCCCATTCAAATACAATCTCAGAATTATACTAAGGCCTTAGCGCTTATAAGATACAAAATACAGATAAAGTATATCAGAATCCTAGCCACCAACCTCTACACACCATCTTCGTCAAGTCCTACACACCATGTGGGGATTAAATCAACCCACCATCCCTACACACCATGCTGTACCGAAATGCAACACATAATCAGAAGTTTGCAGCAGAGCTGTAACACCGCTAACCAGTATCCATCGCCGGAATAGGGCTAAAGGTGTTACCAGATATATCAGAACATTATGCAGTCATTTCAAGATCATCATATCATCACAGTCAAACATCAACATAAAGTCCCTTTCTTAGGTCAACAAGACCTGAAACATACATTACCGAACATATACAAAATTTTCCAAAACTTAAACATTTCTCAAAGTTATATAGGTCACACGTCCGTGTGAACAGGCCGTGTGCCTCACACGGTATTAGACACGCTCGTGTGAATAGGCTATGTGCCTCAAACGGTATTAGACAAACCCGTGTGTCTAAGCCGTGGCAAAATAGGGCATACATACTGACTTATACCAAACGGCCGGAGACACGTCCGTGTGCGTTGGCCACGGTCGAAACTGACTTGGGTCACACGGCTGACAACACACCTGTGTGTCCAGCCTGTGTAACATTCGAAATGGCCACACACAAATCCATGCTTCTAGGTTGTGTGCCACACACGACCACCAGACATGCCCGTGTGTCTAGGCCGTGTGAAAACTAGAGGGTATACTGCCTTAATTTGAAAAGATACCTTATGGGACACACGGCCGTGTAACGTAACCGTGTGTCACACACGACTGAGACACATGCCCATGTCTCTTCCCATGTGGACAAAAATAAGCCATTTGCAAGGCCAATTTGCCATCCTTTTTGGGTTATTCCTACAAGCAACCATTAGACATCTAAAGCATTATGATTTCAACCATTTCATACACTAAACGCATACCATTAATGCCATTTCATAAACAACCAAATTTATACTTATAACCATACCATATCATACCAAATCAAAGACCAAAAACACATCAAAACCAAACCATAAGTTCATCCATAATCGAGCCATATCACATGGCTAAATATTTACATCACAAACATACCAAAATAACCCTAACGTATACATGCCATATGCCATATATACAACTCTCAAAATGGTACCAAAAATAGATGTCAATAGTGTGGATGAGTCGCTGATGAGTCCCGAATCCGAGCTAACTTTATAACACTGTATAACAGAAGACACTTCACACAGAAAATTTAGAGCTTAGTTAGTTCGTAGTATAATACATTTAATTCAACATTTAAAAGCTATAAAACATATTAGCTAACACATAGCTCAACTTATATCACTTCTCCACCTCATTCATTACCATTACCCATTTCATACCACTTCTTTAGTTCGCATAATCTTGCATCTATCTCATTCACGATATTAACAACCACATAGGTTCATCTATCTCATACACTATATCATTAACCACAATTATTCAATACATACCTTCACTGTCTCGTATTTAACTATTACATTACCACATCCATGCTCGATGCACTAATTCGTTAGATCGTTTTTCACGTGCAAGAACATCGCACACTTAGTGCCAACAATCTAGTCGAAGCTATAAGATATCGCACACTTAGTGCTATCACATTATACCTAACCATCTCAATATTGCACACTTAGTGTCGCATATAGCTGAAGCTATTCCAATTCGCACACTTAGTGCTATTTCTAGTTGAAGCTGTTGAAATCGCACACTTAGTGCTGAACAGAATCGATTTATCATCGCGTTCAAACCAAGCTTGAATATACAATTTATATAATTCATCAAAACATTAAAACATAAATTGTAATATCATTTATCACGTACGAACTTACCTCGTACTCAATTAACTACTCGAATAGTCTACTCTATAATCTTCGACTTCCTTCGATCTAAATCCGAATTCCTCTTTTCTTGATCTATATATATATTCAAAATTAACTCTTTATTCTTCAAATCATCCAAATCAATCCATATATACGCTCAAGGAATTTTACAAATTAGCCTTCATATTTTTCGTATTTTGACACTTAAGTCCTTATTTCACAACTACACAAAATACACATAATTCATCAACACTATGCCTTAGCCGAATTTCCCATGGTCCCTAGCAACCCATAACTTTCATTTATTTTACATTTCAACCCTCAATTTACACTTTTCTCAATTTAATCCCCAATATGAATTTTTACTCAAAATCACTTTACAAAACATATATATTGAGCACTAAGCTTTCATAATTCATCATTTAACATCCCAAAACTCATACATTAATCAATGGAATCTCATCAAATTATCAAAAATTTCACAAATTTAAACATGGGCTAGTTAGAACACTTAACAACGATCTCAAAAACATAGAAATTATCAAAAATCGAACAAAAACGGACCTTTAATCAAGCTTGAAAGTAGCCGAATATAAAAACATATAACCATGCTTTGCTTTCTTCAATTTCGGCAAGGATGATGAATAATGACCAAATTTTATGCCTTTGTTTTATTAATAATACATAAATAAGCCATTTTACCATTTTACCTTTAATGAAATAACATTTTCAACATATAATGGATGTCCAGCAATGTCCACTAACATTTAAAATGGTTTATTTACCATTTAAGACCACCATATTAAAAATCCAAAGCGATTTGATATCCTTAACATATAGAATGCAACTTCTACATTTCACGCGATTTAGTCCTTTGTTCAAATTAGACATCCAAACGATAAAATTATCACACAAAACTTTCACACATACATTATCACGTACTGTAAACACCAAAAATAATATAAAAATAATTTTTTGACATTGGATCATGGTCTTGAAACCACTATTCTGACTAGGGTCTAAATCGAGCTGTTACAATTCTCCCTCCTTAGGGAATTTCGTCCCCGAAAATCTTACTAGTGAAAAGGTTTGGATATTGTTTTCTCAAAGCATCCTTGGGTTCCTACGTTGCTTCTTCAATCCCATGTCGATGCCACAACACTTTCACTAATGCTATTTTCTTATTTCACAGTTCTTTAACTTCGCGAACTAAGATACGGATTAGTCCTTCATTGTAAGTCATATCAGACTGAATCTCAATCTCAGATGTAGAAATCACATGTGAAGGATCGAATCTGTATCGTTGAAGCATCAATACATGAAATACATTGTGAATCTTTTCTAGCTCATGTGGCAACAACAATCTACAAGCAACCGACCCAATATGCTCTATAATCTCATTAGGCCCAATAAATCTCGAATTCAATTTACATTTATGATCGAATCTGAGTATTTTCTCCAATGGTAAAACTTTTTAAAATACTTTGTCTCCAATCTGAAACTCTATATCTTTCAATTTCAAGTCCGCATACTATTTTTGACGATCTCACACTATTTTCAAAGTTTCGCGAATCACTTTTACTTTCTGTTCAGTCTCTCTGATCAAATCGACCACGTGTATCTTATTTTCATTGAGTTCGGTCCAATACAATAGTGTACGACATTTACGACCGCACAAAGCCTCGTAAGGTGTCATTTTGATACTCGATTGAAAGCTATTATTGTATACAGATTCAATGAAAGGTAAGTATCGTTCCCACGTGCTTTCTAACTCGAGGATGAAACATCTTAACATATCCTCAAGTATCTGAATGATTCGCTCCAACTGACCATCTGTCTGCGGATGAAAAGCAGTGCTAACATGCAGTTTGGTACCTAGTGCATCTTGCAGTTTCTTCCAAAACCGCAATGTAAACCTCGGATCTCTATCCGATGCAATAGAAATAGGTACTCAGTGTAATCTCACAATCTGAGAAATATACAACTCAGCAAGCTTATCAAGCATAGAATTTGTGCGGACCAGAACAAAATGAGTTGATTTAGTTAATCTATCCATAATAACCCAAATTGCATCTTTCTTGCTCGGTGTCAACGGTAAACTGGATACAAAATCCATTGTGACTCTGTCCCATTTCCACTCAGGTATCATGATCGGCTGAAGCAATCCAGAAGGTACCTGATGTTCGGCTTTTACTTGTTTACAGACTAAATATTTCGAAGCAAATTCAGAAATGTATCGTTTCATACCATGCCACCAGTAAAGCTGTTTCAGATCATTATACATTTTTGTACTACCAGGGTGACCAGAGAATCGACTATTATGAGCTTCGTTTAATATCATCTGAATCAACTCTAGATTTCTCGAAACACATTTGATTTCGGAACCTCAGACAACCCTCAGCATCAACTCAAAACTCTAAATCCTCATCCAATTCACTAAGAGCTCATTTTGATAACAAATCATTATCCAATCTGAGCATCACAAATCTATTGAATGTATAACTGTCTTGCGATTAACTCAGCTAAAACTGAACCATCATCGGACACAACCAAATAAGCATTCATCGCACGTAAGGCAAACATGACTTTCGGCTTAAAGCATCAGTAGCAACATTAGCCTTTCCCAGATGGTAGTCAATCACAAGCTCGTAGTCTTTTAATAGATCTAACCATTGACGCTGTCTCAAATTCAGATCTTTCTGAGTCATCAAATATTTCAGGCTTTTGTGATCGGTAAAAACGAGACATTTCTCATCGAACAGATAATGATGCCATATTTTCAATGCAAACACAATAGCTGTCAATTCAAGATCGTGTGTCGGATAGTTCTTTCCATGCGGCTTTAATTGTCTTGAAGCATAAGCAATAACTTTGCCCTCCTGCATTAAAACATAGCCCAAACCATTTAAAGATGCGTCACTAAAGATAACAAATTCTTTACTTGATTCTGGCTGAACTAACACTGGAGCTTCGGTTAAAAGGGCTTTCAACTGATCAAAACTTTTCTGACACTTTTTTGACCACTCATACTTAACATCTTTTTGTACTAACTTTCTCATCAGGGTTGCAATCATAGAGAAACCTTTCACGAACTGTATATAGTAACCAGCAAGTCTTGAAAAACTTTAAACTTCAAAAACATTTCTCGGAGCTTTCCAATCAAGTATGGATCAACTCGAATACCCGATGCTGATATAACATGTCCCAGAAAACTAACTTTACGTAAGTAGAACTTACATTTACTGAACTTCGTATACAATTGTTTATTTCACAAATTCTGTAACACAAGTCTCAGATGTTTGGCGTGCTCGATTTCATCATGAGAATAGATTAAAATGTCATCTATAAACACAAAAACAAACCGATCTAAATACTACCTGAAGATCCGGTTCAACAAATACATGAAAATAACAGGTGCATTAGTAAGTCTGAAAGGCATAACTAAAAACTCATAATGTCCGTACCTTGTTCGGAAAGCAGTTTTCGGAATGTCTGAATCTTTTACTCGCAACTGATAATAGCCTGATCTCAGATCTATCTTTGAAAACACAGTAGTTTCTCTTAACTAATCAACAAATCATCAATTCAGGGCAGAGGATATTTGTTCTTAACAGTCACTTTGGTCAACTGACGATAATTAATGCACATTCTCATCGTGCTATCTTTCTTTTTCACAAATAGAACATGAGCACCCCACGGTGAGAAACTCAGTCATGCAAATCCTCTATCGGTCAACTCTTGCAACTGAGACTTCAATTCTTTTAACTCGGTTGAAGCCATTCTATACGGGGCTATCAAAATCAGAGTAGTTCTCGGTACTAACTCAATGCCAAACTTAACTTCTCGAATCGGAGGTAATCCCAGTAACTCATCAGGAAACACATCAGAGAATTCATAGGCAACAGGTACTGATTCCACTTTCTTTTCTGATACTTTCGAATCAATCACATAAGCAAAGTAAGCTTCACCACCCTTTCTCACAATACTCAGAACTTTCATTGACGAAATCATAGCTGGCAACCCATTCAAGTCACTAGATTCAATTCGGACTATTTTATCATTCTTGCATCTGAAATCAATAGTTTTCCATTTGCAATTCACAACAGTATCATGCAATGTTAAACAATCCATACCCAAAATTATATCAAACTTATCAAAGGGTAATAACATCAAATCAGTCGAAAAACAAATGTCTCGAAACATTAACGGGCAATTCTTGCAGACTATATAACCCAAAACACACTTGTCTAAGGGGTTCGATACTCTAATTACAAATTCAGTAGACGCTACAGGTAAAGTCTCACTGGATACTAAATTCACACGTATATATGAATGAGTAGACCCTGGATCTATCAATGCAATAACTTTTTTATCATAGAGAGTAAAAGTATAGGTACTGACATCTGGGGATGAAGCTTCCTCCCGTGCTCGAATAGTGTAGGCTCGTGCATGTGCTCTAGCATCAGATCTTACAGCAGTGCTTCGTGTCACACCTCTAGCACCACTCGCATTTCTTGTATTTCTTGGTGGTCTACCTCTAGTTGCAGTGTTACTCGGCCTCGCATTCTGAACATTATCTTTTTCAACTAGCTCTGGGCAATCTTTTCTAAAGTGATCTCGTGAACCACAACTATAACAAGCTCTGTTATTACTTTTTCCCCAGCATTCTCTAAAATGTCGTCTTCCATATTGCTGACAGTCAGGCTTAACATCTTTTATGTTACCAACACTCGATACTGATATGGCTTGAGCTTTAGGATTAGTATATTGTTTCTTGCGATCTCTATTCTGATATCCTGATGATGCTGTCGATCGATTAAAGTAATCTCTTGATTTCTTTGACGAGAATTGATAAGATTTATTCATCAATCTTTTCCTCGAATGTTTCACCTCTGCATCAACTTTTCTCTTTTCTTTGCTGAGGTCCTCAGCTTACAAGCCTTCTCAACCAGTACCATGAATTATTTCAATTCAAGTATCCCGACTAGCAGCTTTATATCCTCGTTCAATCCATCAACAAATCTTTTACACATAATCTCTTCAGTAGACACGTATTCTCGGGCATACTTGCTCAAAAGTACAAATTCTTTTTCATATTCAGTAATGGTCATTCGACCTTGTTTCAATTCCAGAAACTCTTTATGCTTCTAATCTAGAAATCTCTAGCTTATATACTTTTTACGGAACTCAGTCTAAAAGAATTCTCAAGTAACCCGTTCCCTGGGAACCACAGATATCAATGTTTTCCACCAGTGATATACATTATATCTCAGCAATGATACTACGCATTTAATACAATCATCTGGAGTACAGGATAACTTATCAAATACTCGAATAGTGTTTTCAAGCCAGAACTCAGCCCTCTCGGCATCATCATCAGACATAACCCGAAACTATTCAGCTCCAAGTTTACGAATCTTATTAATAGGTAGCTTATTCAATCAGATCGGATCAATTAATTGTGGCTCAACTGAGACTTGTTAAGGAATAGGCGGGGGTGGAGGTTATTGAGCAGCCGGATTCGTGCGTACAAATTCCTTAAACCACTCGTTCAGGGTCTAAAAGAAGGCTTATTTAGCCTCTCCTTCATGACTACTAGCTACTGGTCTAAAGTTGGACTGCACTACTCCTTGAGTGGGATCAGGTGCATTGCTTTAAACATCATCAGCTAATGCTCATTCAGGATCCATTTGCTATATGAAAAACACATTTTAACTGTCAGTAGTCATCACACTATCGCAATTCATATATATGGCATGTATAGCTAGACTCTCACAGGCTAAGTTAGTCCTAGAATCGACTAAACCGTAGCTCTAATACTAACAAAATGTAACACCCCTAACCCGTATCTGTCGTCGGAATAGGGCTAAAGGCATTACTAGACATATCAAAACATTATGTAGTTATTTCACGATCATCATATCATCACAGTCAAATATCAGTATAAAGTCACTTTCTTATGTCAACTAGACCTTAAACATACATTAGAAAGAGGTTGGGACTAAACCGAACACATACAGAATTTTCCAAAACTTAAACATTTCTCAAAGTTATACAGGTCACACACCCGTGTGAATAGGCCGTGTGCCACACACGGCATTAGGCACGCCCATGTGTCTAAGCCGTGACAAAATAGGACATACATATTGACTTATACCACACGGTCGGAGACACGCCCGTGTGCGTTGGCCATGGTCGAAACTGACTTGGGTCACACGGCCAACCACACGCCCGTGTGTCCAGCCTGTGTAACATTCGAAATGGCCACACACACCCATGCCTCCAGGCTGTATGCTACACACGGCCACCAGACACGCTCGTGTGTCTAGGCCGTGTGAAAACTAGAGGGTATACTGCCTTAATTCGAAAGGATACCCTAGGCGACATACAACCGTGTAACGTGACCGTGTGTCAAATACGGCTGAAACACACGCCCATGTCTCTGCCCGTGTGGACAAAAATAGGCTGTTTGCAAGGCCAATTTTCCACCCTTTTTGGGTCATTCCTACAAGCAACCATTAGACATTTAAAGCATCATGATTTCAAACATTTCATACACTAAACACATACCATTAATACCATTTCATAAAAAACCAAATTTATACTTATAACCATACCATAATCATACTAAATCAAAGACCAAAAACACATCAAAACCAAACCATAAATTCATTCATAATCGAGCCATATCACATGGCTAAATATTTACATTACAAACCTGCCAAAAATAACCCTAGTGTATACATGCCATATACCATATATACAACTCTCAAAATGGTACCAAAAATAGATGTCGATAGTGTGGATGAGTCGCTGACGAGTCTCAAATCCGAGCTAGCATTATAACACTGCATAACAGAAGACATTTCACACAGTAAGTTTAGAGCTTAGTAAGTTCGTAATGTAATATGTTTAATTCAACATTTAAAAGCTATAAAACATATTAGCTAACACATAGCTCAACTTATGTTACTTCTCCACCTCATTCATTACCATTACCCATTTCATACCATTTCTTTAGTTCATATAATCTTGCATCTATCTCATTCACGATATTAACAACCACATAGGTTCATCTATCTCCTACACTATATCATTAACCACAATTATTCAATACATAACTTCACTGTCTCATATTTAACTATTACATTACCACATCAATGCTCGATACACTAATTCATTAGATCATCTTTCCATGTGCAAGAACATCGCACACTTAGTGCCAACAATCTAGCTGGAGCTATATGATATCTCACACTTAGTTCCATCATATTATACCAAACCATCTCAATATTGCACACTTAGTGCCTAATACGTGATATTTGTGGAAGGTTTTAAATATTTATAATGAATCATTCTTGAAACTAACTATTATTACAATGAAGGCAAGTGTACCTATCAAACAGTAGTATAGCTTTAGCAAGACCAGATTGCCGAACCCAAAGGAACTAAAAGTACTAGTATTAACCGTCTTTTTATTATCTAGCCTAAAAATAAGAGGGTTGTTTATCTAACTAATTAACTAAACTAAGAAATCACATAAAGGAATTGGGAAAATACTTTTTAGAAAATCGATTAATTAAGACAATACCCAAGGAAAAATCCACCTAGACTTCACTTGTTATTTGACTATGAATCAGATGATTTATTCATTTAACTTGTTCCGTAAAAATCCCTAAGTTATATTATTATCTCTCTCGAGACTAACAACGTCTAACCCTAGGTTGAATAATTGAAATCTCTTTCTAATTAACACTCTAGAATTGCATTAACTCGATCTATGGATTCCCTTATTAAGTTTCACTCTAATCCGGCAAAATCTTATCACACTATCTCTAGGCGCGCAATCAACTCCGCTTAATTATGACAAATTTACTCTTAGACAGGGTCTATTTCTCCTCTGAATGAGAGCATTAACTTGAATCAATATCCTAAAATATTAAAACAAGAATTAAGAACACATATTAAGAACAAGTCAAGTATTTATCATACAATTCAGATAATAATAACAAGATCCGTCTTAGGTTTCATTCCCCTTAGGTATTTAGGGGGTTTAGTTCATAAATATAGAGGAAAACATCTCAAAAGAATAATGAATACAAAACAGAAAGAAACCCAAAACTCCTGGGGGAAATTGAAGGGAGATCTTCAGTCTTGATGATGAATCCGGCATCTGAGATGGATCAATCGGCTTTTTTCGAGTAATTCCTTGCTCTCTGCTCTGTGTCTCCTCTTTTCTCCTCTTTCTAGGGTGTATTTATAGGCTTTGGAATGCCTAAGAGCCCTCAAAAGTGGCCTATTCCGAATATGACTCTACTTGGGCTTGACAGGGACACGCCCATGTGCAATTACTTCAGGCCGTGGTCGAGCCTGTTAGATAGACAAGGGCGTGTGGTGTACCCGTGTAAGTAGTGCTTCGAGCCTACCAATTTAACACGACGTTGTGGTTTGCCCGTGTGAGGAAGTCCACACCGTGTTGATTTCGTACGTTGGCCTATTTTCTCCGTTTTTGGCCCGTTTCTCGCTCTTTTCATTCTCCTATGCTTTCCTAAGTATAAAACATGAAATTAAGGCATTAGGAGCATCGAATTCACCAAATCTAATGAGAAATCATCCATAAAATATGCTAAGCATGGGGTAAAAATATATATAAATTATGGCTTATCAAATACCCCCACACTTATGCCTTTGCTTATCCTCAAGCAAAATTCTCAACTCATAATCAAAATAAATTCTTCTCAATTTATAATTCCTATCAATAGTATCTCAAAATAATCCATAAGTAATCATACATTGAAAATTCAACCAAAAGAACATCAAAGTTTCAAACATTCCAAGTTAAACATTTTATCACGAAAACATATGTGTTCCCCCTTCATCTAAGTGATTACCTGATAAACCGTAATTTATACATATTTCTATCCCAAGCTTAGCACATTTTATGGATGATTTCTCCTTAGATTTGGTGAATTCGATGCTCCTAATGAATTAATTTCATGTCTTATACTCAGGAAAGCATAGGAGAATAAAAAGAGCGAGAAACAGGAAAAAAATAGAGAAAATAGGTCAACGTACGAAATCAAAACGGCCTGGACTTCTTCGCACGGGCAAATCACACGGCCGTGTTAAATTGGCAGGCTTGAAGCACGACTTACACGAGTACACCACACGCCCGTGTCTATCTAACAAGCTCGACCACGACCTGAAGTAATCGCACAAGGGCGTGTTCCTACCGAGCACAAGTAGAATCCTATTCAGAAAAGGCCATTTTTGAGGGCTCTTAGGCATTCCAAAGCTATAAATACACCCTAGAAAGAGGAAAAAAAGGGATACACAGATCAGGGAGTAAGGAATTACTCGAAGAAAGTCGATTGATCCATCACAGGAGCCGGATTACTCATCAAACTGAAGATCTTCCCTCAATTTCCCTTCAGGAGTTTTTGGGTTTTCTTTATGTTTTGTATTCATTATTCTTTTAAGATGTTTTCCTTTATAGTTATCAACTAAACCCCCTAAATACCTAAGGGGAATGAAACCTAAGACGGATCTTGTTATTATTATCTGAATTGTATGATAAATATTTGACTTGTTCTTAATTATGTGTTCTTAATTCTTGTTTTAATATTTTAGGTTATTGATTCAAGTTAATGCTCTTATTCAGAGGAGGAATAGACCCTGTCTAAGAGTAAATTTGTCATAATTAAGCGGATTTGATTGCGTGCCTAGAGATAGGGTGACAAGATTTTGTCATATTAGGGTGAAACCTAATAAGGGAATCTATAGATCGAGTTAATGCAATTCTAGGGTGTTAATTAGAAAGAGATTTCAATTATTCAACCTAAGGTTAGACGTCGTTAGTCTCGAGAGAGATAATAATATAACTTAGGGATTTCTACGGAACAAGTTAAATGAATAAATCGTCTAATTCAGAGTCAAATAATAAGTGAAGTCTAGGTGGATTTCTCCTTGGGTATTGTCTTAATCAATCGAATTTTCTAAAAAGTATTTTCCCAATTCTTTTCTGTGATTTCTTAGTTTAGTTAATTAGTTAGATAAACAACCCTCTTATTCTTAGGCTAGATAATAAAAAGACAGTTAATACTAGTACTTTTAGTTCCTTTGGGTTCGAAAATCTGGTCTTGCTAAAGCTATACTACTGTTCGATAGGTACACTTGCCTTCATCGTGATAATAGTTAGTTTCAAGAATGATTCATTATAAATATTTAAAACCTGTCACGAATATCACGTTTCAAGTTTTTGGCGCCGTTGCCGGGGAACTAAGATATTAGGAACACTTAATTTTTATTACTTTAGCCATTTACTTTTCCTGCAATTTAAATTTTGTTCTAATTTTTACTAATTCCTCTTTTTCTTTTTTCTGATAGGCTCTTATAGTTTATGACTAGAAGAAACCAGTCGAGACCATTACTTTTTGATAGTGAGATCGATCGTACAGTTCGTAGAAACCAAAGAGAAATAAGGCGAAGCTTAAGATATACAGAGGATGAGCAAGAGAACGATATTCAAACCACAACCAAAGAGATGGCAGAAAATCAGGAAAACCTGATACCTCCTGCGATTGCTGTTAATCCAGTAAATTAGAATCCTGCTCCACGCACTATGTATGATTATGCTAAACCTACTTGAATAGGAACTAAATCGACTATAGTTAGACCTGCTATTGCTGCAAATAATTTTGAACTGAAACCTAAAACAATTCAAGTTATACAACAGTTTGTTCAGTTTGATGGTTTACAGGATGAGATCCAAAAACTCATTTGGCAAATTTTTTGGAGTTTTGCGATACATTTAAAATCAATGGCATTTCTGACGATGCCATATGTCTTCGGTTGTTTTCCTTTTTCATTGAGAAACAATGCTAAATAGTGGTTGAACTCGGTACCACGAGGGTCAATTACTACTTGGGAACAAATGACCGAAAAGTTTTTATTAAAATATTTTTCACCGGCTAAAACGGCTAAATTACGTAATGATATCTCTTCTTTTGTGCAGATGAATTTAGAAACACTCTACGATGCATGGGAGAGATACAAGGACCTCTTGAGACGATGCCCTCACCATGGGTTAGCACTCTGGCTACAGGTTCAAACGTTTCATAATGGCTTGAATCTCTCGACTAGGCAAATGGCTGACGCAGCCGTTGGTGGCACTATCAATAACAAAACACCTGAAGAAGCTTACGAATTTATAGAAGAAATGTCACTGAATAATTATCAGTGGCAAGTCATGAGGACAAAGCCAACAAAAGCAGCCGGCGTTTTCAACATCAATTCGGTCACCATGCTCTCAAATCAGGTAGAACTTCTGAATAAAAAAATTGATGGCTTTCTTGGTTTTTCACAGGTTCACCCAGTAATGCAATGCAAAGCAAGCGGATGATCGAGCAATTCAGAATACCCGCCATATAGTCACCACATGGAGAACGAGCAGTTAAATTACATGGGTAATAATCCTCGATCTCAAAACAATCCATATAGTAACACTTACAATGCAGGTTGGAGGAACCACCCAAATTTCTCATGGGGAGGACAAGGAAATTAGAGACCAGCTCAAGGCTTCAACAACCACCCTACTAATAGGAAAAGAAGCCGAACCTTGAGGAGATGCTCACAAAGTTTATATCAGTGTCAGAAACTTGTTTTTAAAATACCGAGACAGCACTTAAGAATCAACAAGCATCAATCCAATGGATCGAAACTCAGATTGGACAGCTTGCCAAGATGATTTCTGAACGACTACAAGGTAGCCTGCCAAACAACACTAAAGCTAACCCAAGGGAGCAACTCAACTCGGTTACCAGTCAAGATGAGGAAAGGCCAAAGCAGGAAACTATGATAAGTAAAGGTAAAGGTGAGCAGAAACCGATAAGTAAAGAGTACAAACCACGAGTGCCATATCACAATTTGGTAAATTTCTTAAATTATTAAAAAAAATTGCATATTAACTTACCATTTATTGAAGCTATTTCACAGATGCCTAAAGCATTTAAATTTTTTAAGGAGCTTATAATAAACAAGGGAAAATTAGATGAGACGTCGTACGTAAAATTGAATGCAGTTTGCTCAGCCATTTTACAGAATAAGCTACCCGAAAAATTGAAAGACCCAGGGAGTTTTATGATTCCTTGTTTAATTGGTAGTTTAGATGATCATAACGCATTGGCTGATTTGGGGGTAAGCATTAATGTTATGCCTTATAAAATGCTTAGACAACTAGGTCTTGGGAAACCCAAACAAACTAGGATGAGTATTCAGTTGGCTAATAAAACCATTAGATTTCCTAGGGGTATCATTGAAGATGTTCTTGTTAAAATCGATAAATTTATATACCCAGTAGGCTTTGTGGTTCTAGATATGGAAGAGGATAATAATGTACCTTTAATTCTAGGAAAGCCCTTTTTAGCAACTTCTAGAACCATTATTGATGTTGGCACAGGTGAACTCACACTTCGTGTGGGTGAGGAAGCGATCACTCTTCAAGCTCGTAACGTGATTAACACATTGAATAGTAAAGGTGCTATAAATCATACTACTAATACTAATCGTGTGGTGCAACCTTCTTCACAGGAACCTTGTTCGAAAAGCCTGCATGAGCCAAGTTCAAACAACAACAAAGGATCTACCCATGAAGAATGAAGGCTACAAATTGAGGAGCTAGACGGATGGTGGACACATAAACCGAGAAAACACAATAAACCAAAACCACGCTATGACGAGTTAAATACCTCACCAAATCAACTCAAAGTTGGAGACAAAGTACTACTAGATGTAGTAGATCCTCGCATTACCACTTCTAAACCAAATGAAGAAATTCCTCTTACGGTACTTAGCATTTTTCCATACGGTATAGTCGAGGTAAGTCATCCCAAATTTGGCACGTTCAAGGTAAATAGTACTCGACTTAAACCTTATGTTGATGAAATTGATAGCAGGGATGAAGAGTATAAACTCATCGAGCTACCATGATCACACACCAAAGGGGTAAGTCGAGCTTAGACTATAAATAAGTACTTCTCGGGAGGCAACCCGAGCACTAATAGTATTAAATCCTTTAAATTTGTCGGGTAGCTTATTCTGTAAAATGGCGGAGAAAATGCATTCAATTCCACGTGCGAAGCCTCATCTAATTTTCACTTGTTTACTATAAGCTCATTCAAAAAATTTACTACGTTGGGCATCTGCGAAATAGCTTCAATAAATGGTAAGTTAATATGCAATTTCTTTAATGATTTAAGAAATTTACCAAATTGTTCATTTGAACAGTCTATTTTTGTCGCATTAGGGTATGGAACACGAGGTTTATATTTTGTACTTACCAATTTCTGCTCACTTTTACCTTTACTTATCACAGTTTCTTGCTTTGGTTCTTGTTCAGATGTAACTAACCCTTCCTCATCTTACTGGTAATCACGTTGAGTTGCTCCATTTGGTTAGATTTAGTGTTGCTTGGTAGGCTACCATGTGGTCGTTCAAAAATTAACTTGGCAAGCTGTCCAATCTGAGTTTCAAGCCCTTGGATTGATGCTTGTTGATTTTTAAGTGTTGTTTCGGTAATCTAAAAATGCGTTTTTGACACCGATATAAACTTTGTGAGCATCTCTTCAAGGTTCAGCTTCTTCTCTTGTTGGTAGGGTGGTTGTTGGAAGCTTTGAGGTGGTCTCTGATTTCCTTGTCCTCCCCATGAGAAATTTGGGTGGTTTCTCCAACCTGTATTGTAATTGTTAGTATATGGATTATTTTGAGATCGAGGATTATTACCCATGTAATTTAACTTCTTGTTCTCCATGTGGTGGCCATATGGTGGGTATTCTTAATTGCTCGATCCTTCGCTTGCTTCGCATTGCATTACTGGGTGAACCTGTGAAGAACCAAGAAAGCTATCAATTTTTTTATTTAGAAGTTCTACCTGATTCGAAAGCATGCTGACCGAATCGACGTTGAAAACGCCGACTGCTTTTGTTGGCTTTGTCCTCATGACTTGCCACTGATATTTATTTAACGACATTTCTTCTATAAATTCGTAAGCTTTTTCAGGTGTTTTGTTATTGATAGTTCCAGCAGCGGCTGCATCAACCATTTGTCTAGTCGAGGGATTCAAGCCATTATGAAACGTTTGAACCTGTAGCCAGAATGCTAACCCATGGTGAGGGTATCGTCTCAAGAGGTCCTTGTATCTCTCCCATGCATCGTAGAGTGTTTTCTAAATCCATCTGCATAAAAGAAGAGATATCATTACGTAATTTAGCCATTTTAGCTGGCGAAAAATATTGTAATAAAAACTTTTTGGTCATTTGCTCCCAAGTAGTAATTGACCCTCGTGGTAACGAGTTCAACCACTGTTTAGCTTTGTTTCTCAACGAAAAGGGAAACAACCGAAGACGTATGGCATCGTCAGAAATGCCATTGATTTTAAATGTATCGTAAAACTCCAGGAAATTCACCAAATGAGTATTTGGATCCTCATCCTGCAAACCATCAAACTGAACAAACTATTGTATCATTTGAATTGTGTTAGGTTTCAGTTAAAAATTATTTGCAGCAATAGCAGGTCTAACTATACTCGATTCAGTTCCTATTAAAGTAGGTTTAGCATAATCATACATAGTGCGTGGAGCAGGATTTTGATTTACTGGATTAACAGTAATCGTAGGAGGTATCAGGTTTTCCTAATTTTTAGGCATCTCCTCAATTGTAGTTTGAATATCGTCCTCTTGCTCTTCCTCTGTGTATCTTAAGCTTCGCCTTATTTCTCTTTGGTTTCTGCGAACTGTGCGATCGATCTCACTATCAAAAAGTAATGGTCCTGATGGGTTTCTTCTAGTCATAAACTATAAGAACCTATCAGAAAAAGGGAAAAGAAGAATTAGTAAAAATTAGAATAAAATTTAAATTGCAGTAAAAGTAAATGGCTAAAGTAATAAAAATCGAGTGTTCCTAATATCTTAGTTCCCCGACAATGGCACCAAAAATTTGATACGTGATATTCGTGACAGGTTTTAAATATGCATAATGAATCATTCTTGAAACTAATTATTATCACGATGAAGGCAAGTGTACCTATCGAACAGTAGTATAGCTTTAGCAAGATTGGATTGTCGAACCCAAAGAAACTAAAAGTACTAGTATTAACCGTTTTTTTATTATCTAGCCTAAAAATAAGAGAGTTGTTTATCTAACTAATTAACTAAACTAAGAAAGCACATAAAGGAATTGGGAAAATACTTTTTAGAAAATTTGATTAATTAAGACAATACCCAAGGAAAAATCCACCAAGACTTCACTTGTTATTTGACTCTAAATAAGACGATTTATTCATTTAACTTGTTCCGTAGAAATCCATAAGTTATATTATTATCTCTCTCGAGACTAACAACATCTAACCCTAGGTTGAATAATTGAAATCTCTTTCTAATTAACACTCTAGAATTGCATTAACTCGATCTATGGATTCTCTTATTAGGCTTCACCCTAATTTGGCAAAATCTTATCACCCTATCTCTAGGCGCGTGATCAACTCCGCTTAATTATGAAAAATTTACTCTTATACAGGGTCTATTTCTCCTTTGAATAAGAGTATTAACTCGAATCAATATCCTGAAATATTAAAACAAGAATTAAGAACACATAATTTAGAACAAGTTAAATATTTATCATGCAATTCAGATAATAATAACAAGATCCGTCTTAGGTTTCATTTCCCTTAGGTATTTAGGGGGTTTAGTTCATAACTATAAAGGAAAACATCTCGAAAGAATAATGAATACAAAACATAAAAAAAACCCAAAACTCCTGAAGGGAAATTGAAGGGAGATCTTCCGTCTTGATGATGAATCCGGCTTCTGAGATGGATCAATCGACTTTCTTCGAGTAATTCTTTGCTCCCTACTCTGTGTCTCCCCTTTTCTCCTCTTTCTAGGGTGTATTTATAGCCTTTTTCGAATAGGATTCTACTTGGGCTCGACAGGGACACGCCCATGTGCAATTACTTCAGGCCGTGGTTGAGCCTATTAGATAGACACGGGCGTGTGGTATACCCGTGTAAGTCGTGCTTCGAGCCTACCAATTTAACACGACTGTGTGGTTTGCCCATGTGAGGAAGTCCAGGCTGTGTTGATTTCGTACGTTGGCCCATTTGCTCCGTTTTTGGCCTTTTTCTCGCTATTTTCATTCTCCTATGCTTCCTGGGTATAAAACATGAAATTAAGGCATTAGGAGCATCGAATTCACCAAATCTAAGGAAAAATCATCCATAAAATGTGCTAAGCATGGGGTAAAAATATATATAAATTATGGTTTATCAGTGCCGCATATAGTCGAAGCTATTCCAATTTGCACACTTAGTGCTATTTATAGCCGAAGCTATTGAAATCGCACACTTAGTGTCGAACATAGTCGAGTTATCATTGCGTTCAAACCAAGCTCGAATATAGAATTTATATAATTCATCAAAACATTAAAACATAAATTGTAATATCATTTATCACGTACAAACTTACCCCGTACTTGGAATTGACGACTCGAATAGTCTACTCTATAACCTTCGACTTCCCTCGATCTAACTTCGAATTCCTCTTTTCATAATTCATCATTTAACATCACAAAGCTCATACATTCATCAATGGTATCTCATCAAATTATCAACAATGTAACACCCCTTACCCGTATTCAATGCCAGAACAGGGTTCGAGGCGTTACCGGACTTATATCATCACATATAAGCACATTCGAATCATAATTATTGCATACAATCTAAAACTTTTCAACATTAATTCCTACTGTCCCTTATAAGGCTCAACGAGACCTTTAAACATGCTTGAAAAAAGTTCGGGACTAAACTGATAACTCGGGAGATAACTCGGAAACTTAAGATTTTTTCTTCACTGAAGGGGTCACACGCCCGTGTACCCCAGCCGTGTCACTCACACGGCCAAGAGACACACTCGTGTCTCAGGCCGTGTGGATACAAGGCATACATACTGACTTGCACCACACGCCTATGTGCCCTACACACGCCTGTGTCCAGGCCGTGTGTTAAGCCGTGCCAAAACTATTGAGCATTCTGTTTGTGATGTCATCAACCAAAAAAGGGGCACACGGCCAAGGCACACGTCCGTGTTCTTAGCCCGTGTGGCGAATTAAATTCCAAAATTAAGGTGCAGTTTTCACACGGCCAGGGCACACGCCTATGTTCCCAGGCCGTGTCTCTCACACGGCCGAGACACATGGTCGTGTCTCAGCCCGTGTGGTCACTTCAAACCCAAAATACTAAATGCAAGGGACACACGGCTGGATCACACACCCATAGCGTAGGCTGTGTGTTACACACGGCCTAAACACACGCCCGTGTGTCTATCCGTATGGACAATTTTTAGGCTATTTACCAAGCCATTTGCCACCCTAAACTTTCATACCACTTTGAAGCATTTATAAGCAACCAATTCATGCAAGTTCCAATACAAAATATACCATTTAAACACATACAACATCTAATATACCAAGTAATATCCATATAAAAGCCAACCACATAACAAAACATCATTTGAGCTACTTCATTTCATAACTTCTTTATCAAAACATACAACTTATGAACACTTACATTCTTTCAAAATGTAGTACCAAAATAAGCCAACTCACATGGCTTAACTTATATACCAAAACATATCAAAAGCATAATATTGACTAGCTTAGACATCACCTTATAAACTAGCCTATACATGCTATATTTACAATATCTAGAAGTTCAAAAGTACCAATTAGAAATTTGATAGTGTGATGTGCAACTCCGACTTGTCCGAAACGAGCGAGCTAACGAACCACTAATAAGCATAGAAAAGAAAACAGAGTAAGCTTTATAGCTTAGTAAGCCCGTATAATTCAGAATTTAACTTACCAAAACAAAGCAATTTAATAAGGTAAATTCAATTCAAATTTCCCAATGCCTATCACAAGCATTTACCAACAAGTTAGGCACATACATATAAATACATGTAACCATGTAATAACTAACTCTCAATATTCAATTCAATGTACCATATCAATATTTCATTTAAAACATATATTCAAAAATGGAACTCATCAGTATAGATCATATTTATGCCTGTTGAACCTATTAGAACTTCAAAGGATACTCGGTGATAAACATCAGTAATCCGTCAATTCATTATCATTTATGCTCTTTCGAGCCATGATCGGTAAGCTCTTTCGAGCCGAAACGGTAAGCTCCGTAGAACTAAATCGGTAAGCTCTGTAGAGCTAAATCTGTAAGCCCGAAGGACTGAACGGTAAGCTCATAAGAGATGAAACGGTAAGCTCAAATGAGCTGTGGTGAGTCCACAACAAATGCAGGAGCTTGACCAAAATGGTAACCCTAGTGACGAGTCACTTGTATCCTATGAATTCATACGATTCAACAGGGCTCGGTAATGAATATAATATGAATCAATAACATTCGAATTTCAAATTTATACATTGCTTAAACATAATTATACATTTCAAATATTCACAAACATATAGAAGTTCGATTCTAATTATACAAGCTTACCTCGTGTTGCTCGGATAACCGTCGACTACTCGTCTACTTTTCGTTTCCCCGATCTAACTACGGTATTTGCTTATCTTGATCTATAAGCTATCAAATTAACTCATTTAATATTCATTCAACTTAATTTAGCCTAACATATTCATTTTTGGTCAAATTACAAATTCACCCCTAGACTTTTGACTACTTCACAATTTAGTCCTTTATACACAAAATGGCAAATTTATGAAATTTACCCTTAACCCATGTATAGTCGAATTTCACATGACCTCCATACAGCCCATATTTTCATTTTTTTCACATTTTCAACCACAAAATTTCTATCTTTCACAATTTAATCCCTAATTCTCATTTTTGTCAAAAAATCACTTAACAAAACTTGTTTAACTAGCATCAAGCTTCTATAATCTATCATTAAATATCTAAGAACTCAAGTATTCATTAATGGAACTTTACAAAATCATGAAAAATTCAAAAATTAAGGTACGGGCTAGCTAGATTACTAAGCAACGAGCTCAAAAATGTAAAAATTATCAAAAACCAAGCTTAACACATACCTAATTTGCATAACACAAGGGTCGAACATTTAAAACTCTTTTCTTTCTCTTTTTATTTGAAGTTTCGGCAACCAAGATGAACACATGCATGTTTTGTTTTGTTTTATTTTATTTTAATTAACATTATTTATCAATTACCATTTTAGCCTTATTATAAAACATTAACAATTATCTAACCATGCACCATATTGTCCACTCATAATATTGATGGACTATTTTCCATGCAAGTCCACTAAAATTAAAAACACAGCAATATAACTTCTTTTTCTAATAGCATGCAAGATTTGCACCTTACGCGATTTAGTCATTTTTACCGAATTGACCATCTGAACGGTAAAATTTCTCTACGAAACTTTCACACAATGATTCTATCATACTGTAAACCTTATAAAAATAATAAAATAAAAATTTTGACTTCAAATTTGTGGTCTCAAAACCACTATTCATATTTGGGTCAAATATGGGCTGTTACAAACAATTTCACGAATTTAAATATGGGCTAGCTAGAACACTTAACAACGATCTCAAAAACATAGAAATTATCAAAAACCGAACAAAAACGGACCTTTAATCAAGCTTGGAAATAGATGAATATCTAAACATATGAACCTAGCTTTTCTTTCTTCAATTTCGACAAGGATGATGAATAATGACCAAATTTTATGCCTTTGTTTTTTTAATAATACATAAATAAGCCATTTTACAATTTTACCCTTAATGAAATAACATTTCAACATATAATGAATGTCCAACAATGTCCACTAACATTAAAAATGGTTTATTTACCATTTAAGACCACCATATTAAAAAGCCAAAGCAATTTGATATCCTTAACATATAGAATGCAACTTTTGCATTTTATGCGATTTAGTCCTTTTCTCAAATTAGACATCCAAACGATAAAATTATCACACAAAACTTTCACACATACATTATCACATACTGTAAACACCAAAAATAATATAAAAATAATTTTTTGACATCGAATTGTGGTCTCAAAACTACTGTTTCGACTAAAGTCTAAACCGGGCTGTTACAAGAGCCGCCAGATAACAGGCTTATTAGCCTTTCAGACACTTCCTTCGAATATCATCAACCCACCTCGATGCAATGCAACATACAATAAATGATATGCTATTATGCGGTTAACCATCCATACATTAAGATCATCATACATGCTTATCACAAAAGTCAGTCAAGCATCATACAATCAGATCACATAATTAGGGGTCTAAGTAATACTTACCGACCCTACAGTAGGTCCACAGTCGACATGGGTGACTCGTGCAACCTTACATAACTTTTCAGAAAAATGGGCTCAAATGCCCATGTGGCCTACCCGTGTGGGCCCACACGCCCGTGTGGGCCCACACGGGCTGTGTGGCTCACACGACCCAAATTGGCCACACGACCTGGCCCAGAAATCCACACACGCGTGTGGTTTACCTGTATAGGCCCACACGCCCGTATGGCCCACACAGCCAAAATTGGTCTAGCCCGTATGTCACACATTGCCTACCTGGCCATCACACAGCCGTGTCACATGCACACGCCCTGGCTCGTCAATCACACGCCCGTGTTCCATCACATGGCCTACCACACGGGCGATTAGACGCCCATGTGGCATTGATAGTTTCGTTTTTTAACTTTTTTCGAAACCTTATTTTCTGCGTTTCTGAGTATACACCTGTATCGTTTTCGCTCCTAAACGTAATCCCAAATTTTCAGAACCTATATTCATCCAATACAACACCACAATCAGTCTTACTTTACGATTAAACTAAATCCCAAAACCAAAATATTCATCCCTAAAGCGATGAACTCTTACCGCAAAACTTCGAATCGATTCGCTACGAAACAGTACGAAAGAAGCCTTAAACCCCACGATTTACTCACGTGTGACTTACGCTTCAAAAGAAAAGATGAGGCAAACACACAAAAATGGAATGGAAGAAAAAGGAAAACCAAAAGAGAAACAAAAGCAATTTTGGCAACAAGTGGGGAAGAGAGGGACGGCATAGAGAAAAGGGGGTAAAGTTTCTTTTTTTTTTTCAAAAACGAAAACAAATGGGATATTCAGATAACCCCTAAATTCTTTCCTCTAAACTCTCTTCGCCCAACTCCCCACTACATCCACTACTGAGAGTTCTAATTCAATCAAAACTCTCTCTCAGGAATGAACAAAAATAATTTCCCGCTCGCTTTGGGATTCAAACACAAGACCTCCAGCATAATGACTCTCCACTTAACCACCAGACCAGCAGGCCCATTCTGATAAGTACTTACAAACTTTAAATTAAAAAGCCTACTAACTAGAGATAGGGATATATTCATAAAAAAAATTCCAAAATTTCCAAAGCTAGGACTTGAACTTAGGACCTCACACATACACCTAGAACACTTAACCATTGAAGCAGATACACACTTGTCTCAAACTCTTCAAAAGCTGAAATCAAAAATGTTTGGGGTGTTACACCCACATTAACAATTAATCAGAAAAGTTTAGCCATATGAACTTACCTGACTAAATTACAGAAATACCAAGATTTAGGGGCATTTTGGTAATTTTCTATTTTCCCTGATTTTTCACTCGATCTTGATCTAAATTAATAATTTCATTCAATTTATTAATTTAAACACTAATACAATTCATTTCCTTCAATTTGGTCATTTTTACATTTTTATAGAATTTCTCCTAAAGTTTTACTCTTATTCAATTTAGTCCCTAAACATAAAACATGCAAATTAGCCATTTTTAAAGTAAACCCTTCAATTTGATGTGTAGTGGGTAGGGGTAGGATTTCATGTCTGTACCTGAATTACTCTGATATGAATCTGATTCTGTTAATCTGTCTGATATGAATAAACTATTTTAAGTTATTTGTTATACAATGGGTTTCAAAAAATCACTTTCTATTTGATTGATATTTTTAGGTAATACTCAGACTTAGGCAGATCAGTGCAATTGGGAGCTCGGATAAAAATTATCTTTTCTTAAATTTGACTTACTTAAAATTTGGGTTTGAGAGTTTTGTAAATTTTGGACTCTTTAGATTGTTTTGGATTTTAGAACTTTAATTTTGTTTTTTGCTTAATAATGTTTAGTTGACAAAATTCATTTTTATGCAAAATTAATGGTTTTCCAACAATAAACTGTGTTTTCCAAAAAGGTCACCCTTTTAAGGAGTCCCCGCTGCAAAATAATAAGTTCTTAGAAAAATAAACCAACAACATTTTCAGTAATAAAATCAGACACGATACATTTACAAATAGTTGGAATTTTAAGGGATTATGCTAATTGTTCAAATTTATGAAAACTAGAATATTCCAACAAAATTACGTAACACTTCCTGATCTGACCATAACATCTAAGCTGAAGTGTTATAGGTCCAATCTATGATAAATCTAGAATATATATATAAAAGATTAGATAAGATGTATTTAATATTTATTTGTTTATATTCGTTTCAAGTTTCAAAGTAAAATCATTTTGTAGTTTAGTTGTAATAAAGAATATATGTTTATGACAAATACTAACAAATAATTTACCTTTATTTTACTTAATATCCTTTTGTTCATTGGAAAGTAGGTACTAGGCTAAATTAGTCAGGAAAAGAAAAAATATTGAAAATAGGTCGAATTTTTGCAAAATTAGATAAATAGATCAATTTTGAAGAGAGTGTGGGAACATGTTTTTTGCATAGTTGGCAGGAAAGTGCACCCAATTGGACCTGTTTTCCTTTTAAACGCATTTTTTGACTTTTAAAATAAAATCAGTCGCTTTGGTCATATGGTTAAATGTTAGTGGTTTTATCCTTGAATCTTAGATTTGATTCCTCTCTTGCACACAATTGTATTTTTTATTTTATGTTGTTTGATACGTGTGTGTGTGTGATGATAATGATAAGTTTTAAATTTATAAATGACCATACTTGAAACTAACTATTATCATGACGAAGGCAAGTGCACCTATCGAACAGTAGTATAGCTTATAGTAAGACTGGATTGTCGAACCCATAAGAACTAAAAGTACTAGTATTAACCTTCTTTTATTATCTAGCCTAAAAATAAAGGGATTTGGTTTATCTAAACTAATTACTAAACTAAGAATGCATAGGAAGTAAATTGGGAAAATACTTTTGGGAAAACTGATTGACTAAGACAATACCCAAGGAAGAATCCACCTAGACTTCACTTGTTATTTGACTCTGAACTAGACGATTTATTCATTTGACTTGATCCGTAGAAATCCCTAATTTATATTATTACCTCTCTTGAGACTAACAACGTCTAACCCTAGGTTGAATAATTGAAATCTCTTTCTAATTAAAACCCCTAGTGTTGCATTAACTCGATCTATGGATTCCTTTATTAGGTTTCACCCTAATCCGGCAAAATTATGTCACCCTATCTCTAGGCGTGCAACAACTCTGCTTAATTATGCTAGATCTACTCTTAAACAGGGACTTTTGCTCCTCTGAATAAGCACATCAATACTTGAATCAATATCCTGGAATGTCAAAGCAAGAATTAAGAACAAATCAAGTATTTATCATATAATTCAAAAAATAATAATAAGATATGTCTTAGGTTTCATCCCCCTTAGGTATTTAGGGGATTTAGTTCATATTTGTAAAAGAAAACATCTCAGAAGAATAATGATAAAAAAACATAAAGAAAACCCAAAAACCCCTGAAGGAAATTGAAGGGAGATCTTCAGTCTTGAAGTAGAATCCGGCTTCTAAGATGGATCAATCGACTTTCTTCCAGTAATTCCTTGCCTCCTACTCCGTGTGTCTTTTCTAAGTGCCTCCTTGGGTATTTATATAGGCTTTAGAATGACTTCAAACCCTCAAAAGTTCCCTTTTCCGAATAGAACTAGACTTGGGCTTGACAGGGACACGCCGTATGACACGCCCATGTGCGATAGCTTCAAGCCGTAGTCAAGGCTGTTAAATAGGCACGGGCGTGTGGTCTACCTGTGTAAGGAAGTTCAGGTTGTGTTAGAGTCTCCTTGAAAGGCACGGTCGTGTGGGGTGGCTTTAGGCCGTGCTAGGGTCTGTTAAATAGCCATGGGAGTGTGGTCCACTCGTGTGGTGAAGTCCAGGTCGTATTGATTTCCCATGTTGGCCCATTTTCTCAATTTTTGGCCCGTTTCTTGCTCTTTTTACTCTTCTACACTCACCTAAGTATAAAACATGAAATTAAAGGATTAGGAGTATCGAATTCACCAATTCTAAGGATAATTCATCCAAAAACATGTTAAGTATGGGGTAAAAATATGTATAAATTGCGGTTTATCATTGTTCTAAGTTTTTTTTAATTAATATTTTTAATACATAAACTCCTTTGGTTAAATGGTTTAATAATGATTAATTCATTCTTAAGTTTTAGGTTCAATTCCTCTTTTAAGTACATTTGTGATTTTTATTTTATCTTGTTTCAAGTTTTTTTTATTTTTAATTAATAAAAATATTATTTTTAAGTCTTTCTTAATTTTTTTATTCATCTTTTTAATTAATGTCTCTTTTATTTATAAAATCAAATAATAAATATGTAATTATATAATAGAAATATATATTTTATATATATCATTATGTTAAAAATATTCAAAAATTAATAGCTCCTTAATATATAAAATAAACATCAACTAATTTTTTTGATATATTTTTCTTTATATATAATATTTATATGTCAAATATTTATTTTCTCCACATATATTGTGGGTATGATGATTTCTTATAACACCCATAATCGCTTCCGTTGCCAGATTAGGGTTACAGAGTATCACTGCACGTTTCAGAACATTCAGTAACAATAGCATCAAGTTCACCAGAATAATTAACAATATATATTTTTTAAATAATTCAGATCAAAGTAAACATACACTTATGGGCCCTAAATTGAGCCTACGAGGCCTTAAAAATAGTTTAAGAACAATCAGGGACCATTTCGAAGCAAATCAGAAAGTTCAGGAAAAACTAAAAGATTTTAAAAAGATAGGGTTTACACGGCCGTGTGGCCAAGCCATGTGACCCAACCCAGGCCATATGGTGCAGTGGTAAGCCCATGCGGCCGATCATGTACCATTTGAAACAATTCCACACGGTTGTGTCGTAGGCCGTGTGCTAGCCAGTGTAACATTTAAAATGCCCTCACATGGTCGTGTCGCAGGCCGTGTGTCAGCCCGTCTGAAAACTCCACCTAAACACGTTTAGGGCACACGCCCGTGTCCCAGTCCGTGTGTGGCCAAAAATGTCCAAATTCATTCTTGTATCTCACCCAAATGCACAAGTACCTAACCCAATTTATCTCACGTGTTCACAAGTCCATAAATACACTTTAAGACAACTAAAATATGCCATTTCTATTCATCAAAACACACTAAAATATCACATACCAATCACATTATAATGTTCATACTATTCATTACCAAAGCAACCATTTATAAACCATGCCAACTTAACATGTTACTTCTACTTCATGACCCTTTACACAAACTTACTTAATATGCCATTGCCTTATTACATCACACAATTATATCACTTGCACCTAAGCTGGTACCATACATCCATGCATCAAATAATTATAAATACATGAAGGACATAAGCATATCAAGTTATACAACATAAGCAATTACATTACACACCCAAAATACTTTGTATTCAATTTCACCTACCATATTTAATTCATACTAACTTACCATTTCATGTTCATCATTTTACTTTAACTTGAGACTAACATGCATACCACATTAGTTACCCATGCCACAACATCAAAGTACATCACATACTCATTACAAAATACTTATGAACCATTACAATCATGACCAGTTATTCCTATTACATGCCATATAGGCCAAGATGTATTCAAAAGCTACCAAATGATCCCCAGATAGTGTGATTTCTTCATGCTAATCCGATCTCCCGATCCACAAAACGTATCTATAAGAAATAAGACAATTGATATGAGTAAGCTTTCATAAAGCTTAGTAAGTCTGTCGATTGAACAATAAAGCTTATCAAATCAACATAAATAATAATTCAAATAAAGATTAGTGAATAGAGTTCCTGTCAATCACAACTTTCAATAGATGAATAGTGATCAGAACATTATTTCAGTATTTATTTTCGAATAATCAATATAGTGAGACCTCATTTCGCATAATCAATGGATAATATTCGTTTAAGCATGCATTCCATATAATCAGTGGATATCACTCGTTTGAACCCATTCAGTATAATCAGTGGATATCGCTCGTTTGAGCAACTTTTAGTATAATTAGTAGACATTTCTCTTTTGAGCACGTTCAGTATATTTAGTAGATATTGCTCGTTTGAGCCCATTCAGTATAATCAATGGATATTGCTCGTTTGAGGAACTTTCAGTATAATCAGTAAACATTGCTCTTTTGAGCACATTCAGTAAATTTAGTAGATATTGCTCGTTTGAGCACATTCATTATAATTAGTAGATATTGCTCGTTTGAGCAACTTTCAGTATAATTAGTAGACATTTCTCTTTTGAGTACGTTCAGTAGATTCAGTAGATATTGCTCGTTTGAACACATTCAGTATAATGAGTAGACATTGCTTGTTTGAGCCTATTCAATATTCCATTTTTCTTTTTCAAGATCATACTATTATACAATATAAAATTTAAGAAAATTATATTAACAAAGAATATAAAAATCATTAGAAGTATAAATAAAAGTATGAACTTACAAGATTGATTTGCAGTAATGGCTCAGAGCATCTGAATCAGTGATCGACGTTATTTCAATTAATTATTTCCATTTTCAATTACACACATTAATATAATCCGAAATTATGCAACTAGGTTCATATAATACATTTATAAATGTACTAAAAGTAAACCGAACGAACTTACCAGACTAAATTGCAGCAATGACAAAGGTACAAGGACTATTAGTTAATTTTCTCTTTTCCTCAGTTTTCCACACATTTTTTATTTAAAAATAATATTTTTCACTCATTTAACTAATTCCAACAGTAAAATTAACTCATTTTATGCAATTAAGTCCTTTTTATATTTTTACGAAATTACCCCAACATTTTATTTTTATACAATTTAGTCCTTAGGTTCAAATCATGCAATTTAACCATCTTATATTAAATCCAAGTTTAGCCCATAAATTAACCCCCTCATTACAGCCCATAATTGCTGTTATTTTGCATCAATTCCTTGTAATTTTACTATTTTCACATTTTAGTCCTTGAACATTAAAATCAACAAAAACTATTTTACAAAAAGTTCCTATTTAGCAACCAAGCTTAATAGTCTATCATAAAACTTTGAGAGCAACTCAAATTCATCAATGGCACAATCCATACCATTTGAAAGTTTTGGAAATTAGTTCTTGAGTTAGCTAGATTAAGCTAATACGAGCTCAAAAACATAAAATTACTAAAAACGGGCAAGATTTGCCTACTTAATCGACGAAACCTAGCTTGGCCAAAGGTTTCTCTTCCCAACAATGGTGGAATCAATTTTTGAAGGAAGAAATAAAAAGATGATAGCCATTTTGGCTTTTATTGTAATGCCCTATACCCGAGACCTTCGCCGGAGTCAAACACGAGGTGTTAACGGACTTAATTCATTACTTAAACAGCTCATACAATTCATTTTAAAATTTTCAGACAAGCTGGCAATCTGCGTCACAGTTGCTTAAAAATTCGTATCTTGAGTTCCAAAACTCAAAATTAAGATCCGTAAATTTTCACTGAAACTAGACTCATATATATATCTACTAATTTTTTTCTAGAATTTTTGGTTTATCCAATTAGTACAGTTTATTAGTTAAATTTTCCCCTGTTTCAGGGTTCGACTACTCTGACCCCTATGTATTACGAATCAGATATCTCCCTGTAAAGAATTTCAATGACTATTCCATTTTTCCTCAAAAACTAGACTCAATAAGGATTTCACATATGTAAGTCACAAATCCTAATTGTTTTTGTACAATTTATGGTGAATTGTTAAAATCAGAACAGGGGATTCAGAGATTGCTCTGACCCTGTTCCACTAAAACTTAAATATCTCATAAAATATAACTCATTTACCTGTTTTGTTTCTTCCATATGAAAATAGAATCATCAAGCTTCGATTCCATAACTTATTCATTATTTAATTCCATTTCTACTATTTTTAGTGATTTTTCAAATTCACGTCACTACTGCTGTCTGAATCTATTTTATGATAAAATTTACCTATTTCATGGTTTCCATGGATTAGCTAGCAATTTGACATACATAACACCAAATATGATCATAATTAGCCATTCCAATGGCTAATCATTACCAAGCATTTTTATACTACTCAATAACCATATCATAAGACTATATATACAAAATGATTATAATGCTATACATGCCATACTTAAAATATACAAGCCATTATGCCAAGATGGTATGCGGATAGTGTGAGTGAGCCTCCGACCGTTCCCGATTTCCGAGCTAGCTTGTCAAAACTACAAGGAATGAAAAGGAGGGAGTAAGCATAAATGCTTAGTAAGTTCACATGCAAATAGCAAGTAACATAACCATATAAGTAAACATAAAACATCATTTGCATAATCATCACCAAGACATTCATATCATATTTTCATTTATCATCATACCATATTGTTGTTATATCGATTTTTCAACCCGAGGGTTAAGTACATACCTATTCAAAGTATCCTTTTCACAACACTTACCAATACGTCCCTTTCATCTTGAGTATTCCTCCATTTGAGTAGAACTTTACCCGTTGAACACATCGGAATATAATTCGGATACATGGAAAGTTTGCACATAAGTGCCACAAATGTAGCCAAGCTACTATGTAACCCGCCCATAAGCGAACTCGGACTCAACTCAACGAGCTCGGGTGTTCGCATCCATAAGTGAACTCGGACTCAACTCAACGAGCTCGGATGCCTAGTTACATCTCACGAACTCGGACTCAACTCAACGAGTTCAGACATTCGCATCCATAAGTGAACTCGGACTCAACTCAACGAGTTCGGATGCCCAAATATCCCAGTGACATGTCACTTGTATCCTAATCCATTCCTAAGGTTCAACGGGACCTTTTTCCCAATCATGTGTCTCAACCATCTTCTACAGAATACCGATACTGATACTCGGTAGTATTTCTTATTTTTCAAGTATATCACATAATTTGACATATTATCAAACAATTATCACGAGTATAATATTTCATAATAATTATCATATCATTTAAATAACATAAAAAACATTTAAAATAATAACTATGTTACCAACATTTACATATGAACTTACCTCGTGTGCGAAAATGGCTACTTTTACCATTTCGTCCACAACTTGGTATTTTTCCCATTTTAGCCCAAATTTTAGTTTTCCTTGCTCTATCATTTAAAATATAGTCTAATTAGGACTCACATTATTCAAATTGACCCAAAATCATATTTGGAAAAATTACAATTTTGCCCCTAAACTTTTGCATATTTACACTTTTGCCCCAAAGCTCGTAAATTAAACTTCAGCCTATTTTCTTATGTTTTATGACATGCTGATAATTTTTTCCTTATATGGCAACATCAAATTCTCACTCTAACATGTACTTATGACTATTAGGTATTTTTCCGATTAAGCCATTTTGCTCGTTTTCACTTAAAACCGAGTAGTACAAGTTTTCTAACATAATTTAAAACCTCATATTTTATCATAAAACACCAAAATACACAAATTTCACCTATGGGTATTTTTCCAAATATAAACCCTATGTTAAATTATTGCTAGCATAAGCTAAATCGAGTTACTGAGACTCCAAAAACGTAAAAATCATTAAAAACGAGGCTAGAACGGACTTACAATCGAGCTCGGAAGCTTTAAAAACCCTATCCATGGTTTCTTCTTGCTATATTCAGCCATGTTGAAGAAGATGAGCAAAATTGGCTTTTAATTTTGTATTTTAATTTATTTTACCCCTAAATGACCAAAATGCCCTTACTACTAAACTTTCCAAAAATTCCATCCATGTCCAATTTTTGTCCATAGACTTAGAAATTGGTAAAATTTCTATTTAAGACCTCCTAATTAATATTTCAAAACAATTTCATACTAGAAACTTCTAGAATGCAAGTTTTGCAAATTATTCGATTTAGTCCCTAATTTCAATTTAAGCACTTTATGCATAAAATTTCTTCACGAAATTTTCACACAATCATGCAGTCATATCATAGACCTTAAAATAATCATAAAATAATTATTTCTATCTCAGATTTTGTGGTCACGAAACCACTATTCCGACTAGGCGCAAAATCAAGATATTACAACTCTCTCCCCTTTAGGGATTTTCGTCCCCGAAAATCTTACCAGAAAAGTGGTCTTCACTTTTAATCTCATATTTGGTGCCGAAGAACTTTCACTTAGACTGTACCTCTAATACATCTCTTTAATTTCTCATATGATCTGAAAGCTTATAGTCTCAACTCTCAACTATTCTTAAATTTTCAACCCTTCTCAGTTTCCCATGATATCATGACATAAAACCCGAATCTTAACTTGATTAATGCAGACCGGAATTCCAAGAAATCCAACAATCAAAGAGACCTGAAATTCCATGAATCTAATGAGTAGGAATTCATTCAATACCGATATGATTTATAGATCTCGCCAAACATTTAACAATAGGATACATCACATTTTCCTCTATCTGCCATGGAAATAATTCTGATATGGCCTCAAGAATAATCATTCTCATTTCTATCCCAATATCAACACTGACAAGGATAATTTTGATAGATCCCAATGCTCGGCTTTAACCCTTTTAACAACTCTGATTTTATGTAACATCGAATGCTCTAAACTATCACATTACCTTACTGTCTTGAAACACATCACAATTCATACAACAGTACATTACTGAAAGTCAGGAAGTCTTTACTCAATGTAGACTAGTCTAGTTCAGACGCTTCAGTTACCAATATTCTCATCTATCCGAAATTTGTCAACATGTAATAAACTTTTCAGCTTTCACAAAATGAAAACCTTATCATTCGTAGTGACTTTAACTAATATCAAACTTTTTCTAATAAATATACACTTCTCGTTCAGATTATTTACTCTTTTATCCGTACAAAATGAAATTCTATTATCAGACTTGGGAAAAATAATCCTGAAATAATTGTCACATGAAATCTTTCAAATAGATAATTCACCATACCGACTGAAACTCGCGCTTTTATCACTTATGCCTTTACTGATGTCAAATCCTTACACAGAAATTAGAAAAAAAAACCCAATACTAAAATCACCACATTACCAAGATCAGATTAGAAGTATAGTTATATTTGACATGATTATCACGAGCTGAAGAATGCACTTCAAACACGAGTCATAATTGACAAGTTATGGAACAAAGATAACAAGAAAACCGAATAAAGAAATCCAAGATAGAGAAATCCAGAATAAATAAATCCAGAATAAAGAAACCCAAGATACGATACTATGCCGGAGAATCGAAAACCAAACTCATAGAGAAAATACAGAATACCCCGATAATTCTTCAAAGAAAGAAAGTCTAGAAGAAAACATCATTTAATCCCACTGAAATCAAATATAACAATATCAATATATCTTCCCATACATATCTATCAGATGAAGCATCAAGTAGAAGAAACAAAATCATAATATCATATGTATTCTCTCATCAATTCTTATCAGACGAAATGAAATAGAATACCCGATGAAATAGAGCAATATAAATTATATACCAGTCAGACTACCAATGCTTTCATCCAACACCAGGATTAAAAGACATTCCCATATAACAAGAATTTCTTTAGAAGATCAATAGCCATAGAAATATTTCTGAAAACGGGTAAACACATAGAACATCTCAAAAGAGACTGCTAAATCTGTCCAGTCATAACTGTCACACTCAGATAGTTCACATTTCAAATATCATTTCCCCAACTAGTTCTGCCGTCACAAATTTCATATTAAACCATTCACTAAAGAAGGCCAGTTCTAAATAAATTTTGATTTACACTTTTCTCGACCTTGCACCTGAGTAATTCAGTTTACCAAGGAGAATTCCTTTTCTAACTGGGACAGTGCATAATTCCAATAATCTTTATATCAATCCGATATTTTACTGGCTCTGACTTTATTTATCAGTTCATTTTCAATCTCTGATCATACTTATAATTATTCTATCACTGTACTCTTTGGGTTCTCAACGGGAAACTTATTCAATACAAATCTCATGAAATTCCATTATAAGTACCACTTCGGTAAGGGGGAGGGGTTGTAGGACCTCTGACTCGACTTTCTTATACATACACATATGACACAACTTCCATCATCATAGCAACATCATCAAAATCATGTCATTCATTCATGTTGGCTTACACCAATTTTCCTGTTGTCCCATTTAGACAATATACTTATGCATACATTCTATATTTTCTAGATAGCTTTACTTATCCATTCATTTAATTAAATTAAGTCATGCTTATGACATCATATAAGGCCAAACAAACATAGATATTTGCATCAAAATCACAACTTTCATTTCGTGCATCATCATGTACATATCATTACAATCATATAATTCAATCCAACAATTTAACATAGATAAGTTCATTTCATTATAATCCTTTATCTCATAAAAATTATATATCATTAACATTCATCAACATTCAACGTCCAATCAAGACAAGGACATTTTCATTCGTATCATAATTTATGACTTTTATTCATACCTCTACTACTTTCTATTTATTCCGTTCATCTTATCAAGTAAACCATATACACTACATCATATGAGCATTAAGCAAATATGAATATTTATCACATATGTATCATAAATCTTAATTCATACTTTTTTGAACCGATACTTATCATAATCATAATTTTACTCAAATACCTTCACATAACATTGAACATGGTCGGCGCAGCTCGGTTGGAGAGTACCCTGTCTAAATAAGACGGTACTCATATGCGTCGGAAGACATCACACTATCACAGATCAGTGGCATGTATAGCTAAACTTTTACACAAGCTAGGTTAGTCTGAGAACCGACTAAACCTGCTCTGATACCACCAAATATAATGCCCCATACTCGAGACCATCGCCGGAGTGGAACACGAGGTGTTAACGGACTTAATTCATTACTTAAACAGCTCATACAATTCATTTTAAAATTTTCAGACAAGCTGGCAATCTGTGCCACAGTTGCTTGAAAATTCGTATCTCGAGTTCCAAAACTCAAAATTAAGATCCGTAAATTTTCACTGAAACTAGACTCATATATCTATCTATTAATTTTTTTCTATAATTTTTGGTTGATCCAATTAGTACAGTTTATTAGTTAAAGTTTCCCCTGTTTTAGGGTTCGACTACTCTGACCCCTGTGTATTACGAATCAGATATCTCCCTGTAAAGAATTTCAATGACTATTCCATTTGTTCCTCATAAAACTAGACTCAATAAGGATTTCATATATATAAGTCACAAATCCTAATTGTTTTTTTTACAATTTATGGTGAATTTTTAAAATCAGAATAGGGGATTCAGAGATTGCTCTGACCCTGTTCCACTAAAACTTAAATATCTCATAAAATATAACTCATTTACCTGTTTCGTTTCTTCCATATGAAAATAGAATCATCAAGATTCGATTCCATAACTTATTCATTATTTAATTCCATTTCTACTAATTTTAGTGATTTTTCAAATTCACGTCACTACTGCTGTCTGAATCTATTTTATGATAAATTTTTACCTATTTCATGGTTTCCATGGATTAGCTATCAATTTGACATACATAACACCAAATATGATCATAATTAGCCATTCCAATGGCTAATCATTACCAAGCATTTTTATACTACTCAATAACCATATCATAAGACTATATATACAAAATGATTATAATGCTATACATGCCATACTTAAAATATACAAGCCATTATGCCAAGATGGTATGCGGATAGTGTGAGTGAGCCTCCGACCGTTCCCGATTTCCGAGCTAGCTTGTCAAAACTACAAGGAATGAAAAGGAGGGAGTAAGCATAAATGCTTAGTAAGTTCACATGCAAATAGCAAGTAACATAACCATATAAGTAAACATAAAACATCATTTGCATAATCATCACCAAGACATTCATATCATATTTTCATTTATCATCATACCATATTGTTGTTATATCGATTTTTCAACCCGAGGGTTAAGTACATACCTGTTCAAAGTATCCTTTTTCACAACACTTACCAATACGTCCCTTTCATCTTGAGTATTCCTCCATTTGAGTAGAACTTTACCCGTTGAACACATTGGAATATAATTCGGATACATGGAAAGTTTGCACATAAGTGCCACAAATGTAACCAAGCTACTATGTAACCCGCCCATAAGCGAACTCGGACTCAACTCAACAAGCTTGGGCGTTCGCATCCATAAGTGAACTCAGACTAAACTCAACGAGCTCGGATGCCTAGTTACATCTCACGAACTCGGACTCAACTTAACGAGTTCGGACATTCGCATCCATAAGTGAACTCGGACTCAACTCAACAAGTTCGGATGCCCAAATATCCCAGTGACATGTCACTTGTATCCTAATCCATTCTTAAGGTTCAACGGGACCTTTTTCCCAATCATGTGTCTCAACCATCTTCTACGGAATACCGATACCGATACTCGGTAGTATTTCACATTTTCCAAGTATATCACATAATTTGACATATTATCAAACAATTATCACGAGTATAATATTTCATAATAATTATCATATCATTTAAATAACATAAAAACATTTAAAATAATAACTATGTTACCAACATTTACATATGAACTTACCTCGTGTGCAAAAATGGCTACTTTTACCATTTCGTCCACAACTTGGTATTTTCCCCATTTTAGCCCGAATTTCAGTTTTCCTTACTTTATCATTTAAAATATAGTCTAATTAGGACTCACATTATTCAAATTGACCCAAAATCATATTTTGGAAAAATTACAATTTTGCCCCTAAACTTTTGCATATTTACACTTTTGGCCCAAAGCTCGTAAATTAAACTTCAGCCTATTTCCTTATGTTTTATGACATGCTGATCGTTTTTTCCTTCTATGGAAACATCAAATTCTCACTCTAACATGTACTTATGACTATTAGGTATTTTTACCGATTAAGCCATTTTGCTCGTTTTCACTTAAAACTCAGTAGCACAAGTTGTCTAACATAATTTAAAACATCATATTCTATAATAAAACACCAAAATACACAAATTTCACCTATGGGTATTTTTCCAAATATAAACCCTAGGTTAAATTATTGCTAGCATAAGCTAAATCGAGCTACTGGGACTCCAAAAACGTAAAAATCATTAAAAACGAGGCTAGAACGGACTTACAATCAAGCTTGGAAGCTTGAAAAACCCTAGCCATGGTTTCTCCTTGCTATATTCGGCCATGGTGAAGAAGATGAGCAAAATTGGCTTTTAATTTTGTATTTTAATTCATTTTACCCCTAAATGACCAAAATGCCCTTACTACTAAACTTTCCAAAATGACCAAAATGACCAAAATGACCAAAATGACTTATAAATTGGTAAAATTTCTATTTAAGACCTCCTAATTAATATTTCAAAACAATTTCATACTAGAAACTTCTAGAATGCAAGTTTTGCAAATTATTCGATTTAGTCCCTAATTTCAATTTAAGCACTTTATGCATAAAATTTCTTCACGAAATTTTCACACAATCATGAAATCATATCATAGACCTTAAAATAATCATAAAATAATTATTTCTATCTCGAATTTTGTGGTCACGAAACCACTATTCCGACTAGGCCCAAAATCAGGATATTACATTTATGTTATTTACATTTTACTTAATTTCATAAATTACTATTATAACCTTACAATTTCAATAAAATTTCATGCAATTAGCATTGCAAACCGTCCACTATCTGTTCAAATGATATAATTACCAATTAAGGAGGGTTTAATTGCACAATTGGTCCTTCCATTATTTTAAATTTTAACTAAATAAGCTTAATTTCAATTTAATCCTAAACTAATTAGGACTAAATAAACAAATAGTCCAAAAGTTAGTGGATTTAATCATGTCAGCACGGCTTGGACTTTTTGACCATGGTTTAATTACCATTTTGGTCCCTTTACTATTTTAAATCAAAAGCAATTAACTTTTACTTCTTTTACAATTTAATCATTTTACCGTAATTAAGCAATAAATCATCAAAATTACTGAACCAAACTTCAATTCACATATAAATTGAATTTGTAAATACGGTTTTAAATTATGGAAATAGGATCCTAATACCTCGTTTTCAATAACCACTTGCCTTTTGAATCGAACCACTTATACTAACTTTTAATTCAATTAGTTAAAATCCTCAAATCAAAATTCAATATAAAAATTATTATTGACTCGTATAATTTTAATGCTAATTGTTCGAACTTACTTGTCGGACTTGTAATCCCGAAACCACTACTTTTGACACCACTGAAAATCGGGCTGTTACATTTCTAATATTATAAAATGAAATAATTATTTCAAATATAATTATTATTTTTATATGTAAAATATTTCAAAAATAATTATTTTTCATCTACATTGTGGGTATGATATTTCAAAAAAATTTATATGTGAAATATTTCAAATACACATACAAATATATATAATACTTCACTAATGATATGGACACAAAAGTAATTTATTATAATTTAATTAATACAAACTTGAAATTTTAAATTACAATTACAAACTAAATGTAATAAAGATAATGTTTAATGTACTAAAATTGATGGTTCGATGGTATTATCCGTAAGATAAACCGTTATGGTGCCCGGCATTGGCGTTGAGGGTTCTCGTGACAGTCATTGTTATCCTCACCCAGAACGTCATTCACAGCATACATCGACGAACCTTGGGTGTGCTAAACATACTCAAAAATTTATATATCCCAAAGATTGGCCTGAGAGAGGTAAAGTACTGGGGTGGTAATGGGCTAAAGATATAAACATCATTGATGATCTCGGATCCGAATGAACAGAACTGAACCAGGAATCTTTAACTAATATGCATAGCTTGATGAGCCCGAAAAATAATTATCTACCCTCAAATTCGAATGATGAGAACTACCCCCAGACTATGTATAAGACTGCTTGGTTTCAAGCTCTGGCTCGGGCTCAAGTTGGGGTACAAGAGGTGGATGCCCTTGTCAATAGTGTTGGTGCCCTCATTAGTGCATATGTGGAGGGACTAGTATCAATTGCCCACCAGATAAATATGGTTTCTATAGCACCCTGATGCCCGACCCGATCACCAAGTCAAGGCATCGGGATGTCACATTTATTGTCGAAGCAACGATTAAAAATTTTATATCAATTTATCAAATTATTTAATTAATATGGATCATCAACCTATTTTAATAATAATTGAATTTACGGCAGAACTAATTATGAGTTAAAGAAGCTCATTAAAACATCCACAATTGATCAAAGACCAAATTGTAAAGCTTATAAAATTTTTGGATTGTCGTCACGACGCTGGGGTTTCCATGTCGTGACATGGTAAACTTGTCATCGTGACGTCGTTTCCATTTTCCTACAAGTTCCATCCTTTATTTTTATTTATTTATTTTTATATCATTACCTAAACCATATTCAGATGTCATGACTGTCATTTCATTTTACATATCATCCACTTACATCTATTTCTAATTTCAAGTCATCATAAAAACATGATATTCAATCAAAGATAACAAAGTTTATAAAATTAACACAAATATTAAAGTTTTACAAATAAGACCATTGGAGGACTTGCACTTTCAAAAGTAGTTCATCCACTTTATGTATATTTCATTTTTATTTCTAAATTGTACCAATCAATTTAATTCTTCATAAAATTTTATCAAAGATTTCAATATCACATCGATTAATAATTATTCACTTATTATTTTATTAATTCATTTAAATATACTCAGATGTATTAACCATTCTATCACTTACAACCATTTCGGAACTTTTCAAATCCATCCACTATATATATATATATCCTCCTCATCTCCACTCCACATCCTTTATGTATATATTTATTAGAATCTTTAGCTTTTAGTATATAACATGCTTATGTAACGCCCCGAATTTTGGGCCTAGAAGTTCTGGGTTTTGAGTGTAGGGATAGTGAGAAGGTTGCACACATAAGTTAAGTTGTGCAGTTTAGTGGTAGAATGGGCCTGCTGGTCTAGTGGTTGTGAGTGTGTTGGTTTGTCTCAGGGTTCTGAGTTCGAATCCCTGTGTGGGAGTTTTAGAAAACATTTTAGTTGTTTCTAATTTTAGTTAAAATAATTTTATTTATTTATTTGTCTTTAGTGTTATTATTAATTATTTTTATTTTTATTTTTATTTGCTTTTACTTGGCAAGTTATTTTCTATTCTGTTTCTTCTTGGTTTTTGTTTTTGAGTTCTTCTTTTTGCTTTTCGAAATCAGTGGTGTTGTGGGGTTGAAGGACCTTAATTTTCTGCTCCTCCGTCGTCTTCTTCGCCATCGAAACAGGTGTGGGACTCAATTCTGACTAATCTACTTATCTTTTATTTTACAAGTGTTGTTTCGGCTTTTCGTGAGAATGCTTTGATTCTCTAGTTTCAGAACTTTAAAGGCTGAAAGAAAGTGCAATACTCCGTTTTCTGATGTGGTTTCGATAGTACCAAAGTTGGGGGAGGTTTGGTGGCCAAAGTGGTGTTTTCGGGGCTATTCTAGGGTGGTTTCATGACTTCTTCGATGGTCACACGGGGATTTTGGATGCTGGACTCGGTATGCGGAAGACTCAGATAGTTTTGAGGCTAATAAGTTATTAGTTTGTGGTTTTAGACTTTTATTGGTTATTCAATTTTAAATATAAGGTTTTTAACACTGTGGTATAATTCTGTTTTACGGTTTAATCATTTTATTATTCTGGTTTTTTTAATACTCGATATTAATTATTTTAGAAATCAAATTAAGAATGACTAGTTCTGTAAGATTTTCTCACGATCACTTTGGTGGTCAATGTAGCATTTCGAATTCGATCTAGACTTCTAGGCCGGATTTAGGTGTTACATTTAGTGGTATCAGAGCCAGGTTTGCAAAAACTTGGCCTGTGCTCTCACATTTTCGTGTGCGTACGTGTTAGTTTTAAAAAGAAAATTTGAAAAACTTTACCACAGCAAGCTGAAATGATTGTGTTTTGGAAATATTTATGAAAATGACCTGTCTGAGACTCCGATGCTGGTCCAGGTAAAATTTGAAACTGTACAATTAGAAATATAGACTCTGTTATTACAACTGTTTCTGTGTTCCGATATTGTAGGCCTTCTAAGTTAGCCCTACGCTAGATATGGCTTCCGAAGGCGAGCGTGATCGCGATGAGTCGTCTGCTCCTCCAAAATGGGTGACTGTTCAGGAGTTGGAGGACAGTGTGAGTTCGCCGACTTTGGGTGGTGATAACCCAGAGTTTGGTACTGAGGCACTGACTCGATTAGTGAGGGAAGTGCTAGAGGGAGTGATTGAGGCTAGAATGAGGGATTCTAGTGAGACACTCCAAGCTAGATGCGTAGATTGTGGAAAAAAGAGATCGCAGCTCTCCGAGGTTGGAGCCTCGTTTTACGAAGTGTGTTAAGACGCGTCTGAGTGATGGTACTGGTGGTGCTGGTGGTGGTGTGAGCGTACCATCTAGCGAGTATTACAAGAGGCGCCATGCGGGCGACTGTTAGAGAAAGTAAGGAGCGTGTCTCAGGTGCGGATCTAAGGATCATCGGGTTCAAGATTGTCCTCGGCGATTTTGAGCCAGGTATGTTAGAAATGTTTAGATGTGTTGATTTGGGTATAGAAATTATGTGTATTGTATGTGTATCTGCTTCAGTGGTTAGGTGTTCTGGGTATGTTTGAGAGGTTTCAAGTTCAAATTTGGTATGGTAGTGTTTTGGGATCAGAGTGCGCAGCGGGAGCTTAGTGGTGTGATTCATGTTATACTACTGTTCTGTTAGTTGGAAATTTCGGGGACGAAATTCCTTTAAGGAGGAGTAAGTTGTAACGCCCTAAATTTTGGGCCTAGAAGTTTTGGGTTTTGAGTGTAGGGATAGTGGGAAGGTTGCACACATAAGTTAAGTTGTGCAGTTTAGTGGCAGAATGGGCCTACTAGTCTAGTGGTTGTGAGTGTGTTGGTTTGTCTCAAGGTTCTGAGTTTGAGTCCCTGTGTGGGCATTTTAGGAAACATTTTAGTTAATTCTGATTTCAGTTAAAATAATTATTTTATTTATTTGTCTTTAGTGTTATTATTAATTATTTTTATTTTTATTTGCTTTTACTTGGCAAGTTATTTTATGTTCTGTTTCTTCTTGGTTTTTATTCTTGTGTTCTTCTTTTTGCTTTTCGGAATCGGTGGTGTTGTGGGGTTGAAGGACCTTGATTTTCTGCTCCTCTGTCGTCTTCTTCGCCATCGAAACAAATGTGGGACTCAACTCTGACTAATCTACTTATCTTTTGTTTTACAAGTGTTGTTTCGGCTTTTCGTTAGAATACTTTGATTCTCTAGTTTCAGAACTTTGAAGGCTGAAAGGAAGTGCAATACTCTATTTTCTGATGTGGTTTCGATAGTACCAAAGTTGGGGGACGGTTTGGTGGCCAAAGTGGTGTTTTCGGGGCTATTCTGGGGTGATTTCATGGCTTTCTCGACGGCCACATGGGCATGCGCCGTGACGCACGACCATGTTGATTTGGTAAATTAGGGTTTCAGCCAAATTTGGTGCCACATAGCCGTGTGGCTGTTTTGGGGATTTTTGTCAGAAATCACACAGCCGTGTCCCTTGGTCCACACGGGCGTGTGAGTTTAGGAATTAGGGATTGAGATTTAGGGTCACACGGCCTGGCTCCACGGTCGTGTGACTAATTTGGGAATTAGGGATTCCACACGGGCGTGTGTTGTGGAACACATGATCCTGTCTGGTGGCCACACGAGCGTGTAAGACCCTCATACGGTTGTGTCTACTCTGCACTTGAACTTAGTGAAATAGGACAGTGTCTTACACGGTCTGATCACACGACCGTGCCTCTACACCACATGGACGTGTGCTTCTGTCACACTGCCGTGTGCTACCCTTCACACGAGCGTTTGGACCCCCATACGGCCTGGAGTGCTCTGCACGACCAGAGCACACGGGCATGTGGCCCTATCTCGCCAAACTTTAGGTTTTAGGTCAAATGCAAGTACAAATGCGACTCGGTGTGTTCCAACCCCCGACTAAGCCTTATTAGGGGTAATTATGACTTTGATTTAGGCTTGATATGTGTGCATTTGTGATTGGTTGTAAGATAAGTTGATACTGGATTCGAGATACGAAGGTACACATGTTTGATTCAGTAACTGATTGACCGGATGTGTGTGTCTGCTTTTGATTGACTGTCTGAATTTATATTCTGAATTGTGTACATTTGACTGCATACATACATACATATGCATAAATCTTTTTGGGTGGGATGTTGAAGAGAAGGGAGATTTAAGATTTGGCAGTTTGTCTGCATTCTGAAAGCCCCTTAATAATACCCAGAGGGTCATGGACGGTCCTAATACCCTGAGAGTCGTGGACATTACTGATAACGGTATAGCGGTTTACCGCCTTACACTGTACCGCATGTACGTTAGCTACGCTACGTACCATTATCTGATCTGGCAGTTTTATTGCACGTCTGTATCGTAGTTCACTGCATTACACAGTACAGCTTATACGCTAGCCTTGCTGCGTAGCACATCTGATCTGGCAGTTATACTGCATGTCTGTATCGCGGTCTTCCGCATGACACCGTACAGCTTACTAATAGCCCTAATACTCAGAGGGTCGTGGGCAGTCCCAATTCCCTGGGTCGAGGACAATATTGATGATCATCGTTGTCGGGAAACTCGGGATGATGTTCTGTGGAGTATAAGGTTGTATAGGCTTTTCGAGGTTCTACTCGGAGTGCAGGGATGGGTAGATTGATTAAATCCCCATAGGATGTGTCGGGTTGGACGAAGATGGTGTGTTGGTTGAATGGGTGGGTTATTTTATAATTCATTTGCACTCATATGCGTCTGTGTGATGCTGTGACTGCAATATCTATTTGACTGTCTAATTGAATTATTTGACTGTCTGATTGACTGAAAAGTTTGATTTTACTATTTGACTGAAAGGCACTCATATTTAAAGAAACCTTGTGTGATGGGCTAAAGCCCAACCGATTCTGATTCTGGAAAAAGGGCTTAGACCAGTTTGTAACTTCTAAGAATTTCTGATATTGTGTCTAACAGAGACATATGACTATAAAGTTACATATGGTCTATTTTGTTATAGTCGCTCTGTAAGTATGTTCCGCTGCTGAACTATTTTCAGGTTTACTGTATCTATTTCTATTTCGATAGCTAGTTAGTTTGATCTTACACTAAACTCGTATAGCTTACCCCCTTTTCTGTTTCCCCTTTCAAGTACATTTCGGGATTTTAGATACTAAACTCAGTATGCGGAAAATTGAAAGAAAAGGAAGAGAGGAGGGTTCTTCGATTGCAGATGGCTGCTGGGCCACACAACTCTATCTAACTCCACTGCAACTATCACCACATCCACCACACTTTCACTTTAACACTTCAACTTGAAACATCTGAACCTCCATTTGCCATCTGTTTGGTCCTCTCTCTGTCATTTCCCCTGACCGAATCTATTCTGCCCTTTTACGCCACAAACCCCACACAACCAGGTTAATTCTACAGTACGTCTTTCATTTCAACTCCAAATATCAATTAACTACTTCTGTCAGTCTAATCCTTATCTTCAATGTTAAACAACAATTATATAACCAAAATATCTAATTAATAATATATATTCATACTTTGAAATTTCCATAATATTTTTATAATTTGATAATCGATATAAAATCTGACCTAGGGACATGTTATGGAATTAACCCACGAATAAAAAAATAAAAAAGAAACTTAATATAAACGCCAAGGAAGTATACCCTTTTTCAGAGTCATAAACTACTTCTGCAACACCAACTTGATTCAGTCTCGATCTTTCCGCCGTTAATCAGCTACCCTGTCCCTCCAACGTTCTATATTTGATCTCTTTACTCTAAACAAATCACGCCCTCCACCTTCTGTTTTACTTCAATACCCCCTCCCCATTTTTCTACTGCTTTTGGGGTAATGCTGATTGCTTGAACTGCATCCCTTTGCTTCCATACATATTTCAGCTTGGAGATTTGAAGGTATTTTTGGGTTTTTGCTTGTTTCACCTTTTGGTTATTTTTGATATTACCCTTTGTTTTGATCTAAATATGACTGCTTCAAAGTTTTACCTTTCCTTTATTTCATTGTAGATTTGCTCTTGACTTGATATTTTCAGGGTGGATTTTTTTATTGTATTTTTTTACCCTTTTTGTGTTTTTTTTTTGTGGTTGGGTTCCTTAACCCAAGGAACTTCCTTTTGAGGGAAATTCATTTAATTGAAAATTTTCTTTTGACTTGGTCACACACCATTTGAATTTTGATGTTTTGAGGGTGGAATTTATGGTAACACTTGTTTACCCCTCATTTTTCTCTTTCTTTGATGATTGGTTTCTTAAAATCAGGAAAAAAAATGATTTTAAAGACTCTGTGGTAACATCTAAAAGCACCCAGGAAACTTCCTTTGAAGTATAATTCTTGTATATAATGGTTGTGGATATATCAAAATTAGGATTCTGTTTAATTAGTTAAAAAATGCTGATCTATGAAGTTAATAATGATTAATAGGAACATGGATTTTGTTCTGTGTCAATGCCTGGGTTACCTGTTAACCGGTTTCTTTGTCGAATTCATCTTGTTAGAAGAAAGTGATGTCTCTGTATCTACCTATGCAGCTGCATGTGCACTTTGTCATATGCATGGTTTGGCTGGCAGCTGGCCAAAGTTTGCTTATGAGAAAAAAAAAAAAACATTTTTGGTTAGTGATAGTGATTGGATGTGATTCTCTTTTCAGGAGAACTGAAAGAGATACATTCTTCTGGGGGGACAAAATCCTATAAATATGACTGGTTATATCGTTGGTGCGCTTGTTCCTATTGTTTTTACCCTTCTCCTTCGGAGTTCAAAGAAGGTAAAGAAGCGAGGGGTGCCAGTCGATGTTGGTGGGGAACCGGGGTATACAATCCGAAACAGTCGATTCCCTTCCCCTGTTGAAACATCATGGGAAGGTATATCTACTCTTGCAGAACTTTTTGAGCAGGCATGTAAGCAACACGCAGATAAACCATTGCTTGGAACTAGGAAATTGATTTTGAGGGAGGTTGAAGTAACTGAAGATGGAAGATCCTTTGAGAAGCTTCATTTGGGAGATTATGAATGGTTGACTTATGGGAAAACATTTGAAACCGTGTGTGATTTTGCTTCTGGATTGGTTCAACTTGGTCACAAAAGGGAAGAGCGTGTGGCAATCTTTGCTGATACCAGAGAAGAATGGTTCATTGCATTGCAGGTCTTATACAAAGCTTGTTAATTTTAAGTTGTAACTGAGGTGTAACATGCTTTCCTTTCCACAGATTAGAGAATACAACTAATATGGATCCTTCTTTCAGGCCTGCTTTAGGCTCAATGTGACTGTGGTGACCATATATGCATCTTTAGGAGAGGAGGCCTTATGTCACTCATTAAATGAGGTTCCATCTCTCTTTCCCTCTCTGCGAACATATTTGCATTTTTATAGAATTTCTTTCTTCCATTGCTACCAGTTCTAGTGCAAAAGGTCTGTTGGTAGTTAATAACTTTTCAACGATTTGCTAATTTTCTTTTTATTGAAGTGAAAAATATCATATTAGGAAGCTTATTAAAGGTTACATATACATTTCTATATATATGGTTAAGTTATTAAGTTGGTAATGCACTTTCCCAAGGTTAATGAGGTTACCGAATCATAATAGTATTCCCTGCATCTTATAATGTGCAACCAAGTGGAAAAAGTGATGATTCACAGGGTTAATTCTATTGAAGGTTTTTATGGTTTCCACATTCATTACTCATATTTATTTAAGTATACAATCTTTGCTCTTACAGACTGAAGTTACGACAGTGATTTCTGGTAACAAAGAACTAAAAAAACTTGTCAACATTAGCGGGCAACTTGACACTGTCACACGTGTGATCTGTATGGACGATGAATTTCCATCCAGTGCAAATGGTAGATGGACAATCTCTTCTTTTGCTGATGTCAAAAGTGTCGGCCGTGCAAGTCCCGTGGATGCCGATTTACCTCTTTCAGCTGATGTTGCAGTTATAATGTATACTAGTGGAAGTACCGGATTGCCTAAGGTTAGAAGCGTCTATTTTTGTTCCAGTTCTTTTGTTCTCTTATTGATTTATGTTAGCAAATAGGTGGAAAGCATGATGTTATCTTTTAAGTCTTGCAAAATGGTTAAGATTAGGCATCCATATTGTTAACCCTATTGAAATACATCAAATTTGTACAGGGTGTGATGATGACGCATGGCAATGTACTAGCTACGGTTTCTGCAGTTATGACAATCGTTCCTGGACTTGGGAGTAAGGATGTTTATCTTGCTTATCTGCCGCTTGCTCATATTCTTGAATTAGCGGCTGAGGTATGTATGTTGTCTTGGATTGGATTATAAAGATTAACAGCAACTTGAGTTTGATCTTTGATTATATTTCAAATTTGTATACCTGCAGAGTGATAACATTTTTAACTTTCTTTTTGCTATTGTAGAATTTAATTCCTGCTGTTGGAGGTATCATAGGATATGGAACCCCTTTGACTCTCACCGATACATCCAACAAGATAAAAAGGGGAACAAAGGGGGATGCCACTGTTTTAAGTCCTACTGTGATGGCAGCTGTCCCAGCAATTCTTGATCGTGTTCGTGATGGAGTGCGAAAGAAGGTTAGAAACTTTCAATGCTACAAACATGCAACTACTTTATATGCATATATACTGTGAATAAACTCATTTCTTTCTTGGTTTGTGAACTTTAGGTAGACGCAAAGGGTGGACTAGCCAAGAAATTGTTTGACTTGGCTTATTCCCGTAGATTATCTGCAATCAATGGTAGTTGGTTTGGTGCCTGGGGCCTGGAAAAGTTCCTATGGGACTTTCTTGTCTTTAAAAAGGTCCGAGCAGTTCTCGGTGGTCGCATTCGATTTTTGTTATCTGGTGGTGCTCCTTTATCTGCAGATACTCAGAGATTTATCAACATCTGCCTTGGGTTAGTATGTTTATTTCAATTTATCATTATATAAAGTAAATATACGGATCCTATGGTGCTGCTCTTCCATTCCCTGGCACATAAGCTTGCAGTCAACACACAAGCACATTTCTGTAGTTCTATAACAATTGTTGTTCTGAATATAATCAAGGTGTTGTTTAATGAATCTCTATATTTTATATACTGGTTTACAGAATATACTATATGACTTATAGTGATTTTACATGTAATAAAGAGTTAGGAAGAAAAAGAATGTTGTAATTTTATCAAATGATATAAAATCTCTGAATGCAATAAATTTAAGTACTAAGCATTTTTTTTACATTGAAAACATTCTACTAAGTGGTTTCCATTTAATATTTTAAGTAGCATACTCTCATCGGATTTCATTTTTCAGTGCTCCAATTGGCCAAGGGTATGGTTTAACTGAGACTTGTGCTGGTGCCACCTTTTCTGAGGTTGATGATACATCCGTTGGTCGTGTTGGTTCTCCACTTCCTTGCTCCTTTGTCAAGGTAAGAGATGGTTGTGATTAATTTCACTAGTTTGAGCAGTATGACTTTTGACCTGCTCACATTCTTTACTTCAATGTTCTAAGGAACTCTTTTTAGAATGTCTGGTCAAAGCTTCACTTTCTCCTTGTTATTCTCTCTCTATATGATCTATGTTGTGGGGTTGTTGATTCCGGTTGGTGGATTCATTTCTGACTTGCATTATGTTTTGTTTCTTTCAGTTAGTAGATTGGCCTGAAGGTGGGTATTTAATTAATGATTCACCAATGCCTCGTGGAGAAATAGTAGTCGGTGGTTCCAGTGTAACACTTGGATACTTTAAAAATGAAGAGAAAACAAAAGAAGTGTACAAGGTAGGCATTCGAACTCTTAAAATCCGCATTCCTTTTCTCTCTCTTAGTTCTTAAGATTCTTAGTAAATTGATTATTTTGATCTTTTTGATGTGGAGAAGGTTGATGAGAGAGGAATGAGGTGGTTCTATACTGGTGATGTAGGACAGTTTCACGCTGACGGTTGCCTCGAGATAATTGACCGTAAAAAGGACATTGTCAAGCTTCAGCATGGGGAATATGTTTCTTTGGGAAAGGTATGAATCAATGTTTCTAGTCAAACAAGGATGTTCTTCGGATGTTCCATGGTAGCTAATTTTATCTTCTACAGGTTGAGGCTGCTCTCAGCATCAATCCCTATGTTGACAATATTATGTTGCATGCTGATCCGTTCCATAGTTACTGTGTGGCTCTTGTTGTGGCTTCCCAGCATGCAGTGGAAGATTGGGCTTCTAAGCAAGGAGTTGCTTTTACTGATTTTGCGGAATTGTGTGAGAAAGAAGAAACTATCAAGGAAGTACTCTCGTCTCTCGTTCAGGTATATCTCTACTCTCTAGAATAACATTCCAGTGATTTAAAACTTATCTTAGTCGTAGGAGGATCTTCGAATTTACCGAATAAATTTTAAAAAGAAAAGACATAAGCTTTTAGGAGGGTGCCTGGATATATACATTTTTTCACCGATTATCCCACACCAATCTTTCATTTTGAATACTGCTTTTATTTGCAGATCGGCAAGAAGGCAGGACTGGAGAAGTTTGAGATTCCAGCTAAAATCAAATTGCTTTCAACTCCATGGACTCCAGAATCCGGGCTTGTCACCGCAGCTCTAAAGATCAAGAGAGAGGCCATCAGGAAAGCTTTCTCTGAAGACCTGGCTAAGTTATATACATAATAGTTTCAAGAGGATTTTGCTTCTTTTTACGTAGGACTTTGCTGATGAACGAAGACTGCTTGAAGATCATCTGATTATACATTCCTACTTTTGTACCTTTGTACTTGCAGTTCAGGTTTTCTATTCTAAAGAAACAAGCACTGGTTTTTCTTTATTTTAATTTTTATCATTGCAATTCAGTGTTCTCTCCCAGGTTAATTTTAATTCATACCCTTTTCACCTATTATAACCCAGATTTTTTAGCCTTCTACTTGCATTAAATTGATATAGGAAATTGTTGGTATTTTCTAGTGAAGGTTATCTGGGTTAAATGCTGAGCTAATAATTTTTTGTTTGAGTTTGCACAGCCAGTAAGTGTTGAACCCTATTCTAAACCTAAATCCTAACCCTAAAATTCTGCTATAATCTTACTCCTTAAATCTTAAATTCTAACTAACCTTAATCCGCTGATTAGTTTTTATTTAATTAATATAAAATTTTCAAACATCTAGGGTGTAGTGATATTTGAAAGATGTTAATTACAAATTTTAATTTATTTAATAAATGCTCTAGTAAGTACTTCAAAAATAAGTTAAAATTATTCTATTTAAAAAATACCCTTTTAACAAAAATTATTTCGGCACCAAATTAAAAATTTAAAGAAATATATCAAAACAAATAAGTAAATCATAATGTATATAAAAAAATGTGTAGTGTAAAAAATTATCATTAAAAACCTTTTATTCTTGGATTATAAATATGCCCCCGAGATCTTTTTCCTTCAATGCTTTATTTCTGGATTGGGGACGTAAATAGGTAAAATGAAAAAAATTAGCACTTTAGCATTAAATTACTTAACAATGGTAAATTTAAAAGTTTAAAATTTATTATTTCATGGGTTTAAATTTTATGATGATTGAAGTTTTATTGATTTTATATAAAAATATTAAAAAAACAAGAAAACTTAAAATAATTAGATAAGGAACAACAATAAGCAGATGATCAGTTCAAAGGCCAAAAGAAAAATACTTGATTTAATTCAACTCAAACAGATATTAGACTTAAATTTGGGTAATGACATTACTGTGCTCAACCTAATTTTAAAGCTCCACATTACTTACCTTTCATATATACACTTAACAGAAACACAGCAAAGACAGCATAAAATGAAAGACTCAAACCAACTAATAGACAGCAATAATCCCATACGAAAACGCTCAGTCAGTCGTTGATAATTCAAACCGAAGACCATCAATGATGCACTGCAGGAAATCACGCAAAAAGTGGAGTGCTGAGTCCTTCAGCAGTCGAAGGCTGTAGGGCACGGATTCTAACATCATATTTTCTATGGTTAGAAGGTTCAGTGCCAGAGGATGAATCAGAACCATCTAAGACACGAGGGTAGCCAGAAGATTTATCATCATAAGCATTGCCAATGTGGTTCCCACACTTGCGACAAAGTAGTTTGGTTCTATGGCGGAATAAACCCCACGAGTGCTTCGAAAAGTAGGGTCTGCATTGGAATTCATCGACCTGCGTAAATCTGGTCTCGTCTATATTGAAGAATGATATCATCCCTCGCTTAATCGATTTTCCATATTTAGAGCCGATTGTTGCGGTGTTTCTACTAGAGGAACTTAAGTTTAGCTCATACCCACAAGAACCACAGCTGCAAGAAAGGATTGTTTCTATCATTTTATTGGGGTACGCTAGGATGAAGAGTGTTTGAAACTTATGAGGCATTGCGAGCATGAAACATCCTATACCATATATATTCCATAGTTTGTTTCAACACATTAGGACAGCAATAGGTTTACTGCAGAAGGGATCATCCTTTGTACTATTGGTAGTATCAAATTAGTCATTTCAGTTTCAAAAAGAAATTCAAAATTAACAGTTCTTCCCTACATATAAATGGTAGTCCTAGAACTTTTAAATCTCAAATCTCATTCTGAAATACTCAAATGACAAAGTATTGGGAAAGGAAACTATTTCAGCCCTAAAAGGTTCCTCCAAGTTCATCGCCTTCCTTTAGTAATCCAGATCCGACAGAGCAGATGAATTACAGAAGGTCGAGTACTTGTAGTACTACCAAAGGTATAGAAATCAAATCCCAACCCAGCAAACCATAAAAATTGCAACTTTAGATGAATGCCAGAATGTCAGTGTGTGAAGGAGTTAAGTTACTGTATATACAAAATAACATACATAATATTTTCCCCAACATGCTAACATGCATATAAGTCCTACAATAAATACTATCAGCCAATAACAACCAGACTACTCCCCCAAGAAAGGCAAAATATAGAGAAGCTTGTCTAATCCGACCACCCGAATCCATAATTTTTAAAACTGATCAAGTAGGCTGCTAATGCAGACAGATTAGCATTCACCAAGATACTAGTCAAATCAACTGGTTTTGCAAGGAAATACCAGTGACTAAGCCAATTTCATTATGATAAAAAATCATTTTCACGGTAAAACAAGGTAGTTTTTGGATATGATCCTGGGAGATTTCAATTTCACCATTTGCTACCCAAAGTGGTCCCAATATTGAAGATTTTCTTCTAATCAAAATCTCACTGAAAATTCAGTCTTGTCCTCCATTCAAGCTTTTAATTTAACTCTTAATTAATCTAAATATGTCCCCAGCTTTACAATCAATAGACACAATTAAAAACAGAAACTTTACACTATTTAACACAATTAGACACAGTCAACAAAGTCAACTTCCTTAATAAGTAAATAAATAAATAAAAACCCAGACTATATTATCTCAAAACAAAGAAAACCCAGAACTCAAAATCCAAAAATTCACACATACAATCCAACTAAAGAAAAAAATCAATCAAAATTCACCAAAAAAGAACAAAAAAAGAACAAACCTGTAAGTTACATCTCTTTGAGAAACAGAGGAAAAAGAATGGTGGAGATTTCCATTGAGTTGTTGTACATCTTTAACAAAAACAGATTTCTCCATTACTTTTTTCCTTCTTCCTACAGAATCAACACCTTTGATTATCACTATAACGGCAACTGTACTAATAAAGCGATTCAACTTTATGAAGTGTTTAATTAACTGCTGAGTTTGTGCGAGGATTTTGAGTGAGGAAACGGTTCCGCCTGAATCGGGTTGACGTTAACGGCTCAATTTTCAGGGACTGAGTTAAAAGGATGGAAAAATAAGAACAGCAGCAGTTTCTAGAGAAAAGGGAACGCGCTCCTTGAAGAAAAAGGAGAATAAAACTTTAATTATTTAGTTTGGGCCGTCCATTTCATGGTAACGACGTGGCTTATTATAGAAAAAAAAGAAGAAAAGCTTGATTAAGGATTAATTAAAATTAATTAATCAAGGTTAACAAACAGTGTTGAGAGACGTTGACTTGTTGGGTGGCGGTTGGGGCTTATCTTTAAATTTATACGTGCCCTAGTTTTAGTTGGTAATAAAGGATTAATCATGTAAGCTAGAAAATTTTGTTTAGGGTCGAAATTAAATTATAATTTTTATAATAATAAAAATATAATTTTTAAATAATTAAATTAAAATTTTATCAATTTTAAAAGGTTATAGTGTAATTTTACTTTTACTTATTTAAAAATTTAAAAATTTTAAATGGTCAAATTGAAAATATTTTCATTTTAGATGGACCGGCCTCCTGTCAGCCCCGTAAATTCGCTCTTGGGAGCTAAGATGTTAATTTCAAGTGAGTCAAGTTCAAATTAGACGTGCTACGTAATTTTTTTTTCTTATAACATATATTATGTATGATAATTATACTGCAAAAATTAGATAAATTTTTTGTTCCAAATATATATAATCTCTATAACTTGCAAGTGGGGATGGCTACAAGGAGAAGAGATTAGAAAAATAGTGCGAGTCTGAAGAATGAAGACGACTCTTTTTATATTTTAATTTTTACTTTTAAAATTTGGTTTCATTAAAGAAAAATTTCATTTATTATCGAGAATAATTTTTTAATATTATAAAAATATTAGATGGATTTATTTTTATATTTAAGAGGGTTATATAATGTAGATTAAAAGAGAAACTGAAAAATCTTAAACTTTAAAAGAGTTACGGCCCTACTGAGTCTTTTAGTGGCTCCACCATTAGGGTTAATTAAAAGAAAAGAAAATTTGTTGTTTTATTTTTATCATAAAGGAAGAAGAAATATTTTGGGCTGTTATTATTAACATTCATTGGAAAGTAATTTATATATATGGATTAAATGATTTTGATAACAGTGATTTAAAGGTAGATTTTACAGGCAAGGCAGTAAAGATTTTTAAAAAATTAAAAAAATATATATTTTTTAAGTTTTAAAGGTATAAGAGGGGTTGAAGAACTTTAAAACTATCAATTAAGTTGTTTTAATCCTTATCAATTTTTGAATTGATAATTTTTATGAATGAAATTCTTTTATTAATGTTGCCCGTTAAAAGTTAATGGTAATACTAATGACGCCATTAAAAGTCGTCGAGTCAGTGAATGGATATTAGTGTGATAATCCTGTTAGTATCGACTATAGAGTTTGTAGATTAATACTGTCGTATCAGTAAAAATAAAAATTTTCATAAAATAAACAAAATAAAATATTTTAAAACTCAAGTTTATCATGAATTAGACAATTATTTGTTTAGGTTCATTTGAATTTGAACATCTATTTGTTCAAAGTCATTTTAAATTTATAAAAATAAAAAAATTATAAAAATTATTAAAAATTATGTAAAAATATAAAAAATTCATTGAAAATTTTAAAATAATTTATATAAAAAATCATTATTTAAAAAAAAATCATGTTTTTCACTATCTAATCTCATGAAATAATTATTGTCACTAAAGAATGTATAATTTTTTTATGAAAAATTAAATAGGATTACCCAATTTCATTGTTTTTGGTCCTGCCAGCAAGTGAGTGACTTTTTGACCTTTTTATATTTTTCTCGTTTTCTCTTCATTCAATTCAAGCAAATTAAGGTCCATGGTAGTTCGCCAGCTTTGGATGAGAAACGAGTAAAAACAATGAAGAAAAATAAGATTTTATAATGTAAAATTTTTAATGATGTTTTTAATTTTATAATTTTTGACGACATTTTAATGAAAAATGATTTTATAATTTTTTGTATGAGAAACGAGTAAAAAATGAAAATTTTTAGTGTTTTTTTATAAATTTTTTTAAAAAAATTTCAATGATTTTTTTAATAAAATAAAGAATAAAGAGAGTAAAAAAACAAAAGAAATAGAAGAACAAAAATAAAAATATTTACAATGTTTCTTGTTAAAGTGCTAAAGTATATCAAACTTCTTATCTTAATGAATATTCAATTTATAATAATAAAATACTTATAACACTTTGCATTGGAAGCCTATCGATACATAATGTGTTTCATTAAAACTTTAGTAAGATAAAAATCATGTGGAAAAAAATTAGCGAAGAAAAAAAGAGATAATATATAAAACATACTGCTTCATTAAAAACTTTACTAGGAAAATACAGTGGGATAAAAGTTTGATTAAGAGAAAAAGAGTACAACACACATTTGCTCCCCTCCATGATAATATCACATGATATCTCATATTCTACATATTTTAATCTTGAATTCTATCTTTTCAAATGATTACTTTGAACGAATTTGATAAACATTTATTCCATCATTCTTTTGGAATACTAGTTTTTCAAATATTAACATGTGATTTAACTATACTAATATATGCATATTACAAATTAGATGAGAAGAAGCTAGTTTTTCAATACAAAATTCTTATCCAATATAATAGATTTAATATATAGAAATTAATAACCATAGTTTCAATATGATATCAATTACAACGTATATATTTTAAAACAAATAATTTCTCTAAGACTAATTAGAACTGTAATACCCCGAAAATTTTTACAGTAAAATGTTATCCGTGATATAGTAAAATAAGGAAATAAAGTGACAAAAAGGGAAATTTTGAGTTATGTCAATATTGGGAAGTATATTATGATATATTAATTCAAGAAAGGACTAAATTGTAAAAGTGAGAAAAGTTTTGTTGCACAAGAGTAAATACTCAAAATTTGAGGGGTTAAAGTATAAATATGAAAAATTTGAAGGACCAATAGTGTAAATGTTTTAAGGGTGGAATGATCTAGAAACTAAGGGAAATAGATGAATTTAGACCAAATTGAATAGATGAAGAACTATGAGGGACTAAATTCTAATATTACCAAATTAAATGATGACTCAAGGATGGAATTTTAAAAGATAGTAAAGGACAAAATGGTCAATTGGAAGAGAGAGAAATCTAGAAAGTAATAATATGCTAGAGATATTTTGATATTTTATAATTATTATTAATATTTTAATAAGATATATTATTATTTTATTAGTATATAAAGAAAGAAAGATGAGGAATTCTCATCCATCTTTTTCCATGCACTAATGTGAGAGGAAGAGAGAAAGAAAGAAAGTTTGCTTTCTTTACAATTTGGTCCTTCTACCAAAAATTAACCATTTTCACCCAAAAATAAAAAAAAATTCCATAGCTACCAAGAGAGAAAAATGTTAAGGAGACTATGGGAAGTTAGAATATCAAGTTGGATTCAAGAAATGGAAGCTGAAGGAGAGGGAAAATCAAGATGAAGATTGAAATCAATAAAATAAGATAAGAACATCATGATTTCAATATATTTTTATGTTTGATATTATTGAAAAAGCATGGAATTAATGTTAATGTAGAGTTTTCTTACATATGGTCCTATGTTCTTGATATGTTAGTGAAGAGAAAACAAGAGAAAGTGATGAGAAATAGTGTAGAGAAAAAAAATAAGGGTGATATAAACATGGTAAATAATATCTTGCACTAAAACAGTTTTGGACAGCAGCAGTAGTCTAACTTTGAAAAATCACCAAAAATTGTATAAATAAAATTAGAGGATGAATAAAATATTAAATTAAATATTATTGAGTTAAGTTTCTTATGGAAGAAACATTGTAAGCAATGGAATTGTAAATCATGAGATATAATAAATTTTGTGAGACAAGGTCAGAATGATTTCGGGTTCCCCTATTTTTGATTTTGGAAAATCATCAAAAAATTGGAGAAAAATAATTATGGGATTAAATTTATATGTTTAGAACCCTTAATGAGTATATTTTCAAGAGAAATAAACAGGAACATCATTTGAATTCTGTACGATGAGATAATTAATTTTTAGTGAAGAAGGGTCAGAACTGTCAGACTGCAGAATAGGGGTAAATTTAAAGAATAAAATTTACTTATTGGCTAAACCAAAAATTCTGAAAATTTTATGGTAAAAATATATATGAGTCTAGTTTCATTGAAAATTAGCAGATCTTAATTTGGAGTTCTATATCTCTAGATATAAATAATTTAGTGACTATGACACAGATGGGCAGCTTGAGTATTCATAAAAGTAAATAATAAAAATTATAGATAATGTTACTTACAAGTGTGTTATATACATTAAGGATGTGGAATGGAGAGGAGGAGGAGGAAAATATATATGAATATTCAGCTAGCATGGTTAATTTGCATGTTTTAGGCTTAAGGACTAAGTTGAATAAAAGTAAAATTTTAGGGGTAATTTTGTAAAAATGTCAAAAATGACCAAATTGAAGGGAATGAATTGTTTTATTATCTAAATTAATAAATTGAATGAAATTGTCAATTTAAGATCGGGTAAAAATTTGGAAAATGGTAAATTACCAAAATACCCCTGAATCTTGGTATTTTTGTAATCTAGTAAGGTAAGTTCGTGTAACAGAATTATGCATAATTATAAGCTTGAATTAAATACCATACTTGTGAATTGTATTTTTGTCATGCATATGAAATTGATATGGATATATTTGATAATGCCCGGTAAAATGATACATCTCGTTGAACAAAGGAAAATCGATGGATGTAAGTTTCCCGAATTGGTTGTAGTTTTGCATATGTTGCAGACACACCATAGCCCAAAAGAGCGTCCTGATATTAGCCCTCTCAAGCTCCCCGTTATATGGTTCTTGCGAGCTTCCCGTTATAGCCCTTCGGAGCGTCCCGATAGGTTCTGATCCGCATGTGTTGTGGACACACCGTAGCTCTTAAGAGCGTCCCGAAATATAGCTCTTCGTGAGCTTCCTGATAGGATCTTTGTGAGCTTCCCGATAGTGCTCGCTTGAACTTCCCGACATATGGCTATCCGGAGCTTCCCGATAGGCTCTTTGTGAGCTTCACGATATGGTTCTTTGTGAACTACCTGATTTCAGCTCTATTGAGCTTCCTATTATAGCCCGGATTAGCTTCCCGATATAGCTCTTTATTAGCTCTCCGTTAAATAGCTCGAGACGGTAAAAAGGATCTAGCCCGGACGGGTGATCCTATCCCGATATAGCCCTTCTGAAGAATATGTGTAAAATGGATTTAGCCCGGACGGGTAATCCAAATTAGGGTCTGAATTTAGCCTGGACTGGTAATCCCGACAATACTCTATGAGTTTATATTACAGGGGATTTAGCCTGGACTGGTAATCCCACTGTAAGGATGAGGTTCGCGGGAGTGTGCTCTCTGATATGAAATGTGTAAGACCATGGTTGAAAGATACCATGGCAACCTAATATGAAATGTGTAAGACCATGGTTGAAAGATACCATGGCAACGTGACATGAAATGAATAAGACCATGGTTGAAAGATACTATGGCAACATGACAGAAAATTAGTAAGACCATAGTTGAAAGACACTATGGCATCATGTCAAAGATAAATAAGACAGTGGATGGGAGACGCTATGACATTTATTGAACAATTGATATTCAGGTAATATGTATCAGATGACGAATGGTTATATGAAATGGTTGTGTGAAATGTTTACAAGAACTGGTCATTTGGAAATATATGTACAAAATAGTTGTATGAAATAATTATGAAGATAGATAAACGAAATAAGTATAAGTACATGGAATATTTTTTATGTTAAGTTTGATATAAACTATTACCGGAATAAAGATATATAAAATATATGGAAATGATGGAGCATGAAATATTGATATAAAGAAATAAATGATATATACTTATGAAAAACCGGTAAGAGAATGATATGTTTCATGACATGTACATATATGATTATCTTTGATATGTTGATACAAGGAAACTATGTAAGTAAAGACAATTATTAAACTCAAGTATGACATGTCGAGAAAATAAGTATATCAATGTTGAATTTATATGAAATATGTGGAAGTATATTAACAATATTGTTGTTTGACGCTTAGACAAGTGCCAAGCTATTGATTGAATGGTAACATGTTTAATTATAAGGAGCATTGAAACGGTAAGTACTTAGATGAAAATATAATTTAAGATTTTATTCATCCTCTAATTCGATTTATACAATTTTTGGTGATTTTTCAAAGTTAGACTACTGCTGCTGTCCAAAACTGTTTTAGTGCAAGATATTATTTACCATGTTTATGTCACCCTTATTTTTTTTCTCTACACTATTTCTCATCACTTTCTCTTGTTTTCTCTTCACTAACATATCAAGAACATAGGACCATATGTAAGAAAACTCTACATTAACATTAATCCCATGCTTTTTCAATAATATCAAACTTAAAAATATATTGAAATCATGATGTTCTTACCTTATTTTATTGATTTCAATCTTCATCTTGATTTTCTCTCTCCTTCAGTTTCTATTTCTTGAATCCAACTTGATATTCTAACTTCCCATAGTCTTCTTAACATTTTTCTCTCTTGATAGCTATGGAAATTTTTTTGATTTTTGGGTGAAAATGGTGAATTTTTGCTAGAAGGACCAAATTGTAAAGAAAGCAAACTTTCTTTCTTTCTCTCTTCCTCTCACGTTAGTGCATGGAAAAAGATGGATGAGAATTCCTCATCTTTCTTTCTTTATATACTAATAAAATAATAAAATAATAATAATAATATATCTTATTAAAATATTAATAATAATTATAAAATATCAAAATATCTCTAGCATTATTATTACTTTCTAGATTTTTCTCTCTTCCAATTGACCATTTTGCCCTTTACTATCTTTTAAAATTCCATCCTTGAGTCATCATTTAATTTGGTAATATTATAATTTAGGCCCTTATAGTTTTTCATCTATTCAATTTGGTCCAAATTCATCTATTTCCCTTAGTTTCTAGATCATTCCACCCTTAAAATATTTACACTATTGGTCCTTCAACTTTTTTATATTTATACTTTAACCCCTCAAATTTTGAGTATTTACTCTTGTGCAACAAAACTTTTTTCACTTTTACAATTTAGTCCTTTCTTGAATTAATATATCATAATATACTTCCCAAAATTGACATAACTCAAAATTTCCCTTTTTGTCACTTTATTTTCTTATTTTACTATATCATGGATAATATTTTACTGTAAAAATTTTCGGGGTATTACAAGAACATAGTGTATTAATTATTACTTTTTTTATTCGAATAACAATGTATTAGCTATTTTGAATTCTTGAATTAATTTTTTACTATGAACGATTAACATGTTTCGTTGCCATATTGAACATAGGGTAACAATATATTAACTCTTCTAGAGCCTTAAATTAATTTTGCACAACCAAAGTTGGTTTGTTTCAGTATAACAAGAAAAATGTTTTTTACCCTTAAAGATAGTATGCACTATTATATTGTGTATGAGATATATGTTTCCTTCCTTTCAAGGATATTAATTGAATAATAGAATATCTAGGTGTGTCACAGATACATAACCAATGATTTTTAATATATTGAGAATTAGTAAGCGTGTAATTTCCTAATTATTTGTGATATTTCTCCCATTGAATGATGTTATTTATGTTCTCAATTATATTATTTATAATTGTATTTTATTTAGTATTTATTTAAGGAATAATTGGAGAAAAAGAAGCTTAAAGTTTATTTTTTCCGGGTTTTTGCATATTAAATTTTCACACAATGCAATTTCAGTATTTTGGCTAGACCTTGAGCTATAGACTTTTGTTCCCACAAATCGAAGAGAATTGAAAGATCTACCCAAAGTTATTTAACTACTCAAGCCCAAAAAACGTCAGGAAAACACCCAACAATGGCTTGAAAGTTTGACATGAAAATTGCGAAAAAGTCTAAAAAAATTATGCTTTATTTAATTAAGGGTACTTTTGTATTTTCTCCCATATATTAATTTTCCCTATAATTAGACACAATTAGATTAAGACTAACGGGGGAGACGGAGAAATAGCCACTCCTAGTTTCATTTTGATTTTGTTTTAATTTTCCTTATGGGTTTCTAAACTCATTTTCTAGTCAAAATAAATTTTGAAGTTTGATCTATAAAGTTTGTGAGATCGAATTGTTCTTAATCCTTTCTTCATTCTTTAGTATTTGTATGTCTTCTAGTTGAATTACAATTATTTAGGTTTGTTAAATATTTAGTTGGTATTTGAAGCTTAGAATAATTGCTTTGTCAATTAGAGGTTTGGTTGGTTGATTTATAATATTTGTGACAAATTTTATAATCGTTTATGTCGTAGTTTATGATTATGTAGGGTGGGTATGTGGTCTAGCTTAAATGAACCCTGATTGTGTGTTTGTTGGTTAGAATTCTCTTTTATTCGTAATGTTATTGATAGATTAAATCCTAAGTGATCAATACATGTATGTTTGTCAATAAGAGAAGTAGTTTAATGATGATTATCTTGATTATCAAGAAGGTAAGAAGTGATTAGGTTGCTAGACGATCGTCAGTAACTACAACAAATTTATTAAAAAACATTGAAAATCATCTTTGCATCAATGATCAAACCTTGAATCAAACAAGATTTTTGCTTTGACTAGAGTTTTTCCTCATTGATTTTCTTGCATTTTAATTTATCATCTCTTTTTACTTTGCTTTAATTTTAATTTTTAATTTTAGACCCCCTTATCTTATTTTTATTTTACTTGTTTATTAAAAAAATAAAATTATCACTGGTCTCTGTGGATAGGAACCTACTTGTTGATATCTACCAATTTATATTTTTAAGTAGGTTTTATTTTTGTATGTCTCGATAACTTACCAAAATTTTGAATATAAGTTAATCTCTTCGATTTGAAGGGTTATCTTGAGAACTTTTATTACTATCTTCTAAAACTTTCATACTCGATTCTTATAGCTATCTTTTGGACAACCATTTGTTTAGGCTCATTTTAACTTGAATTTTAGAAGAGAAAAAGTTTAGAAGAGAAAAGGGAATTGCGAAAAAAATTGAGTATCGTGCTGATAACATGTAATAAAAATAAATAATAAAAAGAGTAAAGAACAAGAGAAATAGGAGAACAAAAGAGAAGTAATTATTTGTATTGATCAATAGAGATACTTACAATGATTCTCCAAAGTCTAGGTTTATAAACATAAGAAGTATGAATGGTATAAAACTTTATTCCTAATGACATTAGAGTGTATATCAAACTCCTTATATATATTTTTATAATATTTTTAATGATTTTTATAATATATATTTTTTATTTTTATAATTTTGGAATAAATCTAGACATATGGGTGTCCAATTTCAAATGAACTGAGACAACCATTTGCCTAGGTACATTTTAACTTGAATTTTAAAATAAGTATTTTAATTTTTAATTTTTACTGATGTGATAGTGCTAGGTCAGTAGTCGGTGGTGACATAGATTGTCGCATCAACATCCAATGGTTGACTTAAGACCTTTAATGATCATGTCAGCATTGTTGCTAGTTTTTAATGGTCAATGTTGGTCAAAGGATCTCACTAGTCAGAATTGTAAGTTCAAGGGCTCAATTGAAAGGAAAAGCTCAGGAGGGGCTTGATTGATTTTTTTTTTCAAATTCTTCGAGAGTCTTTTATACCATAAAGCCAAAATTTTAATTAAAACTAAATGAGACTTTGGTTGGAACGGTTAAGTTAAAAGTTTAAAACTCATGTGTCCTAAGTTCAAATTTTAGCATATTATTATTTTATAAAAAATGAAAAGATAAAAATACATTCGTATTAATATATGTTACTTTGTAAAGAGTAATGGTATTTTAGAAATTTCCCAACTGAGTTGGTACCCGATTCAGTTGACTCTGTTGGAAAATCGGGTTCAGAAAATGCAGCGGAAAATAAGTTTAAGAGAAAACCAGAGTTTTTAATTTTTTTTCCAAAAATAAGAATTTGGTTGTGTTATCTAAAGTAATAAACACTTAATCAAAATCGTACCTTTATGATTCGTCTAGGATGAACGCTTTGACCGAGTAGTCTTCTTTGCTATCCTCAAGCTCACGTCTGTCGAGTATGGGCTCGCTTCGATTTTACCAAAAGAGTAATTTCGTAATTTCTCTAAATTTTTGGGGTTACGTTGTAAATAACAAGAATATCTTTAAAAAATTTCTGAAATAAAATTTTCTAGGATTAGAATTAATCACATTAATATTAAATTAATAAAATATTATCTAGATAAATATTAAATTAAATTTAATATCTTATATTAATATTAAATTCATTAAAATAATATTATCTTTGGAAAAGTTAATTTGAAATCAAGTTACTTGGTAGAGTTCACTAGGAGTTTAATCTTTCCACTGCTTTACAATCGAAAATCTACAGTCACTGGCCATTTGTCGTGCCCTACGGTTCCATCGCTAGTGCGACTTCCATAGCACCTTGAATCGTCGTTGTTTTACCTGAATGGGACTGACCGATTCAATTGTTGTAGATTTGGTCCGAGCCAATGATAACCCAATTGGTCTGGTCCATGCCCAGTTTCATGCACATGACCCGAATCAACCAATTTTTGGGTTTCAATCTCGGGTTTTTGTTCTCAGATTCAATTTTTAATCTTGTGTCTAATTTTAAATTTCAATTACCCATTGGAATAATTATTTGACTTGAAAATTGATTTCTAGAAATATCATATTTATTTTAATTAATTTGATTAATTTGATTTTACTTAATCAAAACTAATTTTTCCAAAAATCACGGAGATTTTCTAAATTAATTTTTCAATAAAATTCTTTAATCAAATTCTCTAATTGAACAATTCTCATGACCACCTAACTTAATTCCACATCGAATAAATCAACTCAATTAAATTATTTTCAAAGTTGTAGAGTCTTCTTCTGATTCAAATGCAGTTTGATTGAGCTTTTGTTGAGGTAGCGAAGGGACCAATTAGACATATACAATTAGGCTCGAGCAATTGCAATTATGTCTAGAAACATCGTTTCGATAATTCACAATTTACTTAATCATAGAGTCAGTCCACAAGAAGTACCATAATTGAAAACTCCTTATTGTATACTTTTTACAAAAGCAATTCATCCAACTGCTTTGTCCAATGACCTCGCCATGTATGTGTTACCCGCATATGATATCCTTGATTCTTTTAAGTTTAAATTCATTCACTCAATACAATCCTATTTTATCTCATTGTCACTATTGTGTTTTCTTAATGATTACTATAATGACTATGATAAATTGCTCGTTTGAGAACTAGCAACCGGTGATCACATTCCAGATTTTTCAATCCATACAATGCCAATGAGAGTATATCATTAACTCTTTAATCGAGTTATGAATTATATTATTGATAGTAAATCCATGCTATACATAAGCCATTTACCCAATATACCGGCTATCGGTCCGATCATCTTTAGAGCATAAGCCTCCACTTATATCAAAGCACATGAGTTATATACACATGGCCAGTGATTAACTCAAGATTTAGGTAAGCCACACCATGAACATCACAAGTGAATTAATTCACAAACGAATTCAAAATTAATTCAACTTGGGTCCAGTCCAATGTATCATTCTTCTAATGAGTACATCTACGTCTCTACCTATGGAGTCAGCTGCTCTAATAGCCAAGACTAGCCATCTCCTCAATTGGAATTGTAGATGACATAATAATCCTTCTAAGTATTTGAATCAAATGCTCGCTTTGATTATTTTACGGGATTACATACTCATTTAGATTATCTACTAAAATAAATTGTGTTTCTCGTAATGTAAACGTTCTTACAGTGCCACTTATCATCAATTGAACTTAAACAATCAATGAACTAATATTTTTTTGTCATAATTTCGTTATGTATGCAAAACATGAAAGATACAAGCACAAAATATATAATAGTGAAATGTGAAATTAATTTTATTTATTTATTCATCGTTCAAATACATAAAAAAATAATTACATGTTCATTATGATATGGTCACATTTTCCAACAGAATCATTATACCAACTCAGTTAGGGGATTAATATAATTATAAATAGATATAGATAAATTAATATAAGTATAGATAATATTGACTAAAATATGGATTTCTAATTTTTTTTTAAAAATTTTTTATAAGTGTTGAGATCAATCATATGTTTTGTGTCATTAAGTTTTTCTAAGTCTTATTATGATTATTGATTGATTAGTAGAACCTCAATACCCATATGTGTTGAGATCCTTGTATATTTTTTGGTAATTATCTTTGTAAAGTTTTATATATTTTGTATTGATTATATATAATACTTAAACAAACATCTGTAAGTATATGATCCATAGCCAGCTCAAATGATGCCACCAATGCCCAAGCAAATTCAATAGCAAGTTTTCACACAAATGAGGTTGGTGAAACTCTTGCTGAACTTCGAGAAAAGACAAAGGGAAAACAACCAATGGAGGAGTATACTGACCAGTCACAAGAGAAAAACACAAAAGGGAAGCTCGTTCTAAACATAACCGTGATTTTGTGAAGGTAATACCCCATGACTTTGCTAATAATGATGCAAAGAAAAGATTGAAAGTTGTGTCCAAAAGGGAGCTGCTTTAGAACGACTTATTGTTAAAGAATTGTCGAAACCATTTTTAAATCGGGTTTTGAAAAATAGGAATCGACTTTAAAACGAAAATGGGAGTCGCCACCAATCTTTTTAGGTGTGATTGGATCACCTTTAAAACATTTTGTTTTAAAATTATTAGTTTTGGTCTACGAAATAAAAAGAACAGGTTCAGGAGTCGGTTACGTACGAGGAAGGATTAGCACCCTCGTAACGCCCAAAAAAATGGTACCTAATTAATTATCAAATGTCTTTAAGGTTGAAAATTAAAAATTTTAAGATGCAATCCTCTTTAAAATATTTTGATTTTTTTTTGAAGATTGGGGTTCGCTTGTATCAAAATATTGATACTAAGTTAGCCTCTTTGGAAATCCCTATCTCGAATCAACAAAACGCCACATCCAGTAAGTTAGGACACAACGCATTGAAATTCCAAGACAGTTGCTCCTATTTTGAAAATATTAAAAAACTTAGAAGGGTACTTGACTATTTGAACTCAACGAGGAAAAATTGCAACCCAATAAGTTAGGGCACTACTTTTCTCTAAGCTTCCAAACACCAAGCATTGCCTTTTTATTTTTGAAAATTTTGAAGTCTCATTTTTTTTAAATCGATGCATGAATGAGCATATTAACATAACATACGAGATAAAATATTATAATAATAGCACAACATCATAAATATTATATATTGATCAACATATATGACAAATTTTAAATAAGAAAAAAATATATGTATAAAACGCAACGTATATTTAAGAAGAACAAGTAAAAACACATAAACATGTAATTCAACATATATTTAAACATATAAATGATGCATGATATTCAATTTTGACACATAAAAAAATGCATTTGAAATTAAATTATAAAAGTCCAAGATATTGCATAACATATAAAACATAACATAGTAATTAATCCTAAAGTAAAAGCAAATATTGTATAAAACATAAGTTTTTAAAAAATATGTATAATATAAACAATTGATAAATGGAATGAGCATATATAAAAAAAAATGGGATATTTAATAATAGAATATACAAAAAATATATATTTATAAGAATAATAATTATATGAAAAATATAAAATATATTGGTATATAAAATATCAAATGTGTAAAAGAATTTATATTTATGATAAAATAATTATATAATATATATATAAGTATAAGTTTTGAATAATATGAAATAAGTAATTAATGATAAAATATATGTATTATACAAATTATAATATTATAATATCTTCAAAATGTGTAATAATAGAATATGAGTAAAGTAATTATTAACATATAAATAAAGGTACGTATATAATACAAGTTAAAACCTTTAATGATAATAATATATAGATAAAAATATATAATGATATAAAAAATGAAATAATGTAAAATAATTATAATTTATAATATGAAAGTGTATATATGTAAAATATATATATAATATATAAATAATTAATAAATATATAATACAAGTAAAAATATAATAATAATAAATAATAATGTAAAATAATAATATATAATAAATAATAATAATATGAAATAATATATTGTTAAAATGTAAAATAATATAATAGTATAAAGATATATAAACATTATGTGATAAAAATATACTATAATAAATAATAAGTAATGATATATATGTTAAAATATACATTAAAGTGATAATAGAAAGATATGAAGTAATATAACATAATAAAATATAAGTAAATAATTATAAGATATATAATACGTATATTCATATTAAAATATAATAGTATATGTATAAAATTTAAAATAAAAATATTATAAATAGATTAAAAGGAATACAAGGGATTAAATTGAACATAAATAAAAGTCAATGGCTAATTTAATAATAGAATAACTGAGATCAGACCTAATTGAAGTGGCCATTAAAACCTTAGGGACTCATCGAGAAATTTTCCCTTGTCCCTAAACAGCATCGTTTTAATCCAGGACTTAAAACAGTTACTACAAGGACTAAATTAAAACTGAAACATAATATCAGGGCTAATTCATAAATAAAACAAAACAAAATTGTAAACATAAAAAATGAAGGGACTAATTGGGTAATTAACTCAATCCTCAAAAACACGCGGATCCTTCCCGGGTTATCGGGTCAACGCGTGGATCCTAGGGCCTTAAAACGTCGTCGTTTTAAGCTTATCAGACTAAGCTAAAATGGGACCGTTTTGAAAGGGCTATATAAGCCAAATTTTAAGCCTAAAAATCATTTTTACACCGGCCCCTTAAAAAAAACTAAAAACACTCTACAGAGGGGAAGAGAGAAGTCCTCGGCTCTGGCCTCCAGCTACAGTGCAGTGCTTGCACACGCGCCTCACGCGCTATTGTACGCGGTGGTCTGAAGGTTCAAAAACCTTCGTCTTTCCACAGGTAACCTCTTTTCTTTTAAACGTTACTTTTTTTAAAAAAAAATATAACAAGAACGATTCATATATTCGTAGAAAAGAAAACAAAGTAAGGAAAATAATCACCTTCTGAAATATTATTGCAGATGTTTTGTGTACAATGTTTTTGTGATGTGTTTTTCTTTATGTCTGTGTCTATGTATGTTTCTGTTTCTCTCTGTGTATGTATTTTTTTTCTTCTGTCCTTTTTCGTATATCTCCAGCGTACCCCTTTACAGATTTGAGAAAAGGCTTTATAGCCTTAATCTACTGTCTATTTTGGAAAGAAATCAAAAGATTTCTTTCCAAACCCTGTTCTAACCTATTTGCTGTAGTTTTGCTTTGATTTTTTTCCTTTTCTTGCAGGTGGTTGCGAGGATCTCGTGGCAAGACAAGGCTGAGATGTAGCGCGATGGAGCCTTGACGATGGTCGTGCTGTTCGTGACGTGATTCGGGGCCAAACAAAGGGACGACTGGTGATCGAGGCATTGATGGGCATTGAAGGCCCTTGGGACAGCACATTGAATGGTGGCCTCGATTTGTGGGTTGGCAGACGCTCCCCAAAGCTTCCAGAAGATGTTGCGGCGCCACAGTGTTTTAGGAAACCCTAGGGTTTCCTGTTTCCCTTAAGTCCATTGGGCCTTTTGGGCTGTTTTAAATTTGGGCTTGCTCGGTAGCTGTAATTGGGTCATATTTAGGTTTGGGTTACAGGTGTATTTGGGCATACGGGTAGTGGTACTTAGTTCTGAAAGTTTTAATGTTGGGCTAATAGTATTTGGGCTCTTGTAAGCTGGACTATGGACAGTTTAAATAAATAAATACTTATTTATTTAATTCTTTGTTTCCAGCGCGGTCAAATTTGGGCTATTATAAGAATAATTTGAGAAAAATGGGTTGATACATCTAATAGGTGCTACTCATTTGTTGAAATCATTTTTGTTTGCCAAGCCTTTTGTTTCATTAATTGTCTATGAGTTTTATTGCAACCTTTAGAATAGAAATGTAGATAAAAAATCAAGCCACTATATGCAAGTCTATTTGCAGAGACAAGAATTCAATTTAAACTCCGATGTGCTAAATACTGTCCTTGACCATCTTGGTGTTAAAGGCAAATGCACCAAAAAGTTTGATAAAATTGCCTTTGTCATTACTGACGGTGTTGCCAAAGCTTGGCCAGAAGGAGGGACACTATCACCCTCTCGTTTAATGATGAAGTATACAGTACCCTATAAGCTTGCTCTCAGGAATTGGATGCCTTCTAAGAATAAGTCCTCAGTAAACAAGGACCTTGGGAGGTTGCTTTATAAGGTTGGGAAAGAAATTCGCATCATATCTTGGGAAAATGGTTTTCAAAAAAATTGTAGCTCATGCTGAATCTTCAACTACAAGAGAAATTCTTCCCTTTTCCTTCATTATTTCCCATATTCTTATGAGCCAACAAAATGAGTTGATTTTTAAGGATGAGGTGACTGCTATTCCACAAACCTTCAAGATCCTTAACAAGTTGTTCTCTACCAATGGAGTAACTGATCTTGTTCACTTAGCTTTTATTCCTACTGATGTTGAGATAGATGAAACTGTTGGGTTTTTTACACAGGAGGAAAAACAGAACAAAGTCATCCGAATAAAATATGAAGCTCTTGTTGAAACTAGAGCAACAAAGCAACAATTCTGGATAAAGTATGATATAAGTTTGAGATTCAAAGAAATGAGAGTTGCAAGGAAAGTAACCAAACAAACAGAAGCAAAAGGGATGAGAAAATGAGAGAAAAAAATTTGCTAATCTCATTACATTTTCTCCATCAAATGTATGATGTACATATATAGAACTACAACAATATTTTTGACTTGTAGAAGTGAATAAACATTAAATACATCCTAATGATAACCTAGGACCTGTCTAGAACTGGAAAGTGCTTGACTAACTTTATCCAGTCAAAAGTTTTCTGTCAAATCATATACAGGTCACTTGTTACAACAAAATGTACTTCATTCGAACAACATACATACATTTGTGGCTGCTGTATTTCATCCAGGTAACATACATACTGCTATTTGTTGCCACCTTTAACAGAAGCACCAAATCCTTCAGTTGTGGCTGCTAAAAAAGGACAACTCTTGGAACTTTTGAGGAGTGAGCTGGACTCTTTATCAGTAGAGATGCAGAGACTTGCAGCGAAAAAGGCTAAACTTGCTGAGATTATTTGCAATCTAGAGAAGACACCCTGGTAGGGAAGTTGATTTGGCCTTCAGATAAAAAAATGGGGAGATAGAGTCTGTTAAGGGGAGTTCTTTGTTGTTGTTAGTGAGCTTGTTATTAGTACAACTTTGAAGATTCTTTTATTTTGTTTCTTAGGAAAGATGAATAAATATGTTGCTCATGTTTGAGCATTCACATTGATGAACTTTTGTTTCATTTGTCTTCTTGTTTAGTGATGGATTTTCTTATGTATATTTTTCAAGCATTGTCTCTTGAGATCTTTGCATGGTGAAAGAGGAGTTATTATGTTTTGCAAAAAAGCTAAAGAGGTAAATTGTTGGGACCTTGGTTGTCCTCATAGTATAGTTCTTTCTCATGTTCGAATAGCTTCAAATATATGTTTTGTCTCCATGTCCTATAGCTTGTTTGAATAGCATGTCAGGACAGACTTTTGGACAACAGTTTGGACATCTCTTCAAGACAACCTAAGTAAGTTTCCATTTTTATTTTGATTTTCATGATGTGTTACACTATCAACAAATGATCTCTAAGCTATAATTTATTCTTTGGTCAATAATGTTGATCAATTTTGGAGAGGAATAGGAGAAAACATCGACTTTACTTATCTCAAGAACTTATTTTTATCTAGGTAGATTAAACTTTAGCTAGTAAATTATTCGACCAATTGTTGAATACTCATTCACTAAACAAAACTTCATAGAGTAGAATTATTTTTTGAACTACATTAACAAAGTTAGTATGCCTACTTCTCTTTTACTCTGTTTTGTTTATTGCCTTTGTTACAAAGTCATGGTTGAACTTCTGTTAAAATATCTATTGAGACATTAAATTGGAACAAAGGGGAAATAGGTTAATTTTTCAACATTAACTTTTGATTCCAATTGAATCACCATTCGTAATGCATTCAATACACTTCTTATTAGTTACAATCTCATTTTATTTTTATATCATTTCACTTTATAATTGACAATATGCTTTTTTAGATCTAATTAAAATTTTCTAAAAATTTCAAAGAAAAAATCACAATTTCCTAAAATTTGGATGCCTTCCCTCAGGCTTTAATCGGTCCGCCTCTGCTTAACCATTCTTGACTGTTATCACTAAATTACTCATTTGTTTATACTTTGCTATTCATTAAGTCATTTCATTGTTTTAATGATTCCATCAATTTGGCTACCTCTCCCACTATTAATTAATTCGTTACGCAAGATTGTCTATTTATTAATGTTGTAGCTATATTTTATTACGATTTACCAATTGACCAAATTCAGAACATGTCTATATACTAATCATTAATTATCCAACCCTCTAACTCTATTTTTTTTATAAGTAAAACAAACAAATAAAAGTAACTACGTAAAGTTTGTCTATGTGATTCTGTCAATGGAAGAAAGTCCTAGCACCTCCCTTAGAATTTCCTAAAATGTATTTTCAATCCTTGGTTTGTTCCTAACGCGATTTTGGCCAAGCAGTCGACAATTTGGTTGCATTCTCTAGGAAGATAGTGAATGACCCAAGATCTTGCATTCACCAACAGGTGATGAATACGCCTAATGAGGACAGAGTTCAAACTTGTCAGAGAAGAATCCTAAATGGTTTAGAACACCTCCATACTATCAGCTTGAATCCTCACACCATCATAGTTCTTGTTTTGGATAAGCGTTAAACCATCAAAGATACCCCATAGTTCCATTGTTATTAATCAAACCTTCCATCAATCCTTTCTTGAATCTCTTAAGTCATCATAACTCAGTCCAATAATTTTACTAATTCATCCATATGTAATAATTGATTTAACTCTTTATCGCCTTGTACTATGGTATTTTACAATCATTCATGATAAACTTATTTATCGTATTTATATAAAACGAATATAAAGGCCCCTATTTTAGAGGTTAGATTGTATTTTATTTTTATTTTTTTTACTAAAGAGACACCACGTATACCTTATGCTAATGTGCAAAGACCAATTTTTAATAATAAAACTAGATGAATTTTTTTTACAGTATAGAGACTAATTTATTCATTTTTTTCAACTTATATATATACCCTTTCTATTAAATATATAATTCAAACCATTTGCTAAATATTTTAATCACAAATCATCCCAAAATAATTCAAGCATAATAATTAATTGGTAAGTTTAGAATTGAAAAAACACTTGCCTATTATTATTCCAATTCTTCTAAAATGCCTTCGAATTATTGGTCAATCTTTTTCAATCTCCTTAGCTTTATCTACTTTCTCATCACTTTTTTCCCTCACAATTTAAAATTGCAATATTAATTTCCAAATAAGATATACATAACATGAACTCCAATTTCTAAGCAAATTATCTAAATACATACTTAACAATGTCATCCCACCTTACTCACTAGCCAAATCTAGCTTTAACTCCCCAAGGCACTCTTAATCCCTTCTTTCTCTTCATCATTGAGTAAGACATCTCACGACTACATGAATGAGCTTTGTACAATCTTTTATATCTTGTTAAGGCTCACGGTTTACGATGGACATCACTAGATTTTCCATGGTTTCATTTGGCTAAGAAGAAGAAACCAATAAATTCTATTGATTCCCCCCCCCTCCCCCACACAATCCGTCCAAGCCAAAGAATAAGAAAAAGTAATATGCTTGCTCTCACCCATCCATCCGTTGGCTTCACATGCACCCATAGGTAGGTGTGAACAATTCCCTCAGCCACCAATTCATGCTTAAGACACCTTGCTCACATGTTTCCCCCCACTTTTATGGCTTAGCAAATGAACCATTTAAATATCAAATTTAAGTTAGTGGAGTTATACATCATGGCATTATATTTCCGCTTTCTACTTAAATTACACCATTAATTAACTGGTCAATTTCAACTTTAAGTTCTCCCACTTTCAATTAAATTTCAATTTAGTCCTTTCTCCATTTTTCATATATCCTCTTTCACACAAGTCCCTATGTTTATAATTATAATCAATAATATTATTATTATTCTCAAAACTCGAAATTATATTATTGTATTCTCAAAATTTATTATTTATTCCAATAATGACGAGTTGTATGTTACATATAGAGGCATTAATGTATCTTGTAAATAACACATGACTTAATATAGCATTTGTTGTAAGTTTATTGGTAAGATTTAACTCTTCTCCAACATGCAAACATTGGAATAGAATTAAACTTATATTTAGATATTTATGAGGGACAATTGGTATGAGCTATTTTGCTCAAATGTTTCACAACCTTAATTAGTTGGATATGTTGATACTGATTTTATTGAATCTACGTAAAGGACGATCTCAAACAAGATCTTTATGTGTGAAGGTACATCTGCGTTCAACAAAACAATCATTAGTTACCATCTCTTCAAATAATATAGAAATAATTTCAATGCATGAAGCTAGCTAAGAATACATTTGGCTAAGGCTAATGGTCCAACATATATCCATAATATATCTAAATTATCTCTATAAGAAAAAAAACCCAACTATCTTATTTGAAGATAATGCAGTGTGTATAACTCAATTAAAAGAAGATAGAATGAAACATATTTTTTCAAAGTTATGCTTCACTTTTGATCTTGAGAAGAGAGATAGTACATAAGTTCAACAAATTCATTCTAGTGATAATTTTACAGATATATTTACTAAGACATTATCAACTTCGGCATTTGAAAGGCTGATATACGAAATTGGAATGCCTCGAATCAAAGATGTTAAGGGATATTGTCATTAGAGGGAGTTCGAAACATGTTGTACTATTTTCTTTTAACTAATAATTTGTCACATTAATTTTTTTTGGTAAAGATTTTTAACAAGACAATTTACAATTGTATATTATTTTTCTTTATCAAATTTCTATCTCACAATATTTTTCTTCTCTAAGATTTTAATGAAACAGTTTTGGTTCATAAATATTTAAGATGGAGTGTTGTAATTCTTATTAATTGTGGAAGTTAATAAATCTTCAAAATCCCATCAGTTTATGAGAGCAAAAATCCTATAAGCCTAAACATGTTTCAATATGCAATTAAATAAGTACGTTTCAACGAAGACGATGAAATATTTATGTAAGTCTTCATTTATTATTTGCAGCTATTTGAGTACAATGAGGCTTACAAGCTTTGTGAATGGCTAAAGTAAATATATGAAAACGTTGTTGGGATAAGTTTTAAAATTATATATAATTTTGATTTAATATGTAAATTGATTTGTGAACTTTAATTTGGTTTAATTATGCATATGAAATTTTGATTGTGGGTTAAATGTATATATAAAACTTTAATTTTAATTCAATCTTAGAATTTAAAGAAATAAATACATAAATTATTTTTATATTAGATAAATATAATTATTTCTGTATGTAACATATAAACATAAAATGATGTTATATCAATAACTATGTTCTATGTTAATAATTTGTGAAGATTGGATCAAATGAAAATTTGTGTATAAAATTACATATTAAACTAAAATTTATGTATAGTTTTGAGATTTATCCCTTCTTTCGCTTTATATTTTCTTATATGCTCTTTAATATTCGTTAATAACACATTATTATAAATATTAAATACATTAAAAGTTATAAATTCAAAATATATATTAAAAATTATAAATAATATTATAATTATTTATACTATTATAATAGTTTTAATTGAATTAGATGTAATGAATCACCTAGACATTAAAAATTATTTAAAAACAAAATTAAAACCATAACTCTTCATATCAATGGTACTTTTTATTAATTCAGTTTCTAAACTCCTAAAAAATTCTTCAAAATCTGAAATTATAGGATTAAGTATTTTCAAACTCACAAAACTCTAAATTATTACCATGGCAAAGATGAAAATGAAGTTAATACATTTTTTATACAATATTTAAAACTATTTATAGCTCATTATCAACCCATAATAAGAAGATAATGCGCTTCAGTGCACTCGAAGCTATATCCTCCTTCATTAACAACAATATTCATACTAATCAAATTAAGACTCAATCGACAAATAGAACTAATACTTAATTAGCAATATTGATGATATTATTTTACCATGATGACCCCTAGATTCTGTCTTACTATTGTTAAAGAAAGTTCCAGCAAAGCTGACCCTTTTACACGGTTACACTTACACCATCGTTTTCAAAGCAGCAAATGCGAACGGCCGACAGAACACAGTGCCAATGCCATGTCATAAAGGCTTTTAGAATTAAACAAGTCTTTTTGAAAACCGACCAACGCCACAAGCCAATAAAGAGGCCTTCAAACGGGAATCTAGTTAGTGGCAAATTCCAGGAATTTCATTACCTTTTATTTTTTTCTTTTGCAAAGCTCAGGATTCTCAAGAGAGAATCCTTTGCTTACCCTTTTCTATATAAATATATTCTGTTAGATTTTATCAAGAAACAAGGAATCTGTTTCTTTATTACGTACTACCCCATTTGAATATACTAATGACAGCTAAAAAAGGAATACCTTGTTAGGAGGTGCTTTGGTCTTTGTTTTGAAGACGGTGAAAGTGATAAATGCTTTAAATGAAGTAGGAACATGAACATTGTTTGGCTTAGGCAATGAAAGATGCTGCTGACAATGGCTTGGCTAACACATCACCAATGTTTCTATCGCACAAATTGAATTACCAGTCACCAATATGTCATCTATATACACAATAAGGTATGTAGTAGTGTCACCAGCTTTGTGAGTGAACAAAGAAGGATCAGCCTTTTAGGACTGAAATTGAAGCTTGCCAAGGAGTTGTTCTAGTTGGGTAAACCAATTGGGCCTGCCTAAGAACATCTAAGGCTTTATGGGGTTACAATCAAAATACTGTTATTCAACATGTACAATTCTTCAAATAGATCACCATTAAGGAATGCCTCATTAATATTTACGTGTTTGAGTGGTCATTGATTGGTGGGAGCTAAGGACAGCAATGTGTCAACTAGAAAATCATGTAGTGGTACTTCCTTACAGGTGGTAATGTTTCCGGTGACCATGTACCATTGGCCATGAGAGCATTCTGTTCTGGAAGCACAGCATCTCTTCAAGCTACATTGTTAAGTGCTGCAGTTTGCACTTCCTGTATTTGACTGCTTCATTACGATTTATCCCATTACAGAAGCTAAAGAAACTAACATTTCAGGGGCCCACCAGCCCAGTAGAGGTGTTTATGAGCTGAACTGGATCTAAGCATGATATTATTTTATGGTTACCTTATCTCAACTTAAAATTTTATTCAAGTTCATTTATATTTAAAAATAGTTAACTCAAATTTATTTTAAACTCACCTATATTATTATTTTTTAAAATAAAAAATTGTATCTATGCCATTTTAATTAAGTATTTAATAATTTTATATATTTTTTATTTATTAAAATTTTATATATAATTTTTTTAAAAGAATACTATTATTAATAGGAACTATGAACAATAATAATACAAATGATAAAATAAAGTACTACAAACTAATGTGCAAATGTCTTGTCCGCAAAATAATCTAAAAAAAAATCAATTTGGCAGTAATTGCAATACTCGAATAATTCATAAATAAACAAGAGATACATCAACTTGATCAAATCGTTGAAATTTGTATCCTAGCCTCGTCATCATCAAATTAACCTGATGATGAACACCGATCAACCAAGAAAAAACTACCAAAAGCCCCAAGAAACCATCACATCAGTGTTGCATAAAAGGTCAAGTCTCAGATTGCCTATCCTTCTCCTCATCATCTATGATCTATCATGAAAAAATATTTCAAGAATAATTCTTAATAGACTTGGCGGCACCTTTATATTGACAAATCTCACATATACATTAGAACTTGACTAAAAATTTAAAGTAAGAATAAAACCATCACACTTTTTAAAAACTAGAGTGAACAAAACAAAAACCTAGAAAAATGTAGACAAAATAAGACCATAAAATTATGGATAAATCCATGATAATATAGACTGAAATTAAAAAAAATAATATTGCAAAAAAAAATGTTTGAGAAATTACGACTAGCCATTAGCCCAAAGGCCAACGCTGTCGCCGACGAAGCAAAGATTTAATTTGAAAAAATTAAGTATGACAAGAAGAGAGTAGCTAAGGTTTTTCTTAGAATATTCAATTCTCATACGATGATGTCATACATTTAAATTTTATATGTTATAATTTACATAATGTAAAATATTATAAGCTTAAAAACAAGTTAGGTCAGGTTAGGCTCATGCTTTAAATTTTCAAGTCTAAACTTGATTCATATTTTAAACAGGCCTATTTTTTTGTTCAAATCTTCTCAAATTTCGGACGAGTCTTTAAGCTTAAACGAATAATTCAACTTATGAACACATCTAAAGCCTAATATCTTTGTTAGATTAAACTCTGAAGCATTTCTCATCCCAAAAGTATGCTTTTAGTGGTTCAAAAATTCAATACTACACAAGTTAAATAATAAATGCAGAATAGTGGAAGCTTGCTTCAATCTCAAGGGAAGGGTAGTGTGAAGAAGAAGCACTTTTGCTTGCTTTCTGATCACGCACTACAACAACCAAAGTTAGAAACTTCTGCTACGTTTGCAGTACAGAAAACAAAATTTTCTCCTGTAGACAAATGGTCTTTTAACACAAATTTGATAAATGTTATCTGTTAAAGATGATTATCTAAATCATTCCAATTAAATTCTGAATTTAATCATTCTGGTATAAAATAAGATGTATATACTGAAGTTGACATTAATAAAATCCAAAGCCATCATTATTTTATGTGGAAACTAGGATTGAACCGATCCCATATGAATCCAGTTCAGATATTTTATTTTCACCCATCATCTCCTCAACCTCCATTCTCAGAACATGAATGACAAATAATGACCCAATTGTCTTTGACTTTGTGATTGCAAGTAGATGCTTGGCTTGCTTCCCTCCCTCATACCCTATGATGTGATGCCCCATAACTGCATGGAATTATTAATTAGTGTGGGTACTACTGGCACTGACTCCGGGGCATATATTATGTATATTGGTTCGATGACATTGCTCTATTATTGGCTCAAGGCAACTTTATTTAAATGTACTACACCCCTAAGACGCTAAAAGTGAATCAAAATTAATATAGTGTAAAGTTTGTGGTGAATTGGTCATTCTGCATACCCATAAAAACAAGCCAATTTCCCTTTTTCTGTTTCTGGGGCAACACTGCTTAATGATTGTGATTTTTGAACTTCAAAGCTCAGATATGAAAAAAGTTACAGTCTGGCAACTTATAAAATGTAGCCAAAATGAATACCCCACCAGTTCCAGCATTTGAATTATTGTTAGAAATTCACTCACTATCTTTTTCTTTTCTCATATTACAAATGGTTGGGAAAGCTTCAAATGTTTAAGATTCAAAAATCATAATTTGCCATTAATTTTCAAATTATTATTAACTTTTGATTCTGAGGTTGAATGAAAAAAAAATTTATTAGGTTTGAGTTTTTCAATTTAAAAGTTGATATGAGTGTCACAATTATGCTCTTTCAAAAAAAAAATTGATATGAAATGTGCATCACAGTTATTTATATAAAAACTTTTTTTCTCCTATCCTATTTAGATTTTGTTACAAAAAAAAATATAAAGATGCTTTGTGGTCGTGATTTACAACATGAGAGTAAGGAAAGCTACTAAGATGAAGGCAGTTCACACCATAAATAATGCGAAGAGTCATTATGCTGGGAAGGCTATCAGAAAAAGTTTTTACAGAGTAAGGTCACTTGCCCTTCCTCCACCCTCGTGAGGAGTATTTATAAGGGAATGAGGGCTAGGCGTGGGTCCTAGTTATTGAGTTACCCTTCCCTTTGTGTGCGATGATGAGATATCATGTGTTAACTTAGAGCACTGTTGGGCTCAACTTGGATGAGATCGGACAAAGTGTCTACTGGATGTGATGGATTGATAGATGTTCTTAGGAGCTCTTTCAATATATCTTCTAGGGATTGTGTGGGTAACTCGGGGATGATACCCAAGCGATTTTAAGGTAGCTATATAACAATTGTCCCTTCGTCCCCTTAGACAAAAGATGTATTATAAAGTGGTCTGGCATGAATCATCTGTTTGAATGAATGAAACGATTGTTGTTTGGATGACTTCCATTTTTTTCAAGTGTCATCATTATTCCTTCGATCATCATGTCTTCCGCATTGGTTACTTTTTGAACATGTGGCTTTCTTTGACTTGTGCTGGGAAGAGGTGTCGTTTCTGTTTATCATCATTTTGCTAAGTGTGCTTACTTATGTTCTTACTTCAATGGCTATAAATAAGGTATGTGCTTTATTCGAAAATTGGCATCTCTTTATTGTCTTCTTTGTTTGTTGCTATCTTTTATTGCGTGATTGGGATTTCCTTTTTTCCTTATGTATTTCTTGCTTATTTGTCTAAAATGACCAGCAATTCATTGATAGAGGACATCGTAATTGAAGGTGTAGAGTTATTGTAGACCACAATGATAGAGGAGATGATGGCCATGTTGTGTTTACAATGTCTACAATAGATGCACTATAGGTATGAATTTCAATGTCGCCGAGTGTTCACTGATGGGTGACAACACAACATATGGAAGGGTGTAACACCTCTAACTCATATCTGTTGCCAGATTAGGATTATGGAGTATTACCGATCAATTGGAAACCATGCAACACCATATTGTTCAATAACTTAAATATATCATTAACCATTCAATCAGATACATTTCATTGCTAAAAATAAATTGAGAGCAGTTCAGGACTAATCTGAAACAAAACAGGAAGTTTAGGAAAAACATGCAAAAATTGAAAATAGGGGTCACATGGCCGTGTGGCCTATAACACCATTCACCCGTATTCAATGTCAGAATAGGGTTACAGAGCATTACCAAACTTATCACACATTTAAACATACATCTTTCATACAATTAATCAATTCAATCACAATTAAACATTTCATCCCTAATACGAGCCTATGAAGCCCTTAACATATATTAGGAGTGATTCGGGACTAAATTGATAACTTTGAAAGCTCATAGAACACTTAGAAAATTTTTCTCAAAACTGGGGACACACGCCGGTGTGGCTCGACCGTGTGTCTCACACGGCCAACAGACACGTCCGTGTCACAGGCCGTGTAGAAATATGGATTGAGAGTACATGGTCGTGTCCCAGCCCGTGTCCGACCCCATGTAACTCACTGACTTGGGTCACACGGCCAACACACATGCCCGTGTGCCAGGCCGTGTGCTAGGCCGTGCCAAACCTGTAGGGTATATTGACTTATGCCACACGGCCAAGTCACACACCCGTGTGTGAGGTCGTGTGAAGCATACTGACTTGATTTAAATTTCAACAGCAGGGGACATATGGCCGTGTAACATAATCGTGTGTCACACACGACTGAGACACACGCCCGTGTCTCTGCCCGTATGGACAAAAATAAGCTATTTACCAAGCCATTTTGCCACCCGTACTTGTGCACACCTACACCAAACTCAATGGCACAAAACATAACATATAATAGACATTTAAACCAGCCAATTCAAACATAAATCATGCACATTCTATACTTCCATTTTACATATACACAAATCATCAAAATATGCAAATATTTGTACCAAAACTTAATTCCTCAATTTATCAATATGACCATTAACAACCATACATCATTTGATCTATTTTCTCAAGCATGTTAATCAATCAAAACTTGGCTAGAGATATCTATTATGCTAACTATCCACAAACATCACATGTCCAACTTTCAAAACATCACACAAGCCACAGACACACATATATATACATGATTTAAACATACCAAAATAACCCAAAATAAGTCATCACTCATGGCTATATATACAAACCAAAATATAAACATTTACAAGCCATTTCAAATGGCACAACACTTTACCAAATATACCAAAATGACCAAAGTCCCTATACATGCCATATACTCAAACATTAATTCAAAAATGTACCAAAGTGATAATAGGACAGTGTGATGATGTCTCCGACGATCCCCGAATCTGAGCTAGCTTCGAAATCACTATAAAACACGATAAAATAAACAAAGTAAGCTTTATAGCTTAGTAAAATCGTATGACAATAATAAGCAAATATCACCATTCATTTATCAATTCAAATTAAATGACATAATATGCAACAATACAATAATCTCAACTAGCATGAACTTAATCACCTACTTGATCATAAACTCACAACTTCCATTGACTCATTGCTCATATATATATATATATATATTTCCGAACATACCAGTACCGATATGTATCTATTTCTCATCATTTCACATCTTCAATTTACCCTTTGAACCATTCGGAATAAAAGTCAGAGACTCAAAAGTCTCGCACCCTAGGTGCCAATATCATGGCCCGAAGCCAAATTAATGAAGCTTGCACCCGAAGTGCTAATATCATGGCCCGAAGCCAAATCAATGAAGCTCGCACCCGAAGTGCTAATATCATGGCCCGACGCCAAATCAATGAAGCTCGTAATGACATGTCCTTCATATCCTCATTTATTCCTAAGGTTCAACCGGGATTTCTGATGCCGAATTGACTTCGAATCATTGTCGAATATGTTCGTAGTCTCGTATTCACAGTTTATGCAATATCAAAGCATTTAAAACATATTCACAATGAAATTTATTACACACGAACTTACCTCGGATTCAAAAATGGCTAAACGAGTCAATTAATCCGAGACTTTGTTCTTTTCTCGATCTAAGTTCGTATTTCAGTTTTATTGATCTTAATAAGCTATATAACCATGGCCGAATGAAAACCTAGAAATTTTGGCTTTTCTTCTTTCTCAATCAATTCGGAGAAGATGACAATGAATAAAAATTGATTTTTGTTTTATTAATTTAACCTTTAATAACTAAATTACAAAAATAACCTTAATAAACATTAATTATTTCAAATTTACCAAGCACTATCATACACTATTAGAATAATGGTCTAATTACTACTTAAGAACCTTAACTTTAAGGTTCTATAGCTAATAGACACTTTTAACTAATAGAACAACACTTTTGCACTTTACGCAATTTAGTCTTTTTTACCGAATTGAGCATTCAAACGATAAAATTTCTAAACGAAAATTTCAAAAAATCATATATTCATGATACAGACCTTAAAATAATAATAAAATAAATATTTTGACCTCAGATTTGTGGTCCCGAAACCATTATTCTGATTTGATTAAAAACGGGTTGTTACATGGCCAGGCCGTGTGGAACCTCCCAGGCTATGTAACTTTCGAACAAGGGACACATAACCGTGTCCTGGCCCGTGTTCTCACCCATGTAACTCTTTAAGTAGGGTCACACAATCGTGTCGCCAGGCCGTATGCCTTATATGACTGAGTCACATGTCAGTGTCTCAGGCCGTGTGGACCCAAAATTACCTAAAGAAAATCAAGCCATTTCAAAATCATTCTATGCACAACTTTTCAACCCATTCATGCACACTTTAAATAGATCTAAACATCATCTAATCACACATCATGATGCCATTTCAAACATCCTAAGTCAACTAACCTGTAATAGGCCCAATTTGCCTGGGCTATTAAAGGTCTAAAAACAGAATAAACCAAATAATAAAAAATAATAAAAAAGTTTTTTTAACAGTCCATGTTACAAGGCCCACAGATAATTAAACCCAATACCCCAATTACACCCAAGCCTATACCATATCCCAAATGCTGCCCAAAATTCATTAAGATCCAAAATACACAGGGCCCAAATGGCCCAAATAGTTAACAGAAAACAGAAGGCTTAGGGTTTTTGGAACCCTAGGCGCCGCAAGCACTCCAATCGTCACGCCCTTTCCTCTTGCGCCGTTCCAATGACCCTTTATCGACACCTCCATCGGCGCCGTGATTCTAGCTCCGTATTGCACCGTAATCTGTGTACGAATTAGCGCCAGCGCACTCACTGCCATGATATCCTCGTTGGTACCTGCAAAAAGGAAATAACAATAGTAGAAAAGAGAAGCAAACATGGAAAGAAATCAAATATTTCTTTCCCAAAATGTAATAGAGGGTTATAAAAACCTTTTTTTTCTAATCCGTAAAAACACACGATTGATCAGATATATAAAAAACAGAGAAATAGATTATAGATTTTTTTTGCTTTGCCAGAAAACAGAGGTGATTCTTCTTGTTTTATTTTTTTTATTTTCCTCTTGGATACCTATATTTCATACATATAAAATATTAATAAATAAATAAAAAGAGGATTACCTCTCGATTCGCTGTGAAAAGTGAGGATTTTCGAATCCCGACCGCCGTACGTGGCGAAGTCGATGGAGGCGCATGGGCACGTGGGAGCCCGTGGACGGAAGCTCGACGGAGCTCCGACGGCCAGCTCTCAATCCTCTTTCAGAGGATTTTTTCTTGTTTTTTTTTAAAACCAGGTTTAAAATTATTTTTGAGGCCAAAATTTGGCTTATATAGCCTCATAGGAACGACGTCGTTTTGGTTTAAAACAATAGGCCTAAAAACGGCGTCGTTTCAAAGCTTAGGATCCCCGCGTTGACCCGAGACCCGGGAAGGATCCGCGCATTTTTGTTTAAAGGGCTAATTGCCCAATTGATCCTCCCGAATTTTTATAATTTCATTTTATTTTTATTTTAATTTGGCCCTGACCTTTTATCCTTGTTTTAATTTAGTCCTAACTGCTATAATAGGGCCTATTTTGGGAACGACGTCGTTTTGGGATTAGGGTCAAATTGCCCAGTGAGTCCCTCAATTTTTAATGCATGTTTCAATTGGGTTCAAAATTCATTTTATTTATTTAAAATTAACCTTAGATTTTTATTTAAATTCAATTTAATCCTTCTATATATATATACATTTTTATATAATTTATTTATTTTAAATATTTTATATATATTGTTTATTTTATAAATATTATTTATACATGTAAAAATTATTATATATAATATTTTATTTATGTATTATTTATCATGTTATTTGTATTTTATATATTTTATTTATATCTTTTATTATATATTATATATTTTATTATATATTATTCCCTATATTATCTTCATTTTATTATATACTATTTTATCATTTATTATTTATTAGTACATATAATTTTAAAAATTTTAAATTATTATTAAATAATACATATATCATTATTAAATATTTAATATTTAATATCTAATGTTCTTAAATTTACTATAAAATTTTGTTCCTATTTAACATATTATTATTTTTATAAATATATTAAGTTATTATATCATATAGTATGTTTTATATATATATTAATCGTTTTAAAAAATTCTCCTTTATCATTTTTATATTATTTTAAATATTTTTTTATACCTCATCTATTTTTAATTATATTTTTATTTTTATTTTTTGACTTATATTTTATATATGTTCATAATTTGTTTATTTGTTTATTTATTTTTGTATTTTTTTATCTTATTTAGTATTGTTTTAGTAGGTTAATTTTTATCTCATAAATTATTTGTTATTTTTATGTTATTTATTGTTTTATATATTCGCATGAAAATTGATTATTTATGTTATTATTTTAAGTTATATTTGCATGAAATATTATTATATATGTAATTTATGTTGTTATATTCATCATTTTCTATATTATAGTTGCATGAAATGTTAAAGCATGTAGTTTATATTGTTTAGTATTGATATCTTGTAATATGTCAAACGCATCATTGTTATAAAAGTTTATATTTCATTTAATCCAAAAGAATTTGAAAAAATAAGGCAATGTTTTTGGTATTTAGGAATTCGGGAAGTAGTACCCTAACATGTTGGGTTGCGATTTCCCGTTTGTCTAAATGTCTAAAAAACATCCTTCTAAATAAATTTTGTAAATCACAAGATGATTTCAGTTACGAAAGTTTAGGAATATCATGTCCAATCATGCTGGATGTGATGTTCGTACTCTTTTGAAGCGAAGGAATCTTGATTTTCAACTCAAATTATTACGGTTTTAAAAAGAGATCTTATTTCTAAATTCCTTCAAACTTTTGACATTAAGACAAAACTATTCAATTTGGTACCAATTTTGGGCGTTGCGAGGGTGCTAATCCTTCCTCGTACGTAACCGACTCCCGAACCCGTTTTCTCACAATTTCGTAGACCAAAATGTTTTATAAGGTGATCCAATCACACTTAAAAAGGTTGGTGGCGACTCCTGTTTTCAAAATACCCACTTTGAAAAAAGGTTTCGACAGCTTGGCGACTCCACTGGGGACCAATAAGAGAGTCAAGCCAAGAAATTGATTATTTTCTGTCTTAATGTCGGAAGTTTGGAAAATTTTAAAAATATTGATCTTTTTACATGTGTTTGCTACATATGTTTGTTATCTTGTTTCCGCACACATTGCATTTGCATGACCGCTGTGGTCGCACCCTTAAGTGGGAGTGAGAAGCTACGCTTTCTTGAGGTTTTCACCTCCGTATGGGCTAGTGGATTGCTTCCAGGATACATCCGTACCTATGTCTTCGTGAGATTTTTCATCTCCGTATGGCCATAGGAAAATGTGTCCCCATGAATCGAACTTGGTCCATATGAGCCTATAATGAGTGAGGGTCGAGGAATCTGCTGGTTCAGGTACCCTCGCTTTAGAACTGAAACACATATAGTGAACTTTAAGTGCTTACCCTAGGGAGTATAGTGATAGCCTTTAGTAAGCTACCCTTATAAGTGCTTATTTATTATACTTTTATATATGATACTGACTTATTTTATTTTGCTATCATTGCATGTCACTCAACATTTAAAGGTATCGATTCACGGTTAGATTTCTAGATTAGAAAGTTTTGTAATGAGGAACGAATATCTGGATAAAGTGGAGGACAACGCTTCTGTCTGTGCATGGTCAGAGAAAACCCAGTTAGAGAAAGGAGATAGTGTCACTGAGGGGTATACGTGAGAGTTGTGGGACTTCACTGGTATCAGTTCGACACAGAATGAGTTTCAGAAGTTGAAGGACATTTAGGCCCAATGGGATGACGAGGCTAAACAGCTGTTCTACCAGAATTATGGAGATCTTCCCTATTTGCTAAACATCAAGGTGGATAAGCATCTGTTTCAAGCTATGGTACAGTTTTGGAATCCTGCTTATAGTTGCTTTACATTTGGAGAGGTAGACTTAGTACCTACTTTGGAAGAGTATACGACCTTACTTCGTTGTCTAAAAATTCAATGTAACAAAGCTTATGTTAGGGCTGGTAATCTCCCAACTTTCGTGAAGAAATTAATGATGATCACAAGGGTGAGTGAATAGTAGGCCGTAGCCAACAAAAGGGTGATAGTAAATGCATTCCGTAGGCAAGTTTGAGGGATTTGATATTGGCCTTAAGTATTTATGGTCTGGTGATTTTCCCAAAAGCTATGGGGCACATAGATAAGGCAGTTGCGGATTTATTCGATCGACTTAGTAAACAGAACACACCTGTGCTTGCAATCCTAGCCGAGACGTTTAGATCCTTGAGTGCATGTCGGAGAGCTGGTGAAGGTAGATTCATTGGATGTGCACAGTTGTTGTTAGTATGGTTCCATATTCACTTTTGGAAGGTTGATAAGGTTCCTTACCGAGTGTTCCTTGAAGATTATTCTCCCTTAAGGGAAGCAGCAGCTACACTGAGGAGGGACGACATTATAGAGGAAAGATGGATGGAAATACTTCAGAATCTCTGAGAGGAAGATATAATTTGGAAAGCCCCTTGGATGGCTCCTAATAAAGTCCTTTATCATTGTGGAAGTTTTGATTGGGTACCTCTTCCTGGAATTTAGGGAGTTGTTAGTTATGCACCATTACTCATCCTAAGGTAATACAAAGCAGGGCAGTTTATACCGGTAACACAAGGGTTAGCTCAGAGTGATTTCTCATATAAGGGGGATCATTATGAGAAGAAGATGAGAGAGATTTTCGAGGCTTAGAAGAAGATTTGTTATGTGAAGATTCTGACTGAAGGTCCGATGACGACTCTTGAGTACAAAAGGTGGTTTAGCAAGAGGATCAATGATAACATCCCTAAGTCGAGTTTGGGGGCTGCTCGATCGATGGAGAAGAGTTTACGAGTGATTCCATCAGAGTTAGAAGTCATAAAGTAAGAGTTTGAAAAGAAGAATTTAGAGCTCATGAAAAAGATAGAGAGGCTTGAGGAGGAGAAGATGTATCTAAGCTTAGACGTCGACATTTAGAAAATCGAGGTCAAAAAAATGAGGAAAGAAAAGAGGAAAATTGAGGAAGACCGAGATGACTTGAAGACACAATATAAGAGGATACAGTTATCAATGAAGAGAGCTGGATTGGGGAAGTCTCCAGAACAGTGGCAACAAGAGGTTCAAGAAGAAAGAGCTAAAGCCGAGTATTAGGAGAAGAAGTTTCAAGAGATGCAGGCACAAAATCAGACCCTAAAGAAGGAGAATCAAGGATTAAAAGCTAAAATGACTGAGCTCTTCATCATCACCGAAGTCGTAACTCTGCGGTCTAGTTAAAGGCAAGTCTGAACAAGATCGAGGAAATGAAGCACAATATTGGAGGGTTGGAAGCAGCATTGTAGAATTGTGAACTACAGATTGAGCAGCTCGAGGCAAGAGAAGGACATTGGAAGGGAGAGCTTCACAATTTTCAAGATCAAGTCAGAGATAGAGACTATCTCATAGGATTAAAACTCTGGGCCTGAGTGCGAAAGCGTATTTGTAATTCGTTTTGTGTAAAGATTTTTGTTTCTTAAATAACGTTTTCTAAAATAAGTTGAATCAGAGTCGATATCTTTTTGCATTTATGCATTTAGATCTCATTGCATCATATGCATTCTAATTTATAGAAGGACTCTAATTTGTTAAAATCACAGAGAGAGAGAGAGAAAGAAAACCTAGAAGCAACACATCCTTACGACACACGCACTAAGACAAAGAATATGGATCAAAAACTAGAGCAGATCTAGAAAGAAATGCAAGAGCAATTGCAGGAACAATTGGCAAAAATCCAACAAGAGATGAAGGATCAAATGTTGGAGGCCCAAAGGAATATGATGGCTGAAATGGCTCAGTTACTGAAGGGGCAACGGATAAAGGAAAGGCCCCTATGACTATCACTAAAGAGGATAACGAGGATCATCCTCCTGGTTTTACTCCACCTCATGTGCAGACTCAACCTAAGGCATATCCCTGAAGGCCGTCTATCACAATAAGGCCTCAACATGGGCAAGTCATTGCTGGAATACCCATGAACTTTCAAACTGGTTTGGGATTCAACCCGGGAGATAACCCTACCAATCCAGTCATCCCTGATTTAGATGTAGCTGAGAGGGAAGAGATGAGACTATAATCATCAAGGCAATTGGAGGAACGTTGTAGATGGTTAGAGGAGAAATTCAAGGCATTGGAAAACGATGATAATCGTCAGGGAATTGATGCCAAGGACTTGATTTTGGTCCCTGATTTGGTGCTTCCTTATAAGTTCAAGTTGCTAGAATTTAAGAAGTACAATGGGACTACTTGCCCTGAGGCCCATATCACCATGTTCTGTAGACGGATGACTGGGTATGTAAACAATGATCAATTATTGATCTATTTTTTTAGGATAGTTTGTTTGGGGCAGCGACTAGGTGGTATAATCAATTGAGTCGCGCAAGGATCGGTTCTTGGAGAGACTTAGCGCAAGCCTTTATGCAGCAATATAATCATGTGATTGACATGACTCTTGATAGAATCACTTTGCAGAATATGGAAAATAAGCTTAATGAGAGCTTTAGGCAATAAGCACAGAGGTGGAAGGAGGTTGCCATGCAAGTTCAACCACCACTCTTGGAGAAATAAACTACCATGCTGTTCATTAACACTTTGAAGGCCCCATTCATTACTGACATGATTGGAAGTACCACCAAGAGCTTTGCTGATATAGTTATGGCAGGAGAAATGATTGAGAACGCCATAAGGGGTGGAAAAATAGAGGGGGAAACTGCTAAAAGATCGGCCCCAGGAAGGAAAGATAATGAGGTGAACAATACGAGTAGTTGTAATTCAAAAGCGGTTACGGTTAGTCAGCCCAGAGCAACTACAGTTGGGCAATAGGATTCCCAAAAGTAGGGATCTGGTTCGAGACAAAATCTGAGAAGGTCTCATTTACGCCTATCCCGGTGACGTATCAGGAGCTTTATCAAAGTTTATTTAATGCGCATGCAATAGCTCCTTTTCATTTGAAACCATTGCAACCCCCATATCCCAAATGGTACGATACAAGCGCCAAATGTGAATACCATGCTAGGATATCGGGGTATTCAATCGAAAATTACACTGGCTTTAAAAAAGCAATAGAAAGACTTATCAAGATGAGGGTCGTAAAATTTGATGACACCCCTAGTATAGAGAACCCGTTGCCAAACCATAGTGATCAAAGGGTAAACGCAATTGGGGACACTGGTATGAGAAGCATTAAAGAGGATGTGGCTGAGGTAAGAATGCCGATGAAAGTAATCTAGGAAGAAATGGTGAAAAGAAAAATGATAATCTCTGAAGAGGGAAATAAAGGAGCGAGGGACTACTACGAGTTCCATGCAGAAAAGAGACACGGGATCCAGGAATGTGACGAGTTTAAGGCTTTGGTACAAATCATTATAAATAATAAGGAGCTGGAATTTTATGAAGCTGGCTCAGATGAGGGTCATGTATGTGCATTGGAAGGTGAACCAAAGAATCAACCGGCCAAGGATTATTATTTCTATACCAAGAAATAATGAAGTTGAGACACAAATAGCGCTGAAAGTCATAATTCACAAACCCGTTTCCTTTCCTTATAAGGATAACAAGAGGGGACCCTGGAATTATGACTGCAATGTGACAATATCGGAGAGAGAAGATATAGCTAATACTTCTAAGGAGGCTCAAGTTGAATGATCCTACACACGTAGTGGGAAGCGTTATGGTGCAAAAGGCATCAGAGTTGAGCCTACGAAAGTGAAAGCCTTTAACGTTGAGAAAGAGAATAGGGTTGAGGTACTTGTTAATGAACCAGTGAAGGAAGAAGAAGCTAGAGAGTTCCTAAAATTCCTAAAACACAGTGAGTATAGCGTGGTTGAATAATTGTGCAAACAACCAGCTCGTATATCAGTGTTGGCTTTGCTTCTGAGTTCAGAGGTACATCGTGAGGCATTAATGAAGGTGCTCAACGAGACTTACATTACTAATGATATATCCGTCAACAAGTTGGATCGATTGGTTAGTAACATAAGTGCTGACAACTTCATTTATTTTAATGATGATGAAATCCCACCTAGTGGCATGGGATCAGCTAAAGTTTTTCACATCACCACTCGCTGCAAAGGATATACATTGTCTAGTGTGCTTATTGATAATGGGTCAGCTTTAAATGTCCTGCCATTGTCCACATTGAACAGATTGCCCATAGACAGTTCTCACATGAAAACATGCCATAATGTAGTGAGGGCATTTGATGGCACGGAAAGAAATGTCATGGGAAGAATTGATATCCCATTGCTGATCGAGCCAAATGTGTATGAGGTAGACTTTTTAGTGATGGACATCAAGCCCTCTTATAATTACCTGTTGGGGTATAATTGCCTGTTTGAGAGGCCTAGGATTCATTCGGCAGGAGCGGTGCCCTCATCTTTGCACTAGAAATTGAAGCCAGTAACAGACGGACGGCTGGTCACCATAAATGTGGAGGAAGACATCATAGTACCCCATGTAGAGGTAAACGAGGAGGCTGTTGAGTGTTCTTTTCGCTCCTTAGAATTCGTTAATGCAATATTTATTTCAGAGGGGAATGAGGTGTCGGTGCCTAGGATATCCAGAACCACAAGAATGGGTTTACAGATGACAGTGGGGAAAGGAGTCTTGCCAGGAAAAGGATTGGGAAGATATCTCCAAGGAGAAATTCAAGTTCCAGAGCTAAAAGAGAAAAGAGAACATTTTGGCTTAGGTTTTAGGCCAGATTACAGGCAGAGAAGGAAGGAAATAGAGAAGCGTAAGGAAATAAGAATGGCGCGTTTAAGTGGAAGAGAAGTAGAGTGGGAATTGATGACATTCCCTCATATATCCCAAACCTTTATATCAGGAGGGATAATTCACCCTGAGAGAGGGTTGCTCGAAAAAAGAAGTTATCACATCAATGCTGTACATAATGAAGAGTCTGAATGAAGAAACCTTGAGGGCATTCGCCCTTACAAACCAGGAAGCTCTTTAAACAATTTGATTGCAGAAGAACTTCCTGTAGTTTTTAAAGACTTTTCAAAGTAATTTTCAGAACACTCTTGTTGCTCTAGAGCCTAAGAGTAATAAGATTTCGTTTGTAAAATAGGCTCATATTTGGATATTTGCATTTCAATAAAACACAACTTTTGTTATCAATCCAAGTGAATATTCTTTTATACCGATCAATATTATTTTGACCTTTTTAAATTCTTTCAAATTTTTCATTTCATATATAACACATAAATAAACATTCTTAAATTCATTAATTCTTTGTATATTCTTTCGTATCCCGTAGGTCCCTAGATATCAATGACATGAGCACTAATACTACAAATCCTGAATTCTCTTTTGAGCAAGACATGTGTTTAGAAGAACTTCAGGATTTTGAAGATGACAGGGATTGTGATGTGTCTCCAGATCTGTTGAGAATGGTGAAACAAGAGGAGAAACAAATCCTACCTTGTGAGAAAGAGGCAATAAAGAATGTAGTCTTGGAGGAAGGAAAAGAGGTGAAAATTGGGACGCACATTGCTAAGGAAACGAGACAATGTCTTGTTGAGCTGCTACATGAATTCAAAGATATCTTTGCATGGTCATATCAGGATATGCCGGGGTTGAATACTGATATCGTGGTACATCGTCTCCCTATAAGACAGGATTGCAAGCCAGTCCAACAAAAATTGTGAAGGATGAGGCCTGATATTGTGCTGAAAATAAAAGATGAAGTCAAAAAGCAGTTTGATGCTGGATTCCTACATGAGGTTAAGTACTCAGAATGGATGGCTAATATTGTGCCCGTCCCAAAGAAGGATGAGAAGGTACGAATGTGCGTTGATTACAGAGATTTGAATAAAGCTAGCCCAAAGGATAATTTTCCTTTACCGCACATGGACAATTTAGTGGACAATACAGCAGGATATTCTTTGTTCTCCTTTATGGATGGCTTCTCAGGGTACAATCAAATAAAAATGCATCCTGAGGACATGGATAAAACCACCTTCATAACATTGTGGGGCACATTTTGTTACAAGGTAATGCCCTTTAGGTTGAAGAATGTAGGAGCGCCATACCAAAGGGCTATGGTGACTTTATTCCACGATATGATGCACAAAGAGATTGAGGTGTATGTTGATGACATGATTGCTAAATCTCGAACAGAGAGGAAGCATATTGAAGTCTTGAGGAAGTTGTTCTCGAGATTGAGGAAGTTTCAGTTGAAGCTTAATCTGACAAAGTGCATCTTCGGAGCTAGGTCGGGGAAGTTATTGGGCTTTGTGGTCAGCGAAAAGGGAATAGAAGTTGACTCAGACAAAGTTAGAGCTATACGAGAATTGCCTCCACCACGTACTTAGAAGGAAGTTCGAGGTTTTCTTGGAAGGCTAAATTATATTGCTCGGTGTATTTCACAATTAACCGAGAAATGTGATCCTATATTTCGCCTCCTTAGAAAACACAATCAAGGTACTTGGGATGAGGAATGCCAGAATGCTTTTGATAAAGTCAAACAATACTTGTTAAACGCTTCAGTGTTATCTCCGCCCAGTCCAGATAGACCATTAATTCTATACTTATCAATGTTTAGTAATTCTATGGGATGTGTGCTTGGTCAACATGACGAGTCAGGAAGAAAAGAGAAGGCGATATATTACCTCAGCAAGAAATTCACAGAGTGTGAGATGAGATATTCACCAATTGAGAAATTGTGTTGTGCTTTAAGTTGGACGACTCGAAGGTTAAGGCAATATATGCTATATCATACGACATGGCTAATTTCGAAACTTGATCCATTAAAGTACATGATGGAGTCAATAGCTCTAAATGGAAGAATGGCAAGGTGGCAAGTACTGCTTTCAGAATTTGATATAAACTATGTGAGTCAAAAAGCTATAAAAGGAAGCGCGATAGCAGAATTTCTGGCTACCAGAGCTCTAAGATTATGAGTCATTGAGCTTTGATTTCCCTAATGAGGAGTTAATGTATATGGCAACTACTGAAGAATATTCATGAAAGCTGAGCTTTTACGGTGCGTCCAATGCTGTTGGAAATGGAATTGGGGCAGTCTTGGTATCCCCAAATGGTGATCATTATCCATTTACATGTAAATTGGATTTTGACTGCATGAACAATATGGCCGAGTATGAAGCATGCATCATGGGAATTCGAGCAGCCAAAGAGCAAAAAATTAGAACCCTGGAAGTATATGGAGACTCTGCATTGGTAATTTATCAGCTTAGGGGTGAATGGGAGACAAGAGACCCCAAATTGATTAATTATCGAAAGGTAGTTTTGGAGTTACTTGAGGAGTTTAATAACATCACCTTTAATTATCTCCCATGAGACGAAAATCAGATGGCAGATACTTTAGCAACACTAGCTTCCATGATTAAAGCAAATAAAAAAGAGGATGTGAGACCAATTCAGATGAGTATTTCTGAGGTTCCAGCTCATTGCTGTAACATCGAAGAAGAGAAAAAGGATGACCATCCTTGGTATCAAGATATATTATGATATGTGAGAAATCGTGAATATCCTGAGCAGACAACTGAGAATGATAACAGAACTTTGAGGAGGTTAGCCTGCGAATATGTACTAGATGGGGACATCCTTTATAAAAGAAGAAAAGATCAAGTACTTTTGAGATGCGTCGATGCTGTGGAAGCTAGACAAATCTTGGAAGATGTACATGAAGTGTTTGTGGGACACATGCTAATGACTTTACAATGGCAAGGCAGATCATGAGGTTTGGATACTATTGGTCTACTATGGAAGGAGATTGTATCAGCTATGCCAAGAAATGTCATAAATGCCAGATATATGGGGACAAAATTCATGTACCACCTTCACCCTTACATGTTATGACTTCTCCATGGTTCTTTTTCATGTGGGGCATGGATGTCATTGGTCCAATATCACCAAAAGCTTCGAATAGGCATCGTTTCATTTTTGTGGTCATTGATTACTTCACGAAATGGGTAGAGGCAGCTTCATATGCTAGTGTAACCAAGTCTGCAGTAAGTCAATTCTTGAAAAAGAAGATCATTTGTCAGTATGGAATGCCTGAGAGGATCATATCAGACAATGCATTGAACTTGAATAACAGCACAATAGTGGAAGTTTGCAACCAATTCAAGATTAAACATCATAATTCATCTCCATATCATACAAAAATGAATGGGGCAGTGGAAGCTGCTAACAAAAACATCAAGAAGATAGTGGGGAAAATGACTGAGACTTTCAGAGATTGGTATGAGAAATTACCATTTGCACTTTTAGCCTATCGAACGTCCGTCAAAACCTCTACTGGGGCAACTCCTTTCTCGTTGGTTTATGGGATGGAGGCAGTGTTACCCATTGAAGTGGAAATACCTTCTCTTCGAATTTTGTCAGAGATAAAACTGGATGAAGCAGAATGGATTCAATCGAGTTATAATCAATTGAATTTGATTGAAAGAAAGAGGCTAAGGGCTATTTGTCATGGTCAGATGTATCAGACGCGAATGATGCGAGCTTATGACAAGAAAGTTCGTCCAAGAGAATTTCACGAAGGGGACCTTGTGCTAAAAAAGATTATTCCCATACAGAAGGATTTTAGAGAAAAATGGATGCCGAATTGGGAAGAGTCGTATGTTGTGAAGAAGGCTTTCTCTGGTGGTGCTCTAATTTTGACAGAAATGGATGGGAAGAGTTTACCCAATCCAGTGAATTTAGACTCAGTCAAGAAGTACTTTGTCTAAAGAGAAGGGAATCCAAGGTGAAAACCCACAAAGGGCGCTTTGAGACTTCCAAAAAAATGATAAGGAGAGGCCAAGGTGAAAACCCACAAAGAGCGCCTTGAGACCAAAGGGGTTTTTGAGCTGAAAACCCTAAAGGGCAGCTCAAATTTTGAAAAGCATGCAGTGACCTTACTATACCGGATTTGACAAGAAGTGGAATGTGTTACATACCGGGGCATCAACAAAGTACTTTAGATTTTTTAAACACATGTTAAACTCAAAATAGTCTTCATGGAGTTTGTATACAGAAGACCAAGCTGTGATATGTAGGGCATCTAATTTTTGTTCTGTTTACTATCTTTGGATTCTTTTTTTTCTCAAAGATATGTTCTCAGATTAATTTCCTTTTGTACTTTTGATGATTTATCTAACTATTCTTAAGATCAAATTATTCGTCTTCCATTATTCATAAAGTGTGTTGCATTGAAATAATGATTGATGAACTAAATATTTTTACAAACGAAGTTTTACATATTATTCTGGAAATCTCTATATAATACGAGAAACTAAAACAGTACAATTGTTTGAAGAATTCCCATGAGTGAAGGTCAGAGGTACTCAAGAAAATTTCTTTTTCAGTCAGAAGAATGATTGGAAAATGATTCGATCCTCGGAGAGGATCATCACAGGCAGGTCGTAGCATTCGAAGAATGGCATAATAGGACCAATTTGATTCAAATCATACGAGCAGAGTATGATTGATACTTCGAGTAAAATAAAGATGAAACTTTGATGGATAAATGAGTAAAGATGTCCGAAATAGGAGTCATTCTCATAACTTCAATCATGGCATCCTAATCATTAGGCGTGAGCACATATGCATTCTACAGGTTATGTCCTTTAGGGGATAATGTAGATCACTGATAGCAGATTTGGCATCTCTGTATTGACAGGGAACAAATCGAAGATGACAGATTTGACGTCTTTGTATTAGACGGAGAGTAGATCGAAGATAGCAGATCTGATATCCGTATGTTTACATCGAAGCAGATTGAAGATGACAGATTTGGCGTCTCTGTATTAGACGGGGAGCAGATCGAAGATAGCAGATCTGACATTCGTGTGTTTACATCGAAGCAGATCGAAGATGATAGATTTAGCGTCTCTGTATTAGACGGGGAGCAGATCGAAGATAGCAGATCTGACATTCGTGTGTTTACATCGAAGCAGATCAAAGATGACAGATTTGGTATCTCTGTATTAGATGGGGAGCAGATCGAAGATAGCAGATCTGACATTCGTGTGTTTACATCGAAGCAGATCGAAGATGACAGATTTGGCGTCTCTGTATTAGACGGGGAGCAGATCGAATATAGCAGAACTGACATTCGTGTGTTTACATCGAAGCAGATCGAAGATGACAGATTTGGCGTCTCTGTATTAGACAGGGAGCAGATCGAAGGTAGCAGATCTGACATTCGTGTGTTTACATCGAAGCAGATCGAAGATGACAGATTTGGCGTCTCTGTATTAGACGGGGAGCAGATCGAAGATAGTAGATTTGACCTTCGTGTGTTTACATCGAAGCAGATCAAAGATGACAGATTTGACGTGTCTGTATTAGACAGAGAGCAGATCAAAAATAGCAGATTTGGTGTCTCTGTATTTGACGGGGAGCAGATCAAAGATATTAACATGGCGTCTTTGAGTCTGTAAAAAAAAAAAAGCAAATTGGAGACCATGAAGCCAGGATCTGATAGGACCGGGCAAATTTGGTCCTTTTATAATCTTTGCTCTATTCCTGTTACACAGTAATAAGCAAAGAGGGGGCAGCTGTAATAGGCCCAATTTGCCCGGGCTATTAAAGGTCTAAAAACAGAATAAACCAAATAATAAAAAAGTTTTTTTAACAGTCCATGTTACAAGGCCTATAGATAATTAAACCCAATACCCCAATTACACCCAAGCCTATATCGTAGCCCAAATGCTGGCTAAAATTCATTAATACCCAAAATACACAGAGCCCAAATAGCCCAAATAGTTAACAGAAAACAGAAGGCCTAGGGTTTCTGGAACCCTAGGCGCCGCAGGCACTCCAATCGTCATGCCCTTTCGTCTCGCGCCGTTCTAGTGACCCTTCATCGACGCCTCCATCGACGTCGTGATTTCAACTCCGTATCGCGCCTTAATCTGTGCACGAATTAGCGCTAACGCACTCACCACCGTGATATCCTCGCTGGTACCTACAAAAAGAAAAGAACAACAGCAGAAAAGAGATGCAAACATGGAAAGAAATCAAAGATTTCTTTCCTAAAATGTAACTGAGGGTTATAAAAACCTTTTTTTTTAATCTGTAAAAACACACGATTGATCAGATATATAAAAAATAGAGAAATAGATTATAGATTTTTTTTGCTTTGCCAGAAAATAGAGGTGATTCTTCTTGTTTTATTTTTTTATTTTCCTCTTGGATACCTACATTTCATACATATAAAATATTAAAAAATAAATAAAAAGAGGATTACCTCTCGATTCGCTGTGAAAAGCGAGGATTTTTGAATCCCGACCGCCGTATGTGGCGAAGTCGATGGCTGCGCGTGGGCGCATGGGAGTCCGTGGACGGAGGCTCGACGGAGCTCCAAGGACCAGCTCTCAATCCTCTTTCAGAGGATTTTTTTCTTGTTTTTTTTTAAAAACTAGGTTTAAAATGATTTTTGAGGCCAAAATTTGGCTTATATAGCCTCATAGGAACGACGTCGTTTTGGTTTAAAACAATAGGCCTCAAAACAGCGTCGTTTCAAAGCTTAGAATTCGCGCGTTGACCCGAGACCCGGGAAGGATCCGCGCGTTTTTGTTTAAAGGGCTAATTGCCCAATTGATCCTCCCGAATTTTTATAATTTCATTTTATTTTTATTTTAATTTGGCCCTGACCTTTTATCCTTGTTTTAATTTAGTCCTAACTGCTATAATAGGGCCTATTTTGGGAACGACGTCGTTTTGGGATTAGGGTCAAATTGCCCAGTGAGTCCCTCAATTTTTAATGCATGTTTCAATTGGGTTCAAAATTCATTTTATTTATTTAAAATTAACCCTAGATTTTTATTTAAATTCAATTTTAATCCTTCTATATATATATACATTTTATATATAATTTATTTATTTTAACTATTTTATATATATTATTTATTTTTATAAATATTATTTATACATGTAAAAATTATTATATATAATATTTTTATTTATGTATTATTTATCATGTTATTTGTATTTTATATATTTTATTTATATCTTTTATTATATATTATATATTTTATTATATATTATTCCCTATATTATCTTCATTTTATTATATACTATTTTATCATTTATTATTTATTAGTACATATAATTTTAAAAATTTTAAATTATTATTAAATAATACATATATCATTATTAAATATTTAATATTTAATATCTAATGTTCTTAAATTTACTATAAAATTTTGTTCCTATTTAACATATTATTATTTTTATAAATATATTAAGTTATTATATCATATAGTATGTTTTATATATATTAATCGTTTTTATATTATTTTAAATATTTTTTTATACCTCATCTATTTTTAATTATATTTTTTATTTTTATTTTTTGACTTATATTTTATATATGTTCATAATTTGTTTATTTGTTTATTTATTTTTGTATTTTTTATCTTATTTAGTATTGTTTTAGTAGGTTAATTTTTATCTCATAAATTATTTGTTATTTTTATGTTATTTATTATTTTTATATATTCGCATGAAAATTGATTATTTATGTTATTATTTTAAGTTATATTTGCATGAAATATTATTATATATGTAATTTATGTTGTTATATTCATCATTTTCTATATTATAGTTGCATGAAATGTTAAAGCATGTAGTTTATATTGTTTAGTATTGATATCTTGTAATATGTCAAACGCATCATTGTTATAAAAGTTTATATTTCATTTAATCCAAAAGAATTTGAAAAAATAAGGCAATGTTTTTTGGTATTTAAGAATTCGGGAAGTAGTGCCCTAACATGCTGGGTTGCGATTTCCCGTTTGTCTAAATGTCTAAAAAACATCCTTCTAAATAAATTTTGTAAATCACAAGATGATTTCAGTTACGAAAGTTTAGGAATATCGTGTCCAATCATGCTGGATGTGATGTTCGTACTCTTTTGAAGCGAAGGAATCTTGATTTTCAACTCAAATTATTACGGTTTTAAAAAAGAGATCTTATTTCTAAATTCCTTCAAACTTTTGACATTAAGACAAAACTATTCAATTTGGTACCAATTTTGGGCGTTGCGAGGGTGCTAATCCTTCCTCATACGTAACCGACTCCCGAACCCGTTTTCTCACAATTTCGTAGACCAAAATGTTTTATAAGGTGATCCAATCACTCTTAAAAAGGTTGGTGGCGACTCCCATTTTCAAAATACCCCCTTTGAAAAAAGGTTTCGACATAACCAATAAGTCATTCAAAGACACAACATTTGCATCCAAACATCATCTATCTAACATATCAATGTTTCCTTATTTCATCCATGAATACCTAATTCCATTATGTAACTAGAACACATTACAAAATACCATTTCCAAGCCAACATTATCATTGCATATAACCATGTACATCAATTACCTAAACATGTCCATAAGCTACATTTCATGCTTATCAACTTAGTCCATGTAGATACTAAAACATACCACATTTAACCACCAATCAACCATTCAAAACATACCATAGGATTATGAATTTTCAATCATTAAAAGTGGTCAAGATAACCTTACATATCAAGCCATACAAGTCCATCATATAAACATAAACTTTAAGATATAAGCATAATAATTCAACCATTTAATGCATTCATAAGCCATCAATACAAAAGACTTATACATGCCATTATAAATCTAAGCCAAAATACTCAAAATTACCGAATTGATTGTTGGATAGTGTGATAAGTCTCTAACGAGCTTCCAACCAAATCGAGCTTTCTGATGATCTACAGGAAAATAAAACAACTAACATAAGCAATAATGCTTAGTAAGTTCGTATAAAGGCAACTTAACTACTGTACATATTTAAATAAACATCTAAGCATAATTTTCATTATATCTTAAGCTATCTTTCGTTCTATTCACTACACCTCTCATGGATAATTGGTGTAGCCTTGCTTATACATATATATATCCTTATAAGCATTTAGTCGAAACCATCCCTCGATTTAAAAATTTTAAAACTTAATAAAAAAAAGAATCGACCTTTGGAAAACAAATGCATAGAGTTGCCATCGATCTTTTTGTTTTGGTATGATCGGGTCACCTAAGAATTTGGTTATTTTAATAAAACATTTTTAGTTTACTAAAACACCGATTATGGTCTATGAAAATTTTAGAAAAATGAGCTCGAGAGTCAGTTACGTATGAGGAAGGGTTAGCACCCTTACTACGCCCAAAATTGGTACCAAATCGATTAAATACCGTCCTTATGTCCAAAATTAAAAATGTCTTTGAAATGTGGTTCTTTTTTAGTTTGAATAATCCGAGTTGATTGTCAAAAATCTTCTTGTTTCGACGTCCGGAAATTTATAATTTGAAAAACACAAAAGGATGCTCAACTATTTAGTCCAACGGAAAACCGAGACCCAGCACAGTAGGGCACGATTCCTCCAATTTCCAAACATTGACCATTGCCTCACCTTAGAAAATACGAGTGAAATCCCAAAGAGATATTCGGTTGTTTTGAACAAACGAGAGATTGCAACCCAGCGCGATAGGGCACGATTCTCAAATTGCCAAACATCGAACATAGCCTTTGTTTTAAAGGGTTTTCTTAAAAGACATGAGTGAAAACCTAAAGGAATATTCGATCGTTTTGAACAAACGAGAAATCACAACCCAGCACGATAGGGCATGATTCCCAAATTGTCAAACATCGAGTATTGCCTTAGTTTTAGAGGATTTTTTAGAAGACCTGAATGGAATCTCGAAGGGATATTTGATTATCTTGAGCAACGAGAAATTGCAACCCAACACGTTAGGGCACGATTCCGCGAATTGCCAAATATCAAACTTTGCCTTCGTTTTAAAGAATTTTTAAAAGGCATGAGTGAAAGTTTGAAGGAATATTCGATTATTTTGAGCAAACGCGAATTTGCAACCCAACATGTTAGGGCACTATTCCGTGAGTTGCCAAATATCGAATCTAGTCTTCGTTTTAAAGAATTTTTAAATGAATGATTATAAAACTAGCTTAAAACATATTAGTTCGACTTGAAATATGATGGAATAATTAATTAGAAAATTTGGATTTTATAAAACCACATTTCAAAAGTTAAGTGGAAAACGATGATATGGGATGATAAACACACATGAGATACAATCAACTAACAAACTAATAATTAAATATAGCTAACCTAAAAAGTGTAACCCGATTACAATAATGCATGGAGAATAATCGACGTGATGACATATAAAAATGAGCAAGCACGATGTAGTAAATATACAAGAAGTATCGTGAAGATAATTAACACATGAGATACCAAACAATATAGAATCAGCACGACACAAAAATAATGGGCTAAAAATGATGGACTAACAATCAAGTAATATATGCTAGAGTTTGAAATAACTTATAAAAGAAAAAATTAAGAATATTTATATACATATGAGTGAATTTTGAAGCAATTATATACAAAATAACATGGAATTAAAAATATGAATTATAAAAAAAATGGTTGATTTTATCATAAATTATATATATATGTATATAAATAAACTAGAAATCATTGCTTGTAAAAAAACATAGAAACGTACTCAAGATTGAATTATTCATTATAAACCATGATGGACTTAAAAGCATACTTATATATAAAGAAGGCTATGTATATAATAAATCGAAAACATGTACTAATGTAAATGAATATAAAATAACCTGAATCTTATTTAAAACGTCTATACAAAGCATATTTGAATGGCAAAAATATATATTAAAATACATGGATTTAATAATATATAGATCCAAAGTAGGTATCAGTAAATATACATACACTTGCATAACGATGATTTAAGAGATATATTGTAAGAATTACGAATATAATATAAGAATATGTTTAAAGAAAATTATATAAAATAATATAATATTAATAATATGCATGAAATAAGAATAACTTTGTTATAAAATACATGGGTTTAGTAATGCATAAATTAAATACGGGTGTCCACAAATGTACATGCATATAATGATAATAGCTAAAAATATAACATAGGGTGAAATAATAAAATACAAGGAATTATGTGCATAAAATGACATAAGGTTAATAATGTGCATAAAATAAAATGAACTTTATTAAAAAGCATATATATATACATAATAGTAATATATACAAGGTTATTTACGAAACATTATACAAAATGTTGTAATAATATGGCATAAAGGGCAATCGATACAATAGTGATTTAAGAAAAGAGAAACAAAATAAAAGCATTAAAATAACCTAAAATATAAAACATAAGACAAGGATAAAAATATCTAGTATGCCTTTAAAATAAAAAGTGAATCATAAAATGAAAATAAAAATAAAAGGGGCTTAATTAAACTAGAATTAAAAAAAAGGCAAATTATAAAGGGGATAAACTATTAAAATAAAAAGGATCTAACTAAAATACAATTAAAATAAATGAGCTAATTTATAAATAAAATAATCAAAAAAAGGACAAAAGTACGAAACGCACAAATGCGTAGGGACCTAAACTGGAAATATACAGGCTCCCAAGACGCAGCGTTTAAGTGCGGACTCGATTGCAAATGAGCACAAATTATAGGGCTAAATCCTAAAATGAAGCAAAATCAGCAATACACGATTGAATGCCTATGCAAACGAAGAGGACTTAACGTGCAATTAACCCTCCAAAGTCCAATGCGTGGATCTCATCCGAACATGGGCTGGGTCATCAGGTCTCGGCTGTCATACGACGTCATTTTTGAACCATCAAACTTGGTCAAAACGGCGCCGTTCCTCATCCTTTTAAAGGGCTAAAGTCAGCCGAAATCAACATGCACCCATTCTGTCGATTTTCAAATCCCTAATCCCCTTTTTAACCCCATCATCTTGGCCGACCTTAACCTCTCCCCTTAGGCCGACTCTTGGGCTTCACCGGCGATTAAAACGCCTCCACCACCGATGTGATTTTAATCAGACCCCCAAGGATCTAATGAGCCTTTGACCGGAGAGGCAACGGTGGAATGAATCGACACCGAATCCGTAAGAAAATCCTTTCCCCTCTTCTTCTCCTTTTTTGAATCTCTCTCTGTATATATGTGTGTGTGTGTGTGTGTGTGTGTATTATACTCGAAACCGGACTTGCAAAGGAAATGAGAAAAACAGAATAGAAAGAAACACCTTTTCTTTTTCGATTCGATTCCTCTTCTTTTTTGTATATTATGCGTGTGTAAAAAAAAAGGGCCCCTTTAAATCAGAAATCATAGGCTTTATAGCCGAATAATAAAAAAAATAAAGAAAAATACAATTTTTCTTTTTATTGTTTTGTTGCTGCTGTGTGGTTTGTCCCTTTCTTCGCAGGTACAGGTGCGCGCTGGCGTGTGTACGGGAGCCGAGCTGGCGTACGGAGGTTGTGCTGGCGTGGTTGCTGGAGAGTGGAGCGTACGGAGGCGCTGGATGGGGCTCGGTTGCGGCGCAAAGCGAGGGAGAGCCCTAGGGTTTCTGGAGTTTTAATAGTTTTGGGCCGTTTGGGCCACGGGTGCTTTGGGCTACTTGGGTTAGTTGGGTTTTGGGTTTTGGGTTTTAAATGTTGGGTCTAGGTTTATGTAAATTGTTGGGCTTTTGTACTATTTGGACTCTTGTGGACATTTAGTTGGCTTTTTATCATTTTTTGGTTTTTTGTTTTTGTGTTATAACGGGCCAGGCAAATTTTGGGCCTTACACATTTCATATAACTATTTCTCTTAAACATTTCTTCTTACCATATCATTTACACACTTAACATATAATTCTTCTGTAATTCATCTTTCGTTTCAAACTTTCATAATCACTTACTTTCACTAAAAAATGTGGAAACTGGATAAATAGATTAATCATACCTGTTAATCATTTACGAAGCACTTATAGGATTAGTACTGAAAATGGTTCATCATACACTTCCTATATTATAATAATTCAAGCCAAACTCACTCATATATGTATATAAATATCTATCTTTAACCGTATAGTCATCAATATAATTATACTCACATATGATCAAGTAGTTCATTGAACATTTAACATTTACTAATATCTTAACTATACATTACCCTTTAAGCACATAAGTATTTTTGTAAAATCCATTAACATTTGGCCTGATGAACTAGTAACTTGACTCAGATACTTGGGCAATTACACCACACCAAAGGCATCATAGATGCATAACAAGAGCACCAAAGTGCTGACAGGGCACAAATGTGCAAACAGGGGCATCGTAGTGTGAACAGGGACACCGAAGTGCAAACAGAGGCACCGAAGTGCGAATCCCATACAAACGCTCATACTAACCCTATTGGGATGCCAATTGTATTCTAGTGATTACTACGTTCAACCGGGCATTTTATGAAATTTATTACCTTTATACATATTTATCAATCAAGGGCACTTCATTGTTTCCATACACATAATATGATATCAATACATATTCATATTGTCAATGTACCATCACAAGGATTGTTACCGTCCATTAATTACTTTCATATGAACTTAATTTCAATATTTAAAAATACTATAATAACATATAAAATTTCACATGTATTTATACAATTTACCAGCAACAGTAATTTATTTTCAAGAAACTTACAATTTACACATCAAACAATATGAACTTACCTTAATCCAAGTAACATTTAAATAGACAATCTATAATTCATAATTACCAAATACATTAACAATAGTTCACATATCATTTCATTTGATTAATTCCTCTAATTGATCCATAATAATAATTTATCACATCTTTATCAATTAATTTAACCATAACACAAATAACTATTTACATTCATCCAAAATGGAAAATAATAATTTCTATCCATATACGAACTTACCTCGACAAAAACAGTCGTAAAAACGAAGCCCACAACTAGTCTGACACTTTAACTTTTCCACGATTTAGATCTTTTTGATTTGTTTCTTGATTTAATAAAAAATTTCATTCAATTAATAGTTCAATTAACTTAATACCATTAATTCTAGCTTATAACCCACTTTATTGTGAAATTACAAAATTAACCCTAATATTTTAACTTTTGTACAATTTAATCCTTAAACTCAAATTTCTAAATTTATCAAAATTTTTGAAATGCCCAATTATAGCCAAACTTATTTCTATTTTGATACAATCCAGAATTATTCAGAATTCACAAAAAATTCCATGTAAATTTTAATATTTTATCAAATTAGTCATTTAACTAAAAATTAAATAAAATCTTTTTACAAAATAATCCTAAACAAAAATCAAAACTACAAAATCATTTAACATAAAAATAACTAAGATTCATCAATGATAAAATTCCAAAATCTTTAATAGTTTCAAAAACGGAGATACAAATTAACTGGACCTAATTACAACGTTCTCAAAAATATAAAAATTACAACAAACAAATAATTTAGGTGCTTACATGCAAAAAAACATTATTAGCCGAAACTCCAAAGCTTCCCATGGTGGTTCAGTGATGAACAAAACAAAATGGAGAAGAAAACCATTATATTTTCTTTTTCTTCTTTTTTTTTACTTTAAAACCATTATATTTTCTTCTTCTTTTTTACTTTTTAACCTTACTATAATAACCTTTAATATAATAAACATATAATATTATTGAACCATTATAAATATAAACCGTGCACTATCTTCAATTATGGCTAATTTCCATATCAAGTCATCCCATTTTAATTAAATACTCAATTGGCACTAAAACACTAATAATAATTGTCTTTTACATTTTTTTACGATTTAGTCCTTTTTCTTTAATTATTTAGCCAACAATAAAATTTCCGAACTACAACTTCACATACCAATATAATAACTCTGTAAATATTTAATAAAAATATTTACTGCTTTGATTTATAGAAACGAGGTCCTTATACCTCAATTTTTTAAAGTCACTTGACTTAAAGATTTACCACTTCAACCTAATTATTCGATCAAAATAACATTAATTACCATATCAAAATCAAATATAATACAATATTTGAATCGTAAATATTACATAATAATATTTACGGACTTACTCATCGGATTTGTAATCCCGAAATCACTGTTTCTGATACTAAAACGGGTTGTTACAAAATGGTTTCTTCTCACCCTTTCATTTGTTTGAGGCAAACTTTCACCTATACCTTCACCCTAGTTTGTGAGGGTTTTTCAAATTTACCATGTGTTAGAAAAATTAGTTTAGAAAACATGTTTTGTTTGTACAACGGAATTTTAAGTTTTTTCTAAAACCTAAACCCTTTTGTGTTAGTACCTGTGTTTTTCACTTAGAAAGAATTGCTGATTCCTAGCTTTCAACCAACACGATCTTCTTTGCTATTCTCAAACCCTCTATTTGATTAGGGAGTGGACTCTAAGGGCTAGTTTGGCAATGCTTTTGAAAAGTGTTGTGGAAAAGTGCTTTTGAGAAGTGCTTTTGAAAATTTTGGTTTAAAATTTGAGTGTTTAGCATTGCTGTCAAAAAATACTTTTGAGAATTAAAATGTTCATTTTAGACATGTTATTATCAAATAACAAATATACATTTAAATAATATTTAAATTAGTTAATATTATTATATTTTAGTAAGAATATAAAAAAATTATTATGACTTCTTGTTAATATTTTAATATATAAAATATAAATTTTAAATATTTTTAAGCAAAAAATATTAATTATTTATAAAATTTAATTAGAATATATAAACTATATTTTAAATATTTAAATATAACTATTAAATATTTGTAATTAGTATTTTAAAAAATATTTTTTATTTTTAATTAATGATTTTAGCACATTTTTAATTAAGTACTAAGAAAAAAAAGGGAAAGTACTATGTTATTGGAGGGGTGAAAAAGTAATTAAGCACTAAAAGTGCTTTTGGGAGAGGAAAAACTAAAAATTTTAGCTTCTCCTTTTCAGAAGTGCTTTTCAAAAACACTTCTGAAAAGCTAAAAATTTCAGCCAAAAGCAGCTTGTTCTGCACAGCTTTTCTTCCAGAAGTGCTTTTGAAAAGCAATACAAAACTGGCCCTAAATCTTCAACTGATCACACGATGAAAATTTTAACTTTTCGATGGGGAAAGTTAAGTCTCTCTATGGGTAAGAAACATAAAATCGAGTTCTTACAAAAAATAGAACTTATTTGGGAAAAGTTAATTCATGTTTTTTTCAATGAATTCAATACTTGAACATGTACAACTAACTCATTTTAACAATTGAATTATTGAACGAGGCTAAAAACAATGTTGGAATGTCGAGGGACAAAGGAAAGATGAGAACGAACAACGCGTAACTAATTCGGTTTGTGCTAATATAATTTTTTTTCTTACATAAAATTGTTAAATAGTAAGTTTGAGGTAATATTAGTATTGATAAAAAGTATAAAATGTGCTAATATATGTCGATGCCTTGAGAATGGTTGGTGGGATGTTAATTGTGAGTTGAGGTGATATTATGATGAAGCTGTAATGATCCATGTGATATTATGAAATAGTATGGTTTTGAATGAGGTGATGAAATGAGAAATATGAACAATATGAGGTATGATGTTGCACTAAATTGGAAAAGAATTTGATAGTATGAATATAAATAAATGTCTAAGGAATTGACAATGACTGGCATAATGTTGGATGTATATATAAATGTGTTTGTAATCTTGATACTATGATGAAAATTATGCTTTGGTACATTTTTGAATTGTGAATCTATGGTAAAAGAAATGGAATGATGATAAGTATGTGTAAGATGTTAAGTATGAACAAGTGATTTAATTAATGTTATAATGATGATTCAATACAAGAAGATATAGCACTGGGCACATATTATTTGGAAAAGTTCTTTAATACCCTAAGGGTTGAGAACAAAACTGTAATACATTGATGGTTGAGTACATATCATAGTTCCAATTCCCTAATGGTTGTGAGTGTATATTAACGTATCAAATTCAACTTTTGCAATACTGTAAGGGTGGTAGAGTTCTCTAATCCCCTAAGGGTCGAGAACAATACTTTAATACCCTAAGGGTTGAGTACATACCATCAGCTCCAATTTCTTAAGGGTTGTGAGTTTAAATTGATATATTAATTTGTATATCCATCAATGAGTTTGAAATCAATTAATAAAGGCCACCGGTATGGAAATTGCAATTGGATGTTTGACATAAGATAAGTTGATAACTATACATTGAGGGTGAACCATTATAAGAAATGTACATGTTATTAATATTGAACATAATAGATATGTTTAATTATATGTGTATATGATCAACTATTAATATTAAACATAATAGATATGTTTGACATTAGTGTTTTATGTCTCGAGATAGCAAATATCGAAGTTAAAGGTCCAAAATAGGGGAGACAATTCTCGAGACCTTTCTTGAGGCATGAGGGTAATTTTCTCAAGGCATGTACCCTAATGTCTTGAGACATCCAACTTTGAAGAAAAAATAAGAAGATAGAGGAAGCATGTCTCGAGACATGGCTTCACTGTCTCGAGACTCAATAGCCTATTTTGTCCATTTTAACTAGGATTCATATCCTAACTTTGTGTTTGACCACGTATAACCCTGGGGTATTACAATTGAGCCTATTTGAGTTATTATACATGTAACATGTTTACATAAGATGAAGTTTTATACTTATACCATGTACGCTAATTAACTGTGATGTATGACTGAAAACAATTTGAGTTGCTTCGACAACGAATGTGATGTCTTATATTTTGATCTGGCGATCGAGTTGGATGTGCAGTGTCACACATAACTTTTCGCTAGTTTCTATAGACGGCTCCAATTATTACAACTGAAAATATAAGGGTGACTTATGTTGGTGGTTCACAATGTGAGGTACGAAGAGCCATTAAGATAAGAGAGGTTCACATTGTGAATGGTATATAGAGCAACTATACTTTGGAGATTATGGGGATGAGTTTTTATAAAGTAAGGTTGCTTGCCTTCCTCCACACTGGTGAGGGGTATTTATAAGGAATGAGGGCTGGGCATAGGTTCTAGCCACTAAGTTACCCTCCATTGGATACGATGATAGGGTAACGTATGTCAACCTAAGGCATTATTAGAGTCGACTTGGATGAAACTAGATGAAGTTCTTGTCAAATGTGACAAAGTGTTTGTCAAATGTGATGAATTGATAAATGTTGTCACGAATTCTTCCCAATATATCTTTAATGGATTGTGTGGGTCCTTTAAAGAAGATGTCCAAGCATACTAAGAAGTTGTGTTAGAACTATTCATCACCAAATTCTTGTGGTGGTCAATTGTTATAGTAAAGAGGTTTAAGGTAGTGATATAATGGATTTAATATTTATGTTGTGCTTAGTATAATATTTCTTCGTCCAAACTTGTAACAACCTCATAATTATTTTGCTATCTCATCTTTAAGATGTCTGGTGCAAATCATAGTATGTTAACCTTCAAAATCAATTAATTAAAAGCTTTTTTTTATGCAATATTTATTTTTACTCCTAACTTTTCCTTATTGAAATATACGTACATAAAATATGATTGAATAAAGGCATACATAATTGGAATAAAACATATTTAAAAATATATATTTGAAAAAATATATACATAGAATATTGGAGAATAGACATGTAAAATATTTTTTTTCCCGGTGAGAAAAAATCCAGAAAACTACAAAAATATCATTTAGCAAAAGAAAATGCTTGAAAGCTTATTCCTATGCATTAAATCGTGAGCTATCTCGGGTGGGACGTTAAGAACTTGCAGGTTTCCTTTCTCAATTAAAGTTTGTTTAGCTAAACAGTCTGCAACCTGATTTTGTTCCCTCGGTATATATTGCAGAAGCCATTGATTTTCCTGAGCCATAATATTGTGTATTCGCCTAATTAATACGAAATTAGAGACTGTTGAAAAACTTTCGGGATGCCTTTAACAACTTCCAAGTTATCAGAATGAATAGTAACATGATCATATCTCAAACCTTGAAGTAATTTAAGGCCCTCAAGAATACCCTACAGTTCTACATTACAAACTGAACATTTTCCAAGGAAGCGATGGAATCCAATGATCCAATGTCCCTCATTATCACGAACAACTCCCCTAGCTGCAGCAAGTCCAGAATCCAATTGCACTGCTCCATCAGTAAAGAGATGAACCTATTCTTCGGATTTGTGAACTTCAATATATTAGTCTAGACATCTAGAAGGGACCTCTTAAGAGGAAGAGAAGAACTTTGATGCCCAACTATAAGATCCTTGAACAATTTTTTTTTGAGCTCTAATGTTTGCCTTGAAAAATGTACAAATTCTGGATTTTCCATATTCGCCAAATGAGAAATCGAAAAAAACAAGCCCAGCTGGCTCCCCCTTCATGAATCAGTTTATTTCCCTGCAAATTAAGAAGAAACCAATCTTGAAAAGGAAGAGAATAAAAATTCGGGGTATACTTACCTGGATTAACCTGATTTCAAACATCTTTGGCTGCCGAAAATCACGTAAGATGTGTAAAATATCTTCTACGTGAAAACCACAGATGTGGCACGAAGGGTCATCCGAGATACCCCTCCTAACTCTTTCAATATTACTGGGAATTCTCCCTTGTAGAATTTCCAAATGAAGGTACGGATCCTTTGAGGACCAGGAAATTTCCAAACCATCTTTCATTTTTCATCATCTGGTTTCTATTCTCCTCTCTTGATAGCTTTATAAGTAGACTTAACAGTAAAAACCCCAAACGAAGTGTGATTCCAAGAAATTCTGTCAGGACCTTCTAAAGGAAGTGGAGGGGGAATACCTTTAATAACCTGAATCACATCTTCTGATAGCCAAACTCAAAAAAGATCTAAGTTCCACGAGCCATCCTCAGTAGCCATCTTGTGCAGAAGGCAATAGTTCCACGAGCCATCCTCAGTAACCATCTTGTGCAGAAGGCAATCACGGTTTAAACTAACTTCAGAAGAAATGCGTCTAAAAAGAGGTCCAATATCTGGAATCCAATTATCCTACTAACACTGTATTTTGTGGCCATCACCAACAGACTAATGTAAATTCTCATGGAACAGAGGCCAAATTTTAGATATAGACTTCCAAAGAAATGAGCTTCTATCTCTATCAATAGAAGCTGGTAACTCTTCCTTTAATCGATACTTTGATCTAAGCACATGAACCCAAAAAGCTTTCTTATCAAATACTAATTTAAACCCCAATTTCATCAAAAAATAAATATCTTGTTCTCAAAGGTTTCTCAAACCAAGGCCACCACACATTTTGGTTGGTACATAGAATCACATCCGACCAAAGCCATCTTCTTATTCTTTTCGGATGAACCCCAGATAAACTGTTTAACTAACCTTTCAATTTCATCACAAGTTTTCCTAGGTTTCATCATGGACTGCATGAAACAACTAGGAATAAATAAGAGAACTGATTGAGCTAAAGTGATCCTCCTTGTAAAAGAAAGTTTTTCGCCTTCCCAGCTTTGAAGCTTAGCTCGCACTTTTTCCACCACGAATTGAAGAGTGCCACTAGTAACCCTTTGGTGGAGGAGGGGAACACCCAAATAATGTCCAAGGTTATGAACTCGCTAAAACCCGAGCATAGTGCTAATCATATCTACTGAAACCTCATCCACGTCTTTAGAAAAGAAAATGTTGGTTTTCTTGGCATTAATTTTATGCCCGGAAAGCACACAAAATCTATCCAAAATATCTTTCAAAATTCTGCAATGCTTCGAATTAGCCTTACTGAAAATAACCAAATCATAGGCAAAAAACAAGTGCGAGATATCTAGCCCACCTCTAGAAAGCTTAATGGGATTCCATTTTCCTTCTAAAGTAGCATGTTGAATCAGATGACCAAGCCACTCCATACAAAGCACAAAAAGGTTAGGAGAAAGGGGACACCCTTGATAGATACCTCTAGATAGATAATGGAACTCCATTCCACATAACCTGCACAGTAGAATTAGAAATAGAGGCCATAATAACATTTATGAGAAACTCGGAAATACCTGCCACTCGGAGAGAAGCTTCAATGAATTCCCAACTTACTATATCATAGGCTTTCTCCAAATCTATTTTAATCGCCATCCATTTCCTCTTTTTCTAGCATCTCATGAAATGAATTACCTCTTGAGATAAAATGATGTTCTTATTGATATTCTTTCCTGCAATAAATCACACTTGTTCCTGCACAATAATTTTAGGAAAAATATATTTAAAGTGGTTAGCGATTACCTTCATCGTCAACTTGTAGAGGACCGAACAAAGGCTTATTGGCTAGAACTGACCAAACATTTCCAGATTCTGATCCTAAGGGATAAGAACAATTAAAGTATTATTCATATCGGGTTCAATAGGACTTCCATCGAATATCTTCCTAACCTAATCACAAACCGCACCTCAAATGATGCCCTATTGCTTTTGAAAAAAAAAGGGCATGGAAACCATCACTACCCGGAGCTTTAAGTGGTGCCATGTCAAAGAGTACGACTTTAACCTCTTCATTTGAAACTGGTTTTCCCAAAAAGATAATATCCCCGGGATCAAGTTGAGGAAATCTGTTGGAAGGTAAAGCACCCAAAGGCACTTGAGCTTCACTATACAATATTTGAAAAAACTCATTCGCTTCTTATTCTATAACCTCAGGATCATAAATCCAATTACCGTTAGATTTTCGAATAGCATAAATGCAATTACTTTTCCTCCTTTACAAAGTTCTACTATGAAAAAATTTTGTGTTCTTATCCCCCAACTTCAACCAGTCGCACATCGCTTTTTGCCTCCAAAGAAGTTCTTCATGGTGGAGCACGTTTTCAAATTCTCGATGAAGAGACAAATCTACATGATTTAAGTGATGAGAACTAGAATGATCACTAAGCTTCTGAATGCTAGCAATTTTTTTAATAAGATCTCTTTTACAAGTGGTGATATTACCATAAACTTGCTTATTCCATTCCTTGAGCTTATGCATGAGCTTACCAAGAGAATTAGCAAAATTACTGGAGCATTCCCAATTTTCCTTAGAAAAATTATCAAAATTCGAATGTTCAATCCACCCAGCTAAGAACTTAAAAGGTCTTCCCCGAGAGAGAGAAATACTCTGATTCGAAACCAACAAAAGAGGCTGATGATCCGACTTACTTTTTGGGAGGTGGGTAATTGAACAATTAGGAAAATTATGAATCCAAGCCTCATTACCCAGGGTACGATCAAGTCTCTCAAACAAAGGTCCCCTATGCTAAGTGAATGATGGCCCTCTGAACCCTAAATCATGTAGCTCAACAGAGTCAACAAAATTACCAAAATATGGGCATCTTTTACCCTTAGTGAGGCTTCTAGATTTCTTAGAGGAATCAAGGATCGTATTGAAGTCATTAATAGCCATCCATGGAATATGACCAAATATATTAGTATTCTTTAAATCATTCCAAATGAGTTGATGCATTTGCCTGTTGGGACTACCATAGACAAATGAAATAATAATAGGATGTGGTGAGGGTATCTACCAAACCGGAGTCAAGATAAATTGCGGATGACTACAAACCACCTCAAGATGAATAGAGTCTTTCCATCCTAGCCAAATACCCCTAGAAAAACCAATTGCCTCCTCACGATGAGAGAATTGGAATCCAAGCTTAGCAATAGTTTTGTCAGCCTTGGCCCTACTTACTCTTGGTTCCAGGAGACTAACAATATCAGGCTTATAATCCATATTATATTCTCGAAAAATTCTAGAAAATTTAATGTTAGCACAACCCTAACAATTCCATGAAAAGACAGTAATATTCATTAAATTAATAAATAAAATAAAAAAAAGAACTCAAATCTAATTTTCAAGACCATTGCTGCACTTTAAATTAGAACCAACTGCATCAATCTCAGCATTTGAATTTTTACTGAGAATTTGAGGGGACAATAGCTTTGCCATCGTCTTTATAGATTCAGCTAAAGGAATGCGTGTGTTTTCAGAAGTTTTAAATCGACTCCCTTTACCCCGTAAAGCAAAGGAAGTCTTGTAATTACTCCTACTATCTCCGCTTCTTCTATCTTTAGAGCCATTTAATATAGGACCCTAATTCAGATTCAGGAACTCCGTAGACCGCGAAACCGATTTAACCTACTGATTAGAAGAAATATTATTATTATTTTTTAAAAAATAATTGTCGAATGCTTATCAGGATCAAGAGTATTGTCTGATATAGGGACAATAAAGCCTTCAGATTCATCAAATACGGGATTATAATGTGCTTTAATTTTTTCCAAGTCTTCAACGTCATAATAATTTGATTTTCGGAATTCGCAATGCCTTGACTACCTGCAGCATTAAAAAAATTATTATTTTGTGAATTTGCACATTTCGAATCTACTACAGCAGAGATAGATAAATTTGTAATGGGAAACTTAGCCGAATGATCCTTAGTTTGATTGTCCAAAACGTCCTGACCCATTGGCCTTTTCCCCAAAGCTTTATCCAAGTTCACTTGAGGCATACGACCCATTTCTTCTAGTTTTTCACTACCCATGCCCTCCTTCATATTGGATCCACTAGGTAAGCCCAAATCCTCACCACTCCCATCGCCTGCCTTGTCCAAAAAAACCCCAACATTTTTGTTAACCCTAACTTTAAAATCGTTTAACTTAGCAGCAACTTTCTTATTTCCATTTTCCCCTTCAAGTCCTCCAGCATTTAATCTTCTATCCCATTAAGATCTTCTTCCCCCATCAACGCCGTGAAACGTGACCTTAACGGTGTTGCTTTTGTTTGTCCATACCTTCTGCCATGTAATCTTTTTTCCCCCGCCGTGAATGTTGCCTTTCCACCAGCATCCATGGCCCAAACTCTGGCTCTTTCTCCTTGCTTCTGGATTCAGTTGAATCACCGTCTGATTTGCCCTCGTTTGACTTATCAACTTCGATCGACGATTTTCCATTAGTCACTGTCGGATTTTGCTCTGTTTCAACCGTTGGGCACATATCTTTAACGTGCCCATACTTACCACAGGCGAACCAAATGGTCGAGAGGGCTTCATATTCTACGCATTGGACGGCTCCGTTAACATAAAAAATTAAAGGCTTTTCCAGGTTAATATAAACGACCAGGCGAGCAAATCTCCCCCTTGTCTGATTGTCAGTCTGTACGTCGAGCTTGACCACCTTCCCGATAAGCCTTCCAATGGCTTCTATTATTTTACTTTTGTATAGGTGTCTCGAGAGATTCGACAGACGGATCCAGGCCAGCACCACACTAGGGTAAGGTTGTGAAGGGCTGAAAAATTTAGTCTACGATTGAACCGTCAAACACTGGCCATAGACAATCCAGGGACCTTGCGACAAAACTCTGTTGTAATCCTCAACAGCCTGAAATTTAACAAAGAAATATCCGTTAGTAGTGTCTATTAAACGAATAGAGTTCACTGGTTTCCACAGAGAAAGAATGCGATTGTGCAGGGCGTTGTATCCAATGTTGTGCCCTAGTAGTTTAACAATGACTGTTAATTCCATCTCTCTGAATAATATATTCTTTAACCGCTCTAAGAAGGTGATAGCCAGAACACCATCAATAGTGGTCGTGTTTACTTCTCCTTCAAGCAACTCAAGATCATTATCGCTCCCCACAGTAGGAACAGTACGATCTAGGCCAGATTCACCAGTGAATCCCTCCAAAAATTTGTCTTTTCATGATAAAGACTGTTTTGGATCTGGATCTCCACCCATAGTGATGTCTTCTACAACTAAATTGTCTTTAAAACTCACTTTTTTAGTATTCTGATCACTTTCGGAATGAGAATCACCGTCTCTATTGATACTAGAAAGTTGCGAATTAGAGAGCATCATAAAGTTTTTCTCAATTTATTTTAATTGTCATTAATTTGTTAGCGAGTGACGACAAGTGAACACTGACATGTAAAATATTTTTGAATGTATATATATATGCAACTTTTTTTACCTGTGAGGCGAATTTTATTATATTTTAGCTTTATATGTTCAATTTTAATGTTTATCCCATTAAGTGTAGTCTTCCTTTTAATTGGTTAATGCAAGCGTTGACTTTTCAAATTTTCAAACAAAGTAAACTATAAAAAGTAATATATTATTATGATGCACCGACCGGTGCATCATGTTTCATCAATATGATTGAAATTGGTCGGAATAAGACGGTACGACCGGTTCGAATTTGAATTTTTATCGATTCAAAAACGATCATTTGATGTTCCGTTTTAACACTGGAACAATGCATACTGACCGAAACGGCTAAAACCGATGCAAAACCGACCATCATGCAAAGAAGACCAATGAATGTTAACATTAAGTACTTTCATTAATAAATGAAACATGTCTAATTATGATTAGTTGAATTTAAAATTTTGAAAAAATTATATAATTAATAATATTAAAAGAATAAAAAACCTAAAACTAGAAAATAAAATTTTCAAAAAAAAAACTTCTTAAACTTTTTAAACAATTAAAATTTTATATTATAACATTAAATTTTAAACAAATAAGTAAAACTTTTTAAGAAATAATTAATCTAAAATCAACTTTATATAATTTATAGTGACAAACGGCAAGAATTTAAGTATGCCACATAATATTATATTCCATAATTGCTATTTCGGATTGCTATGGTATATATGATTTAATCACATAAAAGTTGAGTAACAAGATTTACCAAACTTTTCAAAATATGACTACAAACATCAATTAAAATAAAATGTAATAAAAAATTTTAATATTCACTTATAATATAATAAAATAAAAAATTTGTTCTTTAATTTATGTTTATTTCCAAGTTGCTCTTTAATATAATATAATACAATATTTTTCATCATTTCAGCTATGATTCAATTGAATGATTTATGTTGATTGATATCTGCATTATTATTAATGTAAGAGAACGTGACCTTAAACACATTAAAACGTATTTATCATTCTATTTAAAGATTAAAGAAAGATAAATATTTACCTTTTAATAATTTTTCGAATTTGTGTATATAGGGTAATCTTTTGAATATTAATTCTCTACTGATTTTTGATGAATCCAAGCTTTTAATAAGACGTGCATCCAAAAAAATCACAACTTTTAAATCTAGAATCAAAGTTTGGTTCCATTTTCCATGGAAACACTAATTAAAATACAAAAAAAAATACTGTTTTAGCCGTAAAAAGAAAAACATTTTACCCTGAAAAAGAGGAGCAGATATTTTATAGGCAGCTAGACCAGATAATAATATACCACAAAAGTCCAATAATTTGATAGCCTATTTTGCATTTCATAATCACATTATATATTTAATAAAACTTGTATTTATATTATTTTTAATTACATTTAAATTATATACCATAAGAAATGGGTACAAGTACAACATGCAAAATCGAAGTATATCGTTATGCATCTGGGCCTTCACCACTGTATATTGTCCTCCACGTGAATTCGAAGCCATAAAATAGACTAATCAGCTTCACTTTGTGACTCACTCCTATGAACAGAGTTACAGAAATAGGGTTTTTGGACTCCAGGTTCAGCGGTACCCACTGTTTTATTTTTAAATTCATTTAATGAGAAATAGTTTTATTTGTAATAGATTTACTTTTACTTGAAATGTGTAAATTAATTGCAAAAAAAAAATATTCGAATTTTTTATTTTTTAATTATTAAAAATCTTTTCATTTGGAAAAAAATGATAAATTATTTTATGTACCCTTCTCACCACAGTATTTATGATCTCTTTCCAATGATTTAATGACATAACATTTTTTTCTATGTCATTAACATATAATTTTGGCAATTTTTTTTTACTTTGAACCTTGAAACTTAAACCTAAACCCTAAATTTTGAACCTTAAAATTACATGTGATATCATGAATCGGATTAAAAAAAGCATGATTTTTTTTTAAATATTTTTTTTATTTTATATGCTAGGGATAGAAATTACATTTGCATTAGGATAAATATATAGGTGCTTGATAGTGAATTCAATTAGGGTACTAAAAAATGGTAATGTTTGTTGGTGTACTATAATGTATGGAAATTATAGTTGGAATATCTCGTCACCTTTGCAGGCAACCTGTGCTTCATATGTTGGCAGTGTTAACTACTACTATACTTTCTATTTTTTGCAAATATTTCAGTACCAAATTCTGTGATAACTTTTTTCAGCATGTGATTAATTCTATAATGGATATAATCTTAATATATATCCAAGTTGATAATATAATGATAAGATGATCTCGGTTAAGAGGATTGTTATATAATTATAGTAAAAATAATTTGACTCAAGATTCGACCCAGAATCTGACCCAAAAAACTCGTGGTATAAGTAATCCCAGATACTCCATTTAAAAAGGGGAAGACACACGAAATGGTACATGGCTTATACTCTTCTTCTCTTGAATGTTTTATGTCTCCTTACTCAAAAACCTTCTTCAAAACCATCCTATCTTCTCTTTTTTCACTCCCTTTGATGCACAGTATCAAGAAGGAAGAATATTTTTGAAGCTTTATTTGGCATTTATTAAGAATTGTTATTGAAGATAATGTAAGAGATATTTGTTGAATATATTGATGATAAAAGGTATTTTTCCACCTATAATAAGAAGATTACAAGGCAATTTTCCTTGATAATATCAAAAGCATTTTGTGATGATTTTTGAATATAAATGAACCATGATCATAATTCTAATAACTTATGTTTTTTTCTAACGCCGAAAGTTAAATTTTTTTTTTGAATTTTTCAACGTCGAATAAGTATTGTTTAATCTAAAGTGTTAAAAAATTTTACTAACAACTTCTAATCTTTTTGGCAAAGGAAACAAGAAATCTTAGAGTTTTCCTACGTTGAATAACAACAGCTAAGAGTATAAAATAATAGGTAGAGAGAGACAAAAAGCCCAAGAATTAGGATTAAATTGATACATTTTATAAATGTTGAGGGCCAAATTTATTAAGCTTTTAAGAATTAAAACTAAATTGATAATAGTTATAAATATTGAAGGACTAAATTTCTTGTTAGACCAATAAAATAAATGTTGCGTCAAACTTTTTTATCTAGCGACTAAAAAATCTAATTTAAAAAACTCTAATAACTAAATTGAAAAAAATTATTGTTAGATGACAAATAAAAACACTCTTATAGTTGAGTGACCATTCATGTAATTTATAACGGCTACTCCATCCAGCTGTTTCAATCTCAATGACACAAGAGTAAAAAATACGAATTCAAATAGTTTGGTGATCAAATTGAAAGTTTTAATATTTCAATGACTAAAATAAAAATACAAGAAAAGTTCAGCGACTAATTAAAGAGTTTACCCTTTTCAATTTTTAGCTTTTTACTGTAGCCGAAGTATGAACTGTTCACCCATGTAGTAAGAGTAAAAATTTCTACTTCTTATAGTTTGTTAAGCTCCTCCAAAGCTTTGTTCATGTCTTGATAATTAACTAACTCTTAGCCTTGATGGTGTTTCACTTGTCCTCACCTACGGTAAAGATCTCAATCAAATTTCTTTATCAAATTAGCTCTTGTAACTCAAATTTAACCGCGCTTCAGCGTATTTGAATTTAGACTTGATTATGGGTCGGGTCAGGCTGATGTCAAATTTTAGGTCTATTTTTTAGGCCGAGAAAAATGGATCTAAAATTTTACTCAAGCCCAACCTAGATAAAAAATGCTAAACTGAGCCCACACATATCAATTTTTTATATAAAAATAAATTTAAAAAATATAATATATCAAATACACTAAAAATATTAAAATAAATGTTTCCCAACAAATTGAAAGTACATTAAAAAAAATCTTTATACTTAAATAACTCTAAGATAGCTATAGCAAAATTAACAATAAAACAAGAGTTATACAATATTTAAACAATAACAACAAAATATTAGCAATATAATAATAAAATGATAGCAAAATAGCAGTAGAGAAAAAAATTAGACAAATTCGGGTAGAGTTGGGCCTGGGCCAAGAAACTTACTCGAGGCCTGACTTGTTTAGAAAATAAGACTTTTTTTCCCAAGCCTATTTTCCGGGCCTATATTTTTGCCTAAACCCTCCTATTTTTTGGACAAGCCTAAGCCTAAGCGAATGGCTCGACCCATAATTAGATCTAGTTCGAACTCACGTCCTTCTACATTGACAATAATACTAATATTATCTGAATGGCAAAATGATTACTTTTGTAACTGGTAACAACAAGTCTGTGGCATAATAGCAATATAATTAATGCGACTCGAATTCAGGTTACACCTGAAACAGTAAACACTCTAACCATCAGATCAACACATATCATAACATTTAAATGTATTATATCATATTTTAAATTAACATCACATCATTTAATTCACTCAACGCCATAAAATTATTAATTTTTCAATTATTACAAAAAAATATCATAATTTACTTGTTTTCTTAAAATATAAAAACCAAAATACATTCCTCACTATAATGAACGAATCTATAAAGTACTTTTGCCATGGGAATTGTAATCAGTTTGATAAAAGATTCACTTACTTTGTACTTATCTCATTATGGTTTGATGAGTTTATGTATTAAATGATTTTAAAATAAAAAGAGAATTTTACCTATAATTACTTAATTATTATTTTATTTATTTTATATTTTTATCATTATTTTATAATTAAAAAAATTAAAAATTAATTAGTTATAAAGATAATTTAATTATTGTGAAATTAAATTTTAAATTTCATTATATTTTAATAATATGTTAAATATAATATATATTTTCAATTATATATGTAAGTTTATTTTAAGTTAGAAGTACACCCAAAAAAAATTGCAATTACAAAAAAATGCATTTTAATAATTACAACCAAAATTAATCATGATTGGATTTTTTAACTAGAATATCTCTAGACCTAAATTAAAATAAATATAGGGTAAATTAAAATAATAGTCATCCAATTATGCCTTTGGTTTTATTTTGGTCACCTAACTATTAATTTTGTCAATTTAGTCACTCAACTTTTTTAGACTAAATATTTTAATCACTCTTCCATTAGTTATCGTTAGATGAGTGACGGAAAGTTGACATAGACTTTTTTTATTGGCCTTATAACAAATTTAGCCCTCCAGTATTTACAATTTTTATCAATTTAATCATAAATATAACAAATTCAACAAATTTAACCCTCAATGTTTGCTAAATTTATTATTTTAGTTTGAATTTTAAAAGATCAATCAAATTATCCCTCACCATTTAGAAAAATTATCAATTTAGTTCTAATTTTTTAAAAAATAAAAAGAAAATTATTTGTAAACATTGAGGGTTAAATTTGTCGAATTTTTTAGATCTAGGATGATATTGATAGAGTATGTAATATTGGAGGGCTAAATTCGTTATTAGGTCCAAAAAAAGCCCACATAAACTTCTTGCCGCTCATCAAAAGACAATTAATGGGAGAGTGATTAAAATATTTAATTTCAAAAAATTAAGTGACTAAATAAAAATAATAATAGTTGGGTGATAAAAAAAAATAAAAGACATAATTGAGTGACTATTTTCCATACAAATATAGAACCCGTAGGACATACACAAAAATAAATATGGACTTAAAATCTACAAATAATTTACTTAAGACTTAAAATTCTTAAGGTCTTAACCTCTCCATTCAAATGAGGACACTTTGAGATAAAAATCATTTTTTTCTTTTATATTTTATTTCTTTTCCATCAAAATCTTCTAAATAATGAGAACTAATTAATTTTACATAAATATAACTTCATTAATTTATCTCAAGGTGAATACATAATAGAATTAAATATAAAATTAAAATACTTCAGTTTAATTGAAATATAAAAAAAAATTATAAAAGAAATAAAATATATTTATTTTTATGGTACATCAATATCTAATTAAATTTTTATTATTTTGTGTTAAAAATAAATAAATAATACATAGATAAATTATAACAATGACATAATTGTCTTTTTATTTAAATTTTGTTTAGTAAATAAATCTCAAATGGATTTATGATATTTTTTTAAAACTTGAGGGGATTAAACAGATATTTTTCAAATCATAAGGGATAAGTGTACCTGTTTTGGTAGTAATCAAGTTGTCGATCTCTAATTTAGTTATACACTTCAATACATTCGAACTCACATATTTTTATATTAATAATAATACACATATCAATCGAGTTATACTCAATCGACTCACTAACATAATATTTAAATATTTTTCCATTTAATTAATAAATCAATCGGAAAGAAAGTATAAGTGCAGCATTTTCTTCTCCAAATTTGAACCGTGTGATGAAATGAATCAAACCCACACAGAAGACAACAGTTAAAAATAGCAAAGGCTAAGACTGAGACACTCAGTAGACAGACACACACAAAGATTCATTTAACAGACAAATTCAATTAAAGCCTCCATTAATGTTCTAAGGGAAGATGAAGCCCAGTTTCATTTCAAAAACTAAATGAATAAAGTAATTTGATTTAAGGACCAAAAAGCAAGAAACAGGAAAAGCTGAAAAAAGTTGGTCCTTGTGTTTGAGGCTAAACTCATCATCACATTCAGAAATCACATGCTGTTTATCTTTTGTTTAATACTTTAATACTCCTTTTAAAAGGATGGTAATGTTCCCGTAATCAAAGTTTTAAATAACAGACAAAGCACTTTTCCAACTTTAAAACTTGAATTTAAGATTTTATTAATCTTTCCATCTACCTTTATACTATATTAATTTGAATAAAAAACAAAACCCAAAGAAAAAAAAAATTTAAAAGCATTGAAAAGGCCAAGAAATAGAATAGAAATATAGAAGCCTGCATTATCTAAAAGCTTGTTCCTTGTTAGAGTATTGTTTTCTTTTAGCTGATTAGCTACTGACATTCCAGAGATTTTTCCTCCCAGAGTTTGTTTTAAGGTTTTAACACTGAGATTTTAAATCTGAATCCAACTTTGGGTTTTAATTTCTTTTCTGAATCCTAGTCAAAAGGTATTTGATTTGGGTCAGTTCAGCTGCTCTCATTCCTTCAAAATTTTCCTTTTGTTTTATTTTATTTGGTATTTTCAGTTGGTTGCATATCTGGGTTTTATTTAGTTTTTGCTGAACTTTAAAGAACAGCTTTTTGAGCTTTTTTTAGCTTTGATTTGTACCTCAAGTTTGGGGACCTTTTTTTTATTGTTTGTTTTTTCCAGCTACTGTTACATTAATTATATTTTATTTTTCTTGGTAGTGTGGTTTTTAAAAGATTTGATAGAATTAGATGGGTAGTTCCAGTTTTGTGATTCAAGTAAGTGAGCTTTCTTTACGGTACATTTCAAAGTACTATTGATGGTAATTAAAACTGCCGCAGTCTATAAAATTTAAAGAGCTTTTTGGGGGTTCTTTAAAAGTTCAATCAATTGCTGTTTAGGCTGGAGAGTGGAGACAGTTAGAGACAAGAGGGTTAGATTTGAAGCAAAGCTGAGAGAGAATATTAAACCCAGAAATGTTGTTGATTTTTTTTTAATGTTTTAGATTGTTGAAATGTTTTGCTTTTTAAAGGTTTGCTCATATTCTTTTAGGGAAATAGATTTTGTCCTAGGCTGTTCCTTCTTATCTTTATTTGAGAAGATTGATTTTCTGGTAACTATGTGGTGACATTCGAACAATGATTTGCTTCTTTTCCTTTTTTGTGTCTTTGTGTTTGCAGATGAACAGTCCTTGATGAGCTGATTGCTGTTGGACTATTGGAGTTTGATATGGAAAAAAAGAGTTGGTTGTGGAAGAGGAAGTCTTCTGAGAGAAGTCCTGGTGAAACTGAAAGTTCCGGATCAATATCGTCGCAGTCCGAGAGATTTTCAGATGATCAGGTAGTTGGATAATCTCATCCTTAATCATCATCAATTTTAGCTTATATACTTTTCTTTCATCATCTCATGGTTTAGTTACTAGATTCTTTAGCTGTGCTCCCATTAATGTGAATTCTGGAGAGTTTCTGTTTGTATCATTCATGCTTAACTTTGTTTATATCATTCGTATGAATCCATCTCTCTTTTTCAACTGCCAGAAATTCCTTGATGACAGTTTCGACTTATGCTCCTTTTCCTTATAGCACTGAATTACAGTTCATATTTTTCAACATAGTTGTCTTCTATTTCTCTTGTCAAGTTGATATATCTATAGTAAGACATTAATGGGGGTAATGGGGTTATTTCATCTGATAATCATGTTAGTTACCTATCAATTGCTTGAAGTTCTTCTGCCGTTACTTAGGCAAAAGAAGTAATATCAAGTAGAGGAAAGCATATTGGGAGGTTAAAACTGTGTTTTAAGGTGCTTTTGGTGCAATGAGTGATGCTGCCATTAGGATTAGAGGGCACAAATTAAATGATCTTTTTGGGTAATGCATCTTTTAATCTGATACCTTAAGCATATTGTCCAAAATGAAAAGTTACTAGTTTTAGTTGAACAAGGTGAAAGTTGATATAAAGCAACCTGCATGATTATTCAGTAGGCATTTTCTAAAGCTACATGTTGCCTGTCGGTTGAAAGCATCTTGTGAAGCATGATAACAAGACAGGTAGAGACGATGTAGTTACAGTCTCATCTCCGGCTAAAGTTTCCATGTTTCCATTTTGAGATGGTCTGAGCTGCTTTGCTCTCAAATTGTATTCTTGGAAAAATTATAACCCGATGTCTTCACCAAAGATATGCTTATTTCAATCAGATGTAAATAGAAAATAGAATAAAGCTTAAAGCAGTTATATTTCGATGAGTTGAAATTGTGCCCGAGTTTTCTATTAAGGAGATAATTTTCTAATTTGAACCAGATCCAGTTGGTTGTCTCCAATTCAGATTGATTTTCATCTCTCTAATTTGTTGAATCAGGAGGCTTTCAAGGCATCATCACCTAATGATTGCACAAAATCACCGGAAGTGTCGTCAAAAGCTTCAGCCGTTCCTGAAGAAGTTAATGATAGCATTAGGAGTTTGACAGAGAAATTATCAGCTGCTCTAGTAAATGTTAGTGCCAAAGAGGATTTGGTGAAGCAACATGCCAAAGTTGCCGAAGAAGCTATTGCAGGTATTACTTTACAAGTTTGGGAACTTGTTCTAAATGGTTCTTTTTCTTTTCCGTCCATCTTTGTTTTCTTGGTTATAGTCTACTTACTATAATCTAGTTATATTTTTTATTGAACTTCAGGTTGGGAAAAAGCTGAAAATGAAGTAGTGGTATTAAAGCAAAAACTAGAGACTGCAGTTCAGCAAAACTCAGCATTGGAAGACCGGGTGACTCATCTTGATGGAGCTCTTAAGGAATGTGTTAGGCAGTTAAGACAAGCAAGAGAGGAGCAGGAGCAGAAGATCAATGAAGCTGTCGCAAAGACTACCCGGGACTGGGAAACTACCCAATTTGAACTCGAAAGCCAGTTGCTTGAGCTCCAAAATAAAGCCGAATCTGTTAAGTCTGAGCCCCCTCCTCCCTTCAGTCCCAATCTTTTGCATAAGTTTGAAGCTTTGAAGCAGGAAAATTCAGCCCTCAAGCTTGAGCTCTCATCTCAGTTAGAAGAGTTGCAAATCAGAACAATTGAAAGGGACTTAAGCACCCAAGCAGCTGAAACAGCTAGTAAACAACACTTAGAGAGCATAAAGAGGGCCGCAAAGCTTGAAGCAGAATGCCGAAGACTCAAAGCCATAGGCTCTAAATTGTCCTTCACAAATGACTGTAAATCCCCTGCCTCCTCAATTAATGTTGAATCCTTCATGGGTAGTCAATCCGACAGCGGAGAACGGCTGCATGTGGTGGACACTGATACCCAAAAGATGAGTGGCCTGGAGGCAAACAAAGGAGAACCTAGTTGTTCCGACTCATGGGCGTCAGCCTTAATTGCTGAACTTGATCAATTCAAAAACGAAAAGGTCATCAACAGAAATGTCCCTAGTTCTTCTATTGAGATTGATCTCATGGACGATTTTCTTGAGATGGAGCAACTTGCTGCATTACCTGATACCAAGAATGAAAATCAATTTCTTGAATCAAAAGCTACAGTCAAACAATCCAATGATGGTGATAGCTCTTTGAAGGCTGAGCTTGAAGCCATGATTCATCGAACAACAGAACTTGAAGAGAAGTTGGAGAAGATAGAAGCCGAGAAAGCTGAACTAGAAATTGCTCTTGCCGAAAGTCAAGAAAGTCTAGAAGCATCGGAACTAGAGTTGAGGGACAATGAATTAAAATTGGAGGAGTTGCAAAGAGAGCTCAGCAAGGCAAGTGAAGCAAAGCAACATCTCGAGTCTCAACTCAGTATCATGGAAACAGATGCAGAGACAATGTCAGCGAAGATTGATGCATTAGGAGCAGAAATTGAAAAGGAAAGGGCACTGTCAGTGCAAATTTCAGCTGATGCAAATGAGTCAAAGCAGCTTCTCGAGTCTCAACTTGTTAGCATTGAAGCAGAGGCTCGGATGATGTCTGCAAAGGTTGGTTCATTGGAAACAGAAGTTGAAAAGGAAAAGGCATTGTCAGCAGAGATTACAGTGAAGTGTCAAGAATTGGAAGAAGAGCTTTCAAGAGCGAGACAGGAAGCTGAGCTCCAGCAAACTGCAAACTCGAACGTTGAAGTGAAGATAAAACAGGTAACTCTTCAGGCTTCATGCATTGATGAAATTACACTAGCATAAGACATCTCTATGCAATTATCGAATTTATTAGAGTGTTAAAGTTATGGTATGTTGCATCTTTCTGATGGTCATGAGACCCAATGGCAGGAGGATTTGGCTGTTGCTGCTGGAAAACTTGCTGAGTGTCAGAAAACAATAGCATCTTTAGGGCAGCAACTGAAATCTCTTGCGACACTTGAAGACTTTTTAATTGACACCACGAGCATACCGGAGTTCTCTAGAGGAGTGTCGTTGATTCCGAAATCCAGTGAACCTTGGAAGTTACATTCTAATGAAACATATTCACCTAAAGCAGATCCAGAGTCAACAAGAGTTGGTGCTGACCATTCTAGCCCTCAAGTAAATAAGAATGATGAAAATGGCAACACACCGCCATCTTCATCCTCGTCTTCAATTGTGTCATCAACTCATGCCAGTTTAGAGAAGAACCGAAATGGTTTCGCAAAATTTTTCACTCGGAGTAAGAATGGGATCCAACTAGAAATTTAAGAGATTTAGATTAGTGTAAAACCAAAGAAATCATTTGTCATTTGAAAAGGTAGTGGTTAAATACTGTTTAATCACCATTAACTAGTTCACCTTTAGGTTGTCTCATATATAAATGAATGGTTGTCTGGATTCTGGATACAAAGTTTGAAGTTGAGAACCTTAATTGCCAGTACCTGGGGCTATAGTTTCTCCATCTTTTGAAGAAAAATACAGCAAGTTCCTTCAAGTTATTAAGAAGTTATTTAGTTGTGGTTGATCATCTAATCCATTTTAATCACTGTGGTTAGTTTCTTGGGAAAAAAGGAAGAAATTAATATTGTTGGTTTTGCTGCAGTGCTTTGTTTATGAAGGCTTGCAAATGAAGTTTATGTCTGGCCTGCATGGTTACATGTAATTTGATATGGATTCTGTTGTACCATTGGATTCTGTTTTTTCATTGGATTCTAAATTTCCCAAAGCAGGAATATAAAATGTTCATTGTTCTTGGAATAAGTAATAAATGATCCTTCAAAAAAAGTATGTAATTAAAGAGCACATGTTTCTTTAATCATTCTTATGAATTCAAATATGAAGACTCTAGTTTCTAGGTGACATTGGATGAAGCAATTGACCAGTTGACCAATTGATGGAGCTGGTAGGTCTAATTGAACCCATAAATTTGCTAAAACAACCCGATTTAGACGTTAGGTCCTAAGTTACATATTTGAACAAAGACTGCTGCTTGAAGTGAGTATTCAAAATTATGATTTTAGGTTATATTTATGTATATTTGGAGAAGATAGAATGTAAGATTCTTTTTAATAATAAGATTATATATTATATTATTTAGGTAATTTATATTTTTTTGTTTGGTTTATTTGGTTGAAACTTAAAATTTTATTGTTTAATTTACAGAATATAATATTATCTAAAATATATTTTATTAAACTATCCTTATTATAATTTCTTCCCTACAAGTTTAGTTCTTTAACCTTAGCCAAAAGATATTGGTACGAAACTAATAGAGCTCTTCCTTTGGATTCCTTATATTCTCATTTTTATTATAGAAACTTAAATCTCATTATGTATCTATACCTATATATACTACTATAGAAATGGAAAAATCGCATAAAATGCGACTGGAGTGGTAGAGTCAAAGTCGAAAAGAGGATCCTTTACTTTTTTCTCTCATGAGACTTTCATCCCGCATGGCTCCTAAGTGATAAAAGTAAAGAGCTTATTTTCTTTCTTCTTTTTTTGGTTACCTTCCTCAAGTATGTATAATATCGAATTTGTTTGATTTTTAAAACAGATTACTAATCTTTTAACTTTTTGAGTAATCCTTCATTAGTTTCATGGGTTGTCTCATGCCTTACAATTCACCATTATCTAAGTTTAAATTGATTATGTTTCGCCTCTTACTTGGAGAAAGAAGATCAAATAATTCCCAATCATTTTATATAATTCACAAAAAAAAATTTCAGATATTTAATATCTTTCTCTTGGATGAGATCTCGATTCCAACTATAATTTTATTAGACATCTTACAACTAACTTGCTTAATATACTATTTATATTAAATATGATAACCAATAGTTTTATCTATTTTTGTTAATATATTAAGTTGAAATATTATAATAAATTTAGAAAAATATATACATAATATGTTTACTTAATATATATAAAAAAAGTCATACAATGAAGAGATAAAATTAACCAAAATTATAAAAAGGAAGGGTAAAAACAGGGGGGAAGGCAGGAGGCTGGCATGGGCCCGGCCCCCTAAAATGTAAAATTATTTTTTAGGTTCTTAATTTTTTTTAAAAAGTTTTAAATTAGTAAAAGTAAAATTACACTTTGGCCCCCTTAAAATTATAAAAATTCGATTTAATCCTTTACAAATTATAAAGATGTAAACTATAAAAAATTAAAATTTCATCCGGCCCCCCTAAAAAATTTTTCTGACTTCGCCCCTCGATAAAAATATCATAACATGAAGAATACCTTTGGAATCGTACATTATTTAAGAAAGAGCCGGTATAGAGATTACCCCTATATTTTGAAATCTTGATATTATTACTAGATAGATTAGTTTGGCTTATTTGTCTAGTACGAAAGATTCTAATGTTTGGTTGTCAAAATATAAGATTATTAAAGAGTATATTTGATTAAATTGTTATTGTTATAAAATTTACTTTTTAACAAGTTTAATTCTTTTAAATTGATTTAAATAGTAAAAGCAAAAGATAAAATTACTTAAAATTACCTCTATATTTTTAAAATTTAACACTAATGTGAATACGAGATTACCACCTCATCCTAATGTTTGAAATTGGAACATGAAAATCACATTATGCAATATTATATTTATACCAACAATGATCTTTGAGCACTAAACGTGAAAATATTATGTAAGAACATAAAATTGGCCCTCAAAAATTGAAGTGGCAATTTAAGATTATAGAATAACAATCTTTTGTTTGGATTTTGAAGATTATTTTGAGTTAAGAATATCATATTAAAATGTGGTAATAGAGGGATAATCTCGTTACCACATCTTCTTTAGGTTGTGTAAGATTTAGGATGGAATGTTGACTTTATGAAAAATTTACCCTTCTTTTATAAATTTAATTTAATTGAATAACCCTTATTTGTCCTTTTTAACGTATCTAAATATCTGGATATTACCTTCAATTTGTACCAAACTTTACTTAACACTTTATAGTTTTACATTTGAATTAAATAGTTATAATAATAAATTTACCCTTAATATTTATTATTTTTGTCACTTTGGTTTAATTCTTTTTCTAGGATCACTTTTATCCTCAACTTTAAATTTTAATCAAACTGTTTTCTTTTAGATAGAAAAGTTAATCGGACAATTAAAAAATTTAATATGTATACTTCATAAAAATAATAAAAATTCAACAAGTTACAAAAGTGTTCAAAAAAGTTTTAGAACAATTATTCATGTTAGATCATGTAGATAGCCACGTAGGCTGCCACATTTGTGCTATTAAAATTATAACAGTTCAATCAACTTTTTCGTCTAAAAGAAAATAATTTGACTAAAAATTAAAAGTTGTGGGTCAAAGTGATAAAAAAAAAAAAGAGGACCAAAGTGATAAAATGGGTAAATATCAAAGGCTAAATTTGTTTCAATGCCAATTAAAAATACATATACTTATTATATTTTTTTAATTTTATAAGAAAATTATTATTTATTATTATTTAAAAAAATATTTTGAGAGATAAATGTTATTTTACTAATTTTATTGCAATTATAAAATTTCATCGACGATAAAAGAAATAATTTACATAATAAAAATGTCAAACTGTTTGACTTCTTTCCAACTTAATAGAATGTGCTTTTAATGTTTTGTTAATCAAATAATAAAATTTTATATTCTAACTAAATAAACCAAATATGATAATGTATTGAATAATCTTATATTTTGTAAACTAAACTCCTCTCAATATAAAAAAATTATAGGCAAAAAGAATGTTAGTGTTACGTTCAAATTTGTTTTTTGCAAGTGAAGCTTACTCCATTAGTTCCTTCCACCGATGATGGATTTTTTCTTGTTTTATTATAGACATCGAATTAAATTAATTTTTGTACTAATAAAAAAGAATTAAATAATATCAAATGTCAACAATATTAACATTTATTGTTTAACGAAGTTAATATTTTCGAAATTTTATGATTTTATAAATAAAATGTTTTATTCAAAATTGGATTGCAAATAAAAAAATTTCATGTCATTTTTTAAATATAAAATGTTAATTATATTATAATTTAATCTTATTTAATTCCTTTAAATAGTATAGGAACTAAATTATTTTGGTTATATTTAGACGGTGGTTTCACCAATTAACATGTATCAAATGCACAAGATTTAAAATTTCTTTTAGTTATTAATATTTATAGGGATCATTGTTACCAGTGAGGTTCTATGGTGTAGTGGTTAGCATTCTGGACTTTGAATCCAGCGACCTGGGTTCGACTCCCGGTAGGACCTTTTTGTGGTCTCTTTCATAGAAAAGAGAATCTCAAAAACATAATTTTTTGAATAAAGTACTTCCCATCTTATTTTGAGATAAAGGTTCAATCGAAGTGTTGAAGCTTGCAACATCAAAGGAATCTGCTAGGATTACATTTTGTAATGGAAAAACCCAAAGAAAACCCCAGAAGTTGTATTTTTGCTAAGGAACGAAAAATAACTGGAAACTAAACTAAAACCTGGACCAAGGAAATAACGAACACCAACACATCCGAGGTGGCAAGGAGCCCCACAAGAACAAAGATATGTGTCTCAATCGAAGATCGCGCATATTGGCACTTGCATTCACTGCTGAAAATTAAGCTTTAGACCAAATAAATGTATAATGTTTCAGCTAAATTTGTGTGCACACTTTCTTACCTTAATAATTTAGTCTTTGGGTAGCTTTCATTTCAACCTTGGAAAATATTCTTCTTTGTTTGCTTGAGTGATATGGGTACTTGATTTTATGGCTTCATTAAGAGATTGGTGCAGTTTCAGGGCGTTAGATGGGGCTTTGGGGTGCCAGGCATTGGAAGTGGCCAAATATGATATTCAGTACCGTGACGGGTGGGCTGGACAAGATTTGCTCACAATCATGCTTCTTCGTGAAAAGGTTAAAAGGTCTTTTTCAATCTCGATGTTTATCTCTTTACCTATTAATCTTTTGGGAAGCTTTTATTTGCGTTAGCTTGTTGGATGTGCTTGTAGGCAGTGGAAGTGTTGAATACTTTGGCTCGTGAATTCAAGTCTATGGGCACCATGAAGAAGGAGCTCACAGAATTGCAAGGAGAACTTGCAGAAGCTGACATACAAGTAGCCAAAATTAGAGGTTAATGGAACTGCGAGGTAGATAAACTGTGATTCTTATAATTTCTACTATGAGAAGCATGCAACAAGGATTACAGAAAAATCCAATGATTCTGGGTCAGACTTGAATTAATTACCATAAGCATCATAGTAATGATAATAGTAAAAAAAGAACAACCACAATACGTTCGGATTCAAATTGATTGCTTCGAGCCATGGGTTATTTTTTGTGGAAACATTGGCAAATCAAGAAGTTTTCCAGAACACCTGTGCACATAGAGCATGTCCTCTGCACCTTGGTTCAGTGAAAGGTCATATCCAATGTCCCTACCACCATTAGTAAGATTTGAGGAAGTTTACAGCCACTCGGTATCGTATTTTTCTGAAAAGGAAAGACATATATTGATGAATGGTTTACACACTAGATATGCTTTCACTGATATCCAGTCCATCAATGTGTTTAACCAGTTGTAAAAAAATGTTTCAAGAACATGTGTCAGAGTGGGAATACACATCAGATGGAAAATGTTTAAAATTGCCATCAACGCGATTGCACAATGTGAAGATGAAGTCATTGTGTTAAAACAGTATCTTCCTTATTGGTATTCGAACATCTCAGTTTGGTTAAGTTCTATACACCGTCATCAAGGCTCCAAGGATACTGGGACCCTTATCCTATTGATATGGAATTTCGACCACCGGGTTTGGTACTGTTGACGTCGGGATATCAAAGCCTGGGAAAGTACCAAAGAGTGCACAACACATCTTCACCAGGTTCATGTATGCTTTTACCTTTCATCAACAACGACAACAAGATTATTATATAGAATGTTGTCACGGAGGCATGTCTCATTTTTCCATTATTTGGGTAGTGGATTAGCGGGCTTGAGTAGCTAAAAACCTAGTTGAAAATTGAAACCCCCCTTGGCTACATAACCAAATGACTTTCTGACAACATTTGGTAGCTATGATAGACCATTCTCGTGATAGTGCTTATGACTAACCTTTTGAAAGCAGCTAAACTTGAAAATTCTTCAAGAATATGGTCAGTTTTTGCTTTTGTATTGTCTTTCAAGACTTGAGCAACGAGACCATGTCAGTGGCATTAAGCATTTATATGAGCCTGTGTCTTTCCTATCATTGGTGTTTGAATGGGCAGACATGTATGATACTTTATCAATAAAATTTATTGATATACTAATCAACACCTTATTACACAAGAAAGAAACTAAAAATCCAGTATATACAGAAGCAATCTAAACCCCTTATTACCCCATCAAGGTTCTTCACCAAAAGGGAAAATTTTAGATAGCAGAGCCACAAAAGGGGCAGAACCTGAACTCGGGCTCAACAAGCTTGTCACAAAAACGGCAGCAGATGAAGAATCGATCTTGGGAGGTGGAAAAGACAAATCCTGAGGGAAGAAAAGTTTGCAATTGTTACAATGCAAGAGTGGGTCTTTCCCAGGCCATCTCCAAACAGGCACAAAGAAAAGCTTCAATACTTTCTCATACTCCACAAGATCAGCTCTGGAACCACAGTTTATGCACCTTCCCACACCTGATTTCAGCACTTGTCTTGCTTGTTGCTCTAATCCACCCACAAAGAAAAAGAACATCTTCTCTTCTTTTTTTTTGAAAGGTAGGATTGTTTGCCTGTGTTCTTCTGGGGTTTGATTGAAGCTCTTGCGGGGGCTGGGTTTCGCCTTTTATTGATGAGAACGGAAGTGTAGGAATATGAAGTTTAAGCTAAAAAAGGAGCAAAGTGGAGAGTTCTGGGTTTTTCTTCGGCATCAAGGTATTGGGCAGTGTAAGGTTCTAGAAATGAGTTCTAGAAATGAGTGGGCCTTTTATTTTTTTTTTTTTTTTATGGAAACTTCATTTAGCAAAGAAAAGGTATAAGCAAAACGGGAACACAAGTCCTATCCAGCCAAAAGCCCATTAAGTTATAGACTCACTCACCTACATTGAATAGAGAAAGTTTGATCCCATGCCCATTAAAGCCCCAAAATACTAGTAAACCTAATGACACAGAAAAGCACTCTCATTGCTTGAATCAAACCTCCCTATCAAAATTGGGAGCAAAGAGATTCTCGTGATTGTAGAAATATCTCTAACTTGAATCAATAGATGTAATAGAATTTTAGACAAAATTAAGTTCTTGTGGAACCTAATAGACCAAAATCCGAGTGGTCCAAAGACATTAAAAAAAAAAAAAAAGGGAGCAAGATGGAGAGGCGTTTGTGTGCTTGAAATGAGGGATGCTGGATAGCAGTTGAATTGTTAAAAACTTGTGGTGTAAGAAGACAAATTTGAGGGAAATAAGATACAGACTTGAGGCGTGACTATTCTTTAGGTTTTAATTTTGCCTCTAGAATATAAAAAGTCTTAAAACAACAAAAAAATAGAATAATGAAAATAGCATTATTGAGTTTTATATGTGCATAATGTGTTTTTTTTTATTAAAGAAAGTGTCACTTAATACATAATTTATGACATAAATTATGTTTTTCCATAATATAATAATTATCCAAAAACTATGTTTGTTCATTACGAGTCTTTTGCAGAAAATTATATTTTTTCAAATAAATTTGTTCAAACACAAATAAAAATAAAAATAATTATAATTATAATTATCTCAAAATATAAAAGTAATAATTATATATAAAAAACTATTTACATCATCAAATTCAAGCTCAAAGTGTCTTGTCCTTTTACCATATCCATGTACATAAAACTCAATAGGTAATCACCCAATTTAATTAACCAAGTTATAAAAAAAAATTCTATTTAAATTCTTTATACTATATATCTTCCTTCAAGAAAAAAGGACATTGCAAACTATTATAGGGGGAAGTGTGTGACTGACATAAGCAAAGCAACGATGCAGCAAGGTAATGAGTGGGCGGAACCACCACCTTGCCTGTTTAGGATGAGGCACGATGCCGACAGGGGCTTAACTGCTGGGCAACTGGACGGAGATGCAAAAGCAGTGTAGAGCAAGGATAAGCAAAAGGACCGATGAGCTTGTTGCTAAACGTCAGCAAGGAGGAGCAAAAGGAGTTGCCTTGGAATTGCAAATGAGAGAAAAATAGGGGGAGATTTTGTTGTGAGTCTCCTTTTATTTTGAAAGTATTAATATATATATTTGATATGATTGTGAGTTTGAACTATTTGGTTAAATAAGAAATCGATGGTTTCGTATTATAAAATTATGAGAGGATTAAATCATTGTAAAATTAATTGAACTAATAAAAAAATAATTGAATTGATTAAAAACTATTTGAATAGGATTTTTATTAATTTAAATATTTAATTTTGTGATTATAATTTATAAAATGAATGTTTGGGTTTATATTATTATTTATTATTTTTCTGATTTTTTATTTTTATTTGGGGATTGATGGTCTAATTTGTTTAACAGTTGATTCTTACAACATTAATATTTTAATCTCTCAACTTAAGAACTTGTGCCTCATTGATACCTAATTTATTTTTTGTACCTAAATGATATTTGAACTTAGAAAATGTTAATCAAGTTGTATTCTATTGTAATTATATTTTGTTTAGCCCAAACTCGAATTGAATTTGAATTTCATGACTTCTCATATTATTATGTCATAATAATTTTATTATTTTATTAAAAATGAGAAAGAAGATAAAAAATAGTTTTTTTAAAAAGGTTTTGAATGAAACAAAAACATCATAAAATAATCAAAAGATTAATTAAGCTCATAATTAAAAATTACAATGAATATAACCCCTAATCGAAAATTATTATGTAATAAATATAAAAATGTTGGAAATTAAAAAATAAAAAAATTTATTAAATCTATAAAAAAAGTCTTAGAAGAAAAAGTAAAAAAATAAATAAATCCTTAAAAAAATTATCCTATAGGACATCTAGTAATAATAAAAAAAACAACTAGAGCCTCTTGTTAATGGAAATTGTTGTAACCATTAATAAATATTGACATGTGACATGCCACATAGATAATATGTTGACTTGGCATCCCACATCAATATATATTTAAAAAATAAAAATCCTAAAAAATTATTATACATGTATTCCCATAATGAATTTGGAGACATAATCATCAAAGTTCATTTGAATCTAGACACTAATATGTTTAGGTTATTTTAGATGCAATTCAACATTATCATAAAAATTATTAAAAATATAAATAATCATTATTAATAAAATTATAAATAACCTTTTTTCTAGAAATTATGGCAACCCTAGTTTACAAACACACAATCAATACACAATTTCAACTTCGCTAAAACACATAATCAACCTTAAAAATTCAAGAGTAGTTTCGAAATTCACATCGTATACATTATTCTTTTGAGAACATTTTGTTTTGTTGATAGTATCACATGTACATAAGTTTATGTTAATGGAACAAGTCTTGTATATGGGAGGAGAAATATTGATGAATTATTACAGGTTGAATTGAGTAAATTTGAGTTCAATGTTGAAATTCGATTCACATGTGGATGATTATATGTTATTTTTTTTATGTTATTTCAACTATTTAAATTCCTTCGATGGTTGGTTATTATGAATTGGAAGTGTTTAAAGTGTGAAATTAAATTTAATAATAATAAATTAAGTGAATAAAATATCAAAAATTATTTTTGAAAATCGAATATAGCATCGTTTATTTGGACTCTTTGTTGGTTCAAGTAAAGAGTGTTATATTAACAATCAATTAGATTGGTTCAAGTAAAGAGTGTTATATTAACAATCAATTAGATAGATTCCAATAAGGAAATATTTTCAATACACCTATCACATTCCACAAATGTAAATTTTCAAGTCATGTTATCTCTATTATCTTGCTTAAAATTGTTTCTTGTTGTATCCTACTGTGTTAAAGCTTGCTTGTAAGTTTTCTCAACCTCACCTCCAGAAACAGTGGAATTACTTGTTGTTTGGGGTTTTGGAATCACAATTTTCATGTTGGTTGCATGTCTTGTTTGACATATCTTTCAATATGAAGAACGAGAATTGAACTTGAACACATTAGCCTAACTACAATGATTAGAAAGTCAAAACCATCCAACTATTGTTTTTGTAATGTATCTTTCCATGTCGAAAAAATCAATTTTAAGATTAAATTTATTAATTTGAGTCATTTAAAAAGTTGAAACGAGGACGTCATGAGTGGAATATGGGAGTGAGAAATGAAATTAGTTAGTAATTATATTGATTAGGTTATTATACAAATAATACAGGGAGTAAATTGTAAGGTTAATTAAATGAGGAGATTTGGTTAAAACTTTATGTAAGCCCTTATTGTGCAATTAAGCCAAGGATTAAAAGACTAAAAAACCATTATTAAATTTGGTTTAGTGGATTGTAATGAAATGATTGCTTGATTGCCACTATTGAAATTTTGAGAAAATCATGACCATTGAATTTTCATTAATTATGTTTAATTAAAATGTAAAATTATAATATTAACATAATTAGTTATTGATCTTTCTCCACCGAAATATCTTGAGGAAAGTTTGGTCTCTCATTTCTCACTACTGCCGTAGCTTATAACTAAAAATTGATGAGTATTTCCTTTTGATTTTTGTTGGATATTTTGATATAGATGATAGATAAACATAGCACAAGTGTGTTAAATTCATGAATTAACTTTTAAGTTTTGATTATATCTCCATTATTGGATTGGAAGTTTAGATGTCATGGTTGAAGAGGGTTAAGTTAACTTATGTTAAAAATCATGTTAAAATTGTAGTGGGTGGAGTTTGTTGAAGTTGAATTAAGTTTTAGTTGTATAGATAATTATGTATCATTAAATACCTAGGAATAGGAATTTTGAGGTTTGATAATGATTAATGGTAAGGCCCGATCAAGAAAATTAAAAGATGAAGGATTCTCGGATATTAAGGTTTAAAAATAATTTATTTGTAAAGTAAGCAATTATGCTTGATTCTTGGCTTTATGTTTGTTGAATATGAACTATTGTTATTTTTGTAATTGAATTCTCAAATGTAGGGCGAAAATGAGACTATATTGTCGAGGATCTAAGGTGATAGCAGGCCATGAATAGCAATATCGGTTTGTGTTTGCATAATTTATTTTTGCTATATTTATTAAATAATTAAATTAAAAAATAGAAATATAATTGATGACATATATATATATATATTTTCATGTTTGAGGACTTGATGGTAATTGAAATAAGGTGGAATATACTCAGTTAAACACAAAAGTGTGTACTGATTGCATATGCATATAATTTTGTTTGTGATTATGTAATGAAAATTATAAACGATATGTGCCATAACGATATTAGACTTTGAATGCTACTATGAATTTATAAATTTAGTGTATAGTTAAATGATATGATTATTAGTAAATTTTATAAAGTTATATGTTTGAAATGTGATATTTAATGATTTTTTTTTGTGATTGTAATTTAATTATTAAAGAAAGAGGAAAATGTCCTATTAACAGTGTCGGATAAAGTTATGGGTATATTTGACATGTCATTGGGCCTGCCTTTATCAATTAGTACATATTATTGGTTTAGATCTCAAGATTAACCATGCAAGTCTTGAGACTAAGTGCCCTGTATCTTGAGACAATGGCACATTGAAACTAAAATAGATTTGTCATGTTTCAAGTCTTGACACAATAATCACTTGTCTCGAGACATTCAAACAAATAGGCTAAATGAAGAAAATAGGGACAGGATGTCTCAAGACATGATCCCTAATGCCTCAGACATATCTGTATCAAATCAAAATAGTAAGTTAAGGAAGGTTTGTCTCTAGACATAGTATCATTGTCTCGAGACACGTTATTAAGTTTTGATATTAAGAGTTGGAATTCGAATCCCAACTCTATGTTTGACCCCGTGTAAACCCTAAACAATATATACATGAGATCAATTATCATTCATTGAATTATTTTTGTGCGAATAATTAAAAATTATATGCTACTTAATTGTTCGAATGTTGTGTTATTTGTCAAATGATATTGAATTAGTTGGAGTTGCTTCGATAATATAATATGATGTCATATATTTAAAGCAAACAATCAAATCAAATGCGGACGTGACATGTTGACTCCAAAAATAAATTATCTTCAATATATCAATCACATTCCATGAATGTAGATTTTGTAGTTATGTTATGTCTATTATCCTATTTTGGATTGTTTCCAACCAATATCATATGGTGTCAAATCTTGCTTGTAGGTTTTCTTAACCTTACCTCTAAAAGGCAGCAGTATTAATGTCCGTTGGGGGTTTCAAAATCACAGTGTTTTAATAGTTAATACATTGTCTCTTTTTATATATATAAATAAAAGATGAGGAATAATATATTTATATCGGTGTAAAATTAAAATAATTTTAATCATTTCATATATTTTTTGTACGATTAATATTTTAATGATTCAACTATTAAATTTATCAATATAATTGTACTTATCATATATGTAAAATTTTGAATCGATCCGATATTTCTGTCATATTTATCAAGAAAAGTGTATATACTAATATTTATTAAACAATTGAAATTTTTTTACATAAAATAAATAGTTAAAAAATTTTAATTTATGTTAAATTTGATATGCATGATTTATATGAATGAAATATGAAATATGATGGTTAGATCGTTAACATAATAATCATACAAAAATATATAAAAGGTGTAAAACTATTTTTAGTGTAAGTGGATCCTTTCCACAAATAATTTAAATTTTATTAACAACAATGTATAACTAAATTGATGGTAACGGCAATGAAAATAAGTAATATTTTTAATAAGAAATTAAAATATAATAGTTGATTTATTGATTTTTATATTTGAAAAGATATATGTCATAAATAAAATATAATGGAGAATGAATTATTCAAGTTTTATGAATAATAATTTATTTTATCTATGTAAATAAAAAAATAATGTAAAAATAGTAAATATTTAATTTAATAAAAATAATCAATTAATAAATTATACATTAATAAGAAAAATTAATTTTATCGATAATAAAAATAATTAATATTTTATTTCAATGAAAAAGCAAAGATTAAATAATTAGTTTTAAAAATTTTAATGAGAAAATAAAAAAACCTTATATATAAGAAAAATTGATAGAAAAGTTAGTTAATATTTAATTAATAAAGACAATCAATTAAGGAATTTTACTTTTTCTTATTATTTTAATAATGATAAAAAGCAGGATTGAATCATTTAAATTTTAACATTTTTTTTTTTACTCTACGTTTGATAAATTGAAAAATTAAGTGTTAAACTGAATTTTTTAAACACTTTGATAAACTATAATGAAGATTATTAAAAATTATAGAAAATGATAAGTAGATAAATACCAGTTTATCACTTAATGGGAATAAATTCAATGGTTTATTTTATTTTATTTCATTTAAGATTATATTATAATTTAATTATATTTAGTATTTTATTTTAAATAAAATATTAAATATATTTTATAACTTAAATTCAACACTTAATTTTTCGAATTCGATTCGATAGGATAATATAATTTTAAATAAAATAAAATAAAAATGGTAGATATTCTACCTGCTTTATCATTTTTTACACTTTTTTTGTGAAAAAAATTATACCCAATGAGTTATCTTAAGTATTTAAAAAAAGGATTAAATTGTTAAAAATATTAATTGTTAATTTATTAAATTTGGAAGTAAAAGTTTAAGCAAATAATGGATGAAGAATAAAAGGATCCTTGGATTCAAGTTTCTGGGAATCTTATGAACAAAAACAATTCTGGGTTTACATGTTGCATATCGAATTTCAATTGTTAAATTGTTTTTTTGATCGAAACGATTGCTAAAATCCAATTTTGGAAGAGAAATAGTCAATAATAGTTACAATTAGGCCTTATATATAATACAGCCAAAAATCCGAGTCTGTCAAGAAAATTCAACAGCTTACTAAAAGAAAGTGAAATGGCGGTTGGAAAATCCGATCTAACATGGCACCTGGTGGCGGCACAATGGGCACAAATGACTCGTCTCCAGCCACCTAAAAATGCAGTGGCTGTGATATACATGTCCGCAAGGCATCGACGCCACTTCTTCACCTTCCAGAACCTCATCCAAACAGATACTACATTCCCATTGTTTCCTTGAACTCAATCCCTCAATCCTCCCCCTTTTCTTCAACGGCAAGAAAGCTTCATCCTCCCCCAATTTCACCCTTTTCAAGGACTGAATAAATGATCTACTCGCCGGCTTGAAATTCAACGCCGCTAATGAACCATCATCATTGGTGGCCTGAACCAGTAGTTCGACAAGCAAAGTTATCGTTTGGCGTCGGAGGTTAAAAGGGTCGGTGTTAATCTCCCATGCAAAAGACAAGATATCATCAATGGCAGTTCGAAGGAAGTCTGGGGATGCACCCGTGTTGGCCAACATTAGAGACACCACCTTTGGGCCGTACTCTTGTGATAAGAACCAGTCTCGACGACATATGAGTGATCGATGAAAGGATTCCAAGGTTGTTCCGTGAGGTGAAACGTATTGAAACGCCAATCCTATGATGAAAACATGGTGTGGGATCCGAGAACAGAGTTGTTCTAATGTACTATCTTGTTCTTGCCTAATCTTGAAACAGTAATTGGAAGCCATGGGAAGGGGATTTGGGAATGGGGCGTTTTTTGAGGGAAGGGGGTTGTTGGTATGTGAAAAAACAGGTGTTTTAGTCGAAGTAGTGGGCTTTTCTTGATGACGGTTTTTGGAGCAAGAAATCACCGACTCTTATATACGCTTTATTGTCCTTGATGTTCATGTCAGTTGGCTTTTATTTATCCCTTCCTTTTTCTTTTCCCAAATTTAACCCTTTGTTTATCCAGTTTTATCCTTTATTATTTATTTTCCTTTTGCACTCTATTGTTTTTTGTTTTGCCAAATTTAACTCAGGAGTATCTCTTACAGGGTATGGGAATTTGCTATATTGCATGTTCCTACAAATTTTTTTGTGAACAGTTAATAATTCTCAAATCAATTCAACCATTATAACTCTTTTTCCTTGGCCTTACAGAAATTGAAGGTGAATGATTTGGGGCGTTCACCATTAATATTGGTTTTTAGTCCAAACTTTTATTCTGATACAAGTCTCTAGTTGTTCATTTTGATTTTGTTTCTACATTATATTATTTGATTTCACTTATAGCTATAAATTACTATGAATGTACATTACACAAATGTTTTATGACTGAAGATAGCAGCCCTGTAGGTCATAAATGTTGTAATTTAAATTTCAAACTTTTTGAAGGCTCAAGTTACTAACAAGTACTAAAGTTTGAATCTCACTAGTATACACCAGGTAAAGTTTATTTAGCCTTTAAATGGAAAATAAGGGATAACCAAGAAAAAAACAATCCCACGAATGGGAAGCAAAAATCTGAATATATATATGTATATATTCAATTATTTTTACTTGAAGTAACTTCCACTGTAATATCAAGTAGGGTGAAACTACAAAATCCTCTATTTAGCAAAACTTAGCTGAAATTGGGTTTCTAGGAAAAAAAATAATTGATTGAGATCCTAAATATCAGAAATACGTCTCATCTCCAAATGCATCACAAAAGTTGGATGATCATAAACAAACTGATAAATGCATAAACCCCCCCAAAAAAAAGGAAAAAAAAGAAGCCCCATTTTCACTCAGAATTGCTACTCAATATGTATGAGAAACTCCAAGTTGGAAGCCATTTAGATGCTTGTCATCTGACATGCAACTACTTGCTCTGTGCTCCATGCAATGCCGAACAAAAATCTGGTACTCTGAGCTGAATCAATCAAACTTGAAATATTATGACATTTTCATTTGGATTTGCCGATGAATATGTACGAGAAACTCGACATAAGAGGGACTGCTTGCATTCTTGTCTTCTACCATGCATGAGAAGAACAGCATTCCTGGAAAATGTAACAATTTCAAGTCATGACAATGTCATAATTGCATAATACACCTAGTCAACCTATCCACATGTATTTTGGCTAATATTCCACACAGATTATTTTTCAAGCAGTATCATAGTTTGCATGAGAGGGAAAGTTTTATGCACTGACCTGATGGATCCCCTTTCTTGCACAATGTCAAGCTGTGAAACAATATAAAGATTAAATGCAATTAACAGAGATATACTTCAATTTTTTTATTAAATAAATGGAATAAAGATTTGGTTTAGGAATAAAGTAAAGCTAAAGAAAGAACCATTAATCATACCGGAGATAGGAACATCTTTGGCGCCGAACCACATTTACTACATCATTGAACTTCTTTGATAATGGATTGTCATATTGCTGAATCACAAACTGAACATACAGAAATGTTGAGAAAAGGGCGTAAGTGTCCGTATTAGGCATGCAAAAGGGTCAAGACACAAAATAACAATGAACAACTAATTACAAATTAATACTCCCATCCTTTTCCATAGTTCCTTCCAAACTTATTACAGGAGATTCACTAACCCAATAATCCTAACAATTGAATCCAAGGCCACTTATTTGAGTGTCATACTATTAAGTTATCATGCAGAAGACCTTTCAAGACAGTTATCATCCAATAAAAAAATTACATACTCCCATAAATCACAAAGAGAAGTTCACACTATTAAAACAAAAAGGAAACAAAGAATGCAAGACCAAGTGCCATCATAAAAGGAGTTTAAAAGCCACTAAAATCAAAACATGGATGTGACAGATTCAATATATAATGAGCAATCTGACTTATAGCATTTAATAGCGAAATTATTCAAATTAGGGTAACAATAATACATTTGCTTATCAAGGCCAATGCATAAATCTGACCAGGCTGGAAACACAAATTGAGATGCTCAATAATTTGTGTGATTATGGGCATTCTCACAAGTTGTTTCTTTTTAAATTAACCTGTTAATGAGGATTTATGTGGACATACACACTTCAGGAAAAGAAGAAGAAGAAGAGAAAACCTGAGTAGGGGCTTCATCAACTGAGGTAAAGCCAAAAAGTTGTTGCAAGATGCTTGAATCCACTGAGCTCCCAAAATATATTAAAGCATCCTCACCATTCTCCAGAAAATAGATTCCATCATCGCTGACATGTTCACTAGATAGAGGGATTATAGGAGGAAGAACAGACTCATCTCCTTCCTGTCAAACAAGCATAAACTGTCTGTTAGCATGGTTGAAATACTCTGGACTGTAAAACTAGAAATATTTACCTTTGTACTAAGGTTGTGAATAGCAAACATCCTAGGGTAAACCAATGGCACTGCCAAAGGAGTAGAAAGAGAGGAAACATAATTGAACCAGAAGGAACGGTCATCTATTCTGCCATCATTCCGCAATCCTGTACTCTTCATTAGTGCTGAAAAAAGAAAAAGGGGGAAAAAAATGCACCAACATTATCAACCAATGGAAAACATTTAATTTTTTTTTCTTAAGATGACTGAACCACTGCCATAGTATATTCAAGAATGGTAGAGAGAAGAAGTTTGAAGATGCAGGTTGACTCAAGATAATAATAATAATGGAAGAGAATGAGATAACCAATAATCTAAGAATGAAATCAGGTATATAATTAGCAAAAAAACATATATACCAAGGGTGTATAGGGGAAGTAGCTTCAGGGCCTCAGGAAGAATAAGCTGTCCAGATGATGATACAGTGGCGCAAAATTTACGATATGAAAACAAAATGTTGATGCAAAGATTTGTCACTTGTTCCCTCACTTGCACAAGTGGGCTTGTAGGAATTTCAATGGCAGCTGCATCCAAGGTAAATTAGAAAAAGGCAATACATGGTCAGTAAAGAAAAATGCCTCAAAAACTTTTTCAGATAAAAAACCAACACCTCATCTGTATAGAAAAGATTCGATTCATAATTTGAAAAACCATGCAGACAAGGAGAATCTTCAAATAATAGTTTGAAGCAGAGAAAACATAACATAAGAGGGGAAAGAACAATTGACAGAACCAATAAACATGCACAAGCAACTCACCAAATAGGTAAAAGAAAGTAAAGGAAGATGTACAAAGCAGACTCAAATACCTCGTTTTAATAAACATGCAAACTGAGTATCCAAGTCAGCAGAGCGAAACAAATTACTTAGCATATTTGTGCATGGCAAGGATAAGTTTGTAACTCGAATTCTTCTTTGGCCATAAACAGTGGTATAGAGAAGGGCACACTGGAAGGTGAAAGCCAGAAAATTATAGAAGAGTTAGACCTATCAACTTCATGAAATTAAAAGAAAAGGAAGGAGGCATGATGGACATTAAAAGTCCAGGCAGTATTAAGTTAGAACCTGAAAAGCACATTCAGAACCATCTTGTAATTTGTCATCATGCTTTAGGGTTACCAATATACATTTGTCACAGTCAATCTGCATAACAGAAAGGATTGGTCATGAATGAAACAAATTGATAAAAAAGTCAAATTGCTAGGTGAAACTTAATCATGTCAACAATCCCTCCTAGCAATAAAACATGCAAAACCCCTCTCTCAAGAAAAAAGTTAATACATATAAGAAGCAAAGTAACCAAATTCATGAGCTCTAAAAATATGGCCCACAGGAGCACATAAATACATATGCGACCTGGGAGTATGTTGAATAAGGAATATCTCATAATTGGTTATATGATACTAAATATGAAAACTACATACAAATTGTTTAATATAAGAATTGATGTATCAGTATCTTAACCTCAGTTTTCTTCAAGTAACCAAGTTACATACACTCAACACCTCAAACAGATTATGAAGGTATAACTCTTCAAACAGAACACAAAACAAAGTAAAATTTAAACATGCCCATGCGGAAAAATATCTATAAACCAAACATATAACAAACAACGAAACCAACCATCTAGAAGCATTCATATACAATATTGACTTAAATCACAACACCACAAAAATGTAAAATCTTTTTGATAAAAGATTATAGAACCATCGATTCAATTTCAAACACTGGGGGATTGTAACTAATATTTTAGTAATAAATCCTTCAATACATCAGTTCACGAAATAAGACTATTCACCAGGTAGGAGCATTTTATCCCAAACAATCACCTCTATGAAGCTTATGCTTTCCTAAGCTCAACTTCTCAATCATTCTCTAATTGAGAATCAGATAAAAATTGTAGTGAAAATCATTCTCTAATTGAGAATCAGATAAAAATTGTAGTGAAAAAATTGCTAAAAGACAATAATGACAAATATAACAGTATTTTTCAAAAAGCACAAACCCCAGGTAGGTCAATGTCGGTCGGAATGCGTTTGCAAAAGTTTCCAGAGTAATCTTGAACTTGAATACCCTACAAGTATTCAAAAGGGAAAAAGATCAAAGTTAAATTACCATCATAATGTGATGAGAATTATCAATATTTCACTTTATGAAACAGACAAAACATCAGAAAATGATACCTGGCTGCATCTCACACGCATTACAGCCTCAAAACCTTGGGGCCTGGTGATGTTCCATCTAAGGTCATTGTAGAGCTTTGCAGAATCAGATACTGCAGAGAAGGGGTAATAATAATACACCTGTAATTTAGAGAGAAAAGTGTTGAAATGCGAGTCTTCCACTCAAAAAATAACTATGTTCTGCTGGTACTGAGGACCTAATACATAGAAGCTCAACAACTACGGATTTGATAGTGAATAATAAATAGATCAATACACAGTCAGGCTCTCAAGTTTCACCAAACATGCATCAGGCCAAAAGTTAGTTACTGAGATGGCACTAATTGGAATAGAATTTTAAAGCCAGCCAACATGCAAGGTTTGCAGCTAGGCAGTTTGCAAACTTTAAAACGTTCCTTCAAACATGCATGCTCTCCTAAATGAATTAATGGTTAACAGCTACTTAGGTGAATGCTGATTTGTAATAAAAAATGTACTCTGTTTTACAATTTCAAGCAAATTAGTCTCAACAGTTTTTGTTAAAAAGTTATAATTTTAAATCGCAATACTTATTCCAAAAGCTTGAATTTTGTCAAGGATAATGTATATAAGAATTTTCAATAAGACTTTAAAATTATAGAAAGTAAATTAAAGTGAGAGAACAGTGCAGGTGGAAATTCAATTTGAAGCAGCAAGAGTAACAACCAACTTGTACATTCAGCATTTCTACACATGTATGGGTTTTGGGGGATAACAATTTGTATTACATTATCAAGCAGTGAAACGGGAAAAATCAAGGTAAATATCAATTAATACCTGGCCTCCAGTTGTTCTTGGTATAACGGAGATGGAAGCAATGTCGACATATGTTTGAGTAGTGACAAATACATCAACACAAACCTGGCACATATTGCAATATAAGAGCATGGTAAAATAAAGAGAACTAAAAAGCAGTTATAGCCATAGATCAATGTAATGTAACCAATATGATTTTAACAAACATTCATCATGCAGAAAACAATTTTTTAACCATTTTACAATGATATTAGAAGAAAGAAATTACTTGAGATTTACCTGATACTCAGCAAATTCAATTGCCATTGTCTTGAGAATTTTGTCCGCTGGAAGAAGTAATTTATGAGCCTCCTAATCAAATAGAAACGAAAAAAAGTTTATAAAACAGAAGCACAATGTTATCTTTCATCGGGAAAAAAGTAGTTCCAGCTTCAATAACAAGTACTAGGAATCTCATCATACAAACAAATATATTATTGGAGGTTCAATATGAAAGAGCATAAAAACAAGATAATCATATTTGAAATATGAAAGCGTTTTGCTTATTTCTTCTTTCTCCTAGATGGAGACTCACGCACACCCACAGTCAAGTGAAAGTCACAAGTCCACCATAAAGGTGACTATATGAGATAACTATACGCAAGTATAATCAATAACCACACCCAAAAGGCCTAACTTTTGAAAACCTAAAAAAGAATACAAGAATTAGAAAGCAAGTCAGTAGCCCTGCAAAAATATCACCTTTCGGATAGGAAAACTTGAATATGGTTAAGCATGGAACTTGAAAGAAGATTATCGATATGTTCATCAAAAGATAGAGAAGCATTTCAATTAATAAATCAACTTCTCATGTAGTAACCATCCCAATCTTCTGAACACACAAAAGAATCAATATGCAAGCTAAAAAGATAAAACAGGTTCCAGAGATGAGATGCAACAGTCATAACTCAGAAATCAGACAAACAAACACAAGGTTCCACATTTTTGAATGTAACTGTGCAGGGATAACTGCTTCCCTAAAAGAACAACTATTCTAAGCTTAAAAGAAATAAAAAAATAATGCACCATTATTCAATAAAATGCAGAGATAGAGAGTGAACAATTTTAAAAAGATCTGCAAACCTTTTCTCCAGCAGATATGTTAGTTCTTCCTTCAGCCTCTCTAGAAGAAAGGGCACCAATGCCAACAGACGGCATGACTGTCAGGAAAATTATATATATACACATCCATTAGAGAACCGTAGAAAAAGATACGTCAACTTTTATGGTATAAGAGGTAAGAACTGTTTTATATACATCTCAAAACACGAAAATGTTTTGTACGTATATAGGCTTACCTGACTGAAATACTAGAAGCTTGCCCCCAGTACTTTTCACGGCCAAGTATGAAGCCTGAAATATAAATAGAATAGTGAGATATAAAATTTTACACGTTTGTATACAGGAATTACCATATATTCTAATCATCATCAGGCCTTACTTTCAGGATAACCATAAAAGTCTAACTTTGATCAGTCATCGACCTTTCTTCATCAAGTACAAAACCAGAAGCCAAATACTTCAAAGCAAGCCAAAGTTACAATCATAATTTGCTTAAGCAGAGGTTAAGTTTTTTGCTTTTAAAAACCATGAAGCAATCACTCTTCATTAGATTCTAGCAATAATTAAAGCACTTGTTAACTAGGAAACAGATTAACCTACGACAAAAACCATGTGATTCTAGCTATAGAATAGCAGTAAGTTATTTGACTTGCTATACAATTTGGAAAGCATATGCAAATCCCATTGCCACCTGGGGCTAGCTCGGGTAGTAGGATCAGTGGGGTTCGGGAAACTGTGTGATCATAGGCTTGAACCCCAGTGATCTCTTCTGGTATCAGATAAAGATATAAATTATCTCATTAAGGATTAAAATCTGCAAAGCAAAAGAAATGCTATACTAATTTATAATATAAACTTGTAATGACTTACCTTGATTGCAGCACCAAAACATGACTCAGCAGTTGTACTACTCTGAAACATTGTTGGGATGTTTTCAAGCAATAGTTCTAAATGCTGGCGGCACTGAATCCTCGGAACAAAAAAAACCAAGTCAGAACAAAATACTTGAGAGGTCTTAAATATGACATCATAGTAAATTAATAATTAAGAAACTTCAACTGGTATAAGAAAAAAATTCTCATATATTAAGAACTAGCCTCAGAAAGCTGAACGATAACATCTGTTTCAAGAGGGGTATAGACGTCTTGTATGTCAGGAACAATAAGCATCAATGGCTGCAAAATTTAAGGCATCAAAATCAGCTAACATTTTGAGGAGGTTCTTCAGTAGATAAAATCAGAGAAAAAGATCATATAAAAATTAAATGCAAAGAGCTTTTAGTGATAAATAAAATTTGGAAATGGACACAACGCATTCCTGTTATATTCAAAATAAAATCTCGATTTCCAGAGACAGAAACAGCTAATGGAGGAAGATGGACCAAGCGAGATGGTCTCCTCAAGAAAACCATGAAGGTTAAATAAAACCTTCTCACAGCAACCCCAATCCCCCCATGTAATGTGGGCTCACAAACACATTTGACACGTTATTAGCACCATGTTTCTTTCTATCCCCACCGACCAAGCAGGGGATTTTGAGATAAGTCAAAGCAACTACTGTTTGTTACCATCCCAAGTAACATGGATTCACAAAATACATTTTACACATTATTAGCAACGTGTTTCTTTCTATCCCCACCAACCAAGCAGGGGATTTTGGGATAGGTCAAAGCAACTACTGTTACTATCATGATCTTAGATATTGAGATGAGTAAACATAATTTCCACAGTTTAACCACCTTTCTTATATGCGTGTGCTACTTAAACCACTCATAGAATTTACTCAATAAAACCACTTAAATAATAAGAGAACCATCCAAACTGCAAGCACCAAAATCATATTTCTGCCCTCCTGTAGGTAGCACCAAATTCAAGCTTCCAACATGCAAGCCAGCCCAGAATGTGTTTAGTTTGCCGTAGTTTCATCAATGGCAATACTAACAAAAAGAAATACTTAAAACCTCTTAAATATGTTAGGATATTCTTTAAGTCATTTTTGCTAAATTGACTTCTCTTTCACAAATATATAGCACATGATGAAACCAAGAAAAAGAATCTTCTACTCAGTACAATAATAGCCAGGAAGATGGAATGTTTGATACAAATGGAATGAATGATTGTAACTAATACTGACCTGTTGTAGGGCCCGCTTTAAATTATAAAAATGGATTGTTGAGTCAAATGTTGCTATTCCCACCAGAGTTCGAGGACCTTCCTGCAATAAGCAATTAATACCTCAACCAACTGAATTTCCTTGCCTTGTATGAGTGTTCAGAATGAAAAACAGCAGATGCAAGCCATGTATCAACTCAACCAAAACTGGAAAACAGATCTCATTCGAAATATAGCTATTACCCAAATCAACAATCCATATTAGATTTTCAACCATTAGATACTCACCTACAACAAAGCTTAAAATCCTCAGCTGCAAATATCCAAACTGACTCAAAGGTCAAGTGGAGCCATTTACAGTTCACAACCTCTATTTTGTTATTACAACAAAAATTTATGTTTCAACTTTTTTCTTTAATGCATAAACAATTTAGTTTGAATTTTCAAGCAAACAAAGAAATGCAAAACACACAATCAAGAAACTGAAGAAAAACTAAAAATTGGACCAGAGGGAGAAATGCATTTTAAAAACACAGCTCAGTTCTTATTTACCAAGGCAGAGTGGTGATCAAGAACTTAGCATTGAGATACAATTATTTCTATGAAAATGCTTACACACATAACTCACACAATAATAACAAGAAAATAGGTCACAGTCATGATCGGTTCTGATAATGGAAACAAACAGTAGAAGCCCATATCTTTAGCAATAAACAGGCAACAATTAATGCACAATTTTGATACAATAATCTAAAACCTTTTGCAATTAACTATTAACAAAAAAATAATTGATCAAAACACACAATATAATCTTCTCAATATAATCGCCATATCTGCCAATAAAATGCAAAGAGAATAGGGAACAAGTAAACCATAAGAAGAAAGAACCAAAGACCAGTGATTCTAGAGAAACTCACTGGAAGATCAGAAATGACTTGATTAATGGCACTGCAAGCGGCAGCAGTAGCACCAGTCTGTATGGCATTCATGGATACATCAATTAGGAAAAAGTACACAGCTGGCATTGGATCACGGACCTGGACATGAGAAATTCAGAACAAACAAATGAATTATCTTCTTACAAGTTAAAAAAGAAACAAGACAAACCGCAGATGCAAGAAATAAAGAAACTAAGAAAGCCCCAGGTGAACCCTGATCACAATAATTTCACACAATTAAATTCTAGCAAATGTTAGCACAATTTTTTAACTGTTATTATTATTATTATCATCATCATCATCATCATCATCATCATCATCATTATTATTCAACCTTTGTCATTTTTGGCCATCTTGATCTTTTGGATATTACCCTGAATGCTTGATTAAACAAAGTTGTACAGGAAAGATCCAGTATCTCAACTACTTTACCACAGTATGGCACTTGATCAGATAGAAAAGTGAGGCAAAAAATGCATCTTCCTGCTGGGGAGACATTGCTTTGAGTTGGGTATAGGCATATCATCCTCATTATGCTTTAATCAAATGTTTACTAATCACACCATTCATATATGATCCAAAGATGCCCACATACATCTATCTTATAATTGATACTTGAGCATTTAATAAAGAAAAAGAGATAGAGAGGGCTACAATTAAAGAAGATAGAAATTTAAAAGTTAATCAATTAAAAAGTACAAATTTATAAATGTTAACAAACCATGTACTCCTTTGAAGCAACAAATTCAACTGCTCCTCTACACAGCTCAGGCCTTTCATCAGCATCTCTACGCCTGCCATCAGGACCAAGGTTGCAGTGGTAGTCACGAGGAGTTTCATCAGTAAACCCTGAACGAAAATAGTACAAGCAATTACATTGCCACCTTACTACATTACAGCAACACAATCAGAGAGCAGCAATAGAGAAGGATTTCTTTGGTCATGGTATTTGCTTGATATATCAAAAGCATTTTATGCTTGAAAAGAGGAAACCTTAAAACTGATAAAGTCCAACAAACTAAGAATAGAAGCATGCATCCGTTTGTAATCTAAGGAACCCTACAGCTACTACCAAAAAAGAGCTCTCAAATCATTATTATTATGACTAGTCTCCTATTTAGCTCCCAAAGTCTAAGCACAACTAATCAATGAAATTTTGTCACTTTTTGACAGTGACACGATGCAACAGACTGGTATGAATATAAAAATAAGTTAAAATACACAAGATACTGCAAAATATATGAGATGAGCACACAAAGATGATTAATACTGACCACATAAATTGCAGATAAACTTTCTTCCCTGATCAATGAACTTCATGAAAGGATTTATGTAACCTTTGCAACGGGAACATCGAACAGGACCACTTTCCCCAAAATCCACAACCTATAGTAAGAAATGTTCAAAATATGATAAGCAGATCAAATTACAAAATCCATTTGACAACCCGACAGATTGCATAACAAGCTAGAAGAACAAGTACAACTGGCATTACTTGAATAGGGTCCTCTGACGGATGAGGAAGAGCCATTGGCTGAACTAACAAAGCCAACTGCATAGACGATGTTGTCAAAAGGTCGGCTGTGCAAGGGATCTATTAAATGGAAAGAACAATCGATAAGCACTCAAAACATCACAAAGATTACTGGTGGTGAAACTGCAGTGCAAACTTAATCAAAGTATATAAAAGAGTACCAAAAAAAGCCACAATTAATTTATATAGCTTGTTATGACCTGATTGATGGTGCATCTCATATAACGAGGACTGCAATTCCCAGTGTCTCTGACAACGTAATCGCTAGTAGCAGGCTTCAAAAGATTACAAGTGATCAGGAGAAGAAACAAAATTCAAAATTCAGTTATATGTCAAAGCTGTGATTGCATTATGCATACATGCAATGACAACACAGTAAAGAGAGCCAGAACAATGGGCCTAAGTTAAATGAAGATCAAAAGGAATAGCAAATTAGCAAATTCCTGAGTGAATTAAGTAATTTTCTTTCCGTTCTTCTAAAATGATCAAAGCTTTTACCGGAGGAGGATTTGCCGAGTTGCCTTGGCGAGTTTCATACACGATTGGTGAGGAACTTGGAATGGGAATGGGCCTTGGAATTTGATTAGGATCAATCTTCGATGGCCCTGATAAAGGGGCTCCCAGTTGGCCGATAGCAGGTGGAATGGTAGTCATAGCTTGATTTGTAGGTGGTTGTGGCATTCCAAACATTCTTGGAGGTTGTGCTTGAGTAGATCCAGGAATAGGAGGAGCCTGGGCTCCCTAAAACAATTCAAAAAATTCAGAATCTAATTAGTGATGGGAGTGAACAACTTCCAAACACCACTTACCAAGCCAAAACATCCTGTACTTAGAATTTCCTGCACCTCATATAGAATGCCTTAAAATGGTTTCCATTTCCAAGCAACTTCATAAACCTGGCTCAAAGGTTTTAAATATCCACCAACACCAAAATTTCATATGCCAATTGATAAAATTCAATGTAATTAGTGAAGTTCAATAACCAATTTCCAATTGGTTTTGTTATTATGCAAATGCCATTGGTTATACAGTAACAGAATGCCTAATTTTTGCACAGTTCTGTAAGTTTCTGCACAATTTAACTTTCAGCAATTGGCTACAGAACCTCATATTATATCTGCACGTCAATTCTCAAGCCAATCCAATATTTATGATGGTTCAATGAAAACAATATCTTTTTGGATGAATACTGAATGGATGAGATGTTGAAAATAATAATTAGAAAGAAAAAGTTTGAACAACATAGCTATATACTGTAAAGCAATTTACAAGGCATAAACAATTTAATTGTAGAAAAGTAAACCACATCCATCAATTTTCATTCTTCCATTATAAGTTTACTAAAATCTTTCTTCATTTCTATATTGCTTTAGATTTTCTTCAAATTAACAGCTACTAATATAATGCCAAAAATTCCAAACATCAAAGAGGTGCAGATAAAATTTTAGTTACTAAATGCATTATGAAAAGAAAGGAAATCAAAGACCTTGTACACCTTATACAGATTGCTAAATGACCAACTCAACAACAATAAAATCAATGATATACTCCAGTTGTTTACATTTCTTTATGGGAAGAATTCTGAAAGCATAAACTGTAAAGATTGTAGTACTAACCTGCTGAGGCTGCATCGGCCAAGTCTGTGGTCCATAAGGAGAACCTGGAGGTGGTGGTCTAGCTTGAGGCACAGCTGAAAATGGTGATGCTGAAGGCATTGGTTGAACTGGTGGGGAAGTAACAGCTGGACTTCCCAAAACAGAACGCATGGTTGGAGCCTGAGCAGGAGCCCTAGCTGACATCATAGTTAGTGGAGGTCCAACAGGAGGTTGTGAAGCACTTGGAGCAAGAGGAAACTGGGATGCACCAGGCAAAGCTCCCGAAACAATTGCTGGAGGCCCATTACTCAAAGGACCAGCAGGTGCACGAGAGAGGGGCGCAGCTGGACCAGTCAAAGGTGGAGATGACATAAAAACATTCGGGCGAGCACCTGGCATTGGTGGTGCAACTCCACCGCTAGGTGCACCTGAAGATGGGAAAGCGCTAGAAGGTAGAACAGCACCACCTGTTGAAGAAGACAAAGAACCAGGAGGAGGTCTAGACCCAAAAGGGGAAGAGTGACCAGAAGGTTGACCAAGGGGTCTCCCTGGGGGTACATTTGCAGGTAAAGCAGATTGTGGTGGTCCAGTAGGAGGCACTGCAGGTCTTCCCATCATACCAGGTGGCGGACCAGGCCGTGCCATTGGCGGCAAGGCACCGGGGAATCCAGCTGAACCTCCAGATTGAGGAAAGGGAGGTTGTTGACCAAAAGGGGAGGGCCTAGGACCAGAATTGGGCATTGAAACTGGCCGATTTAGGTTCAAATTCTGCATGTTATCAGCTAACGAATTGGGATTGGTTTGATAATTAGGATTAACATTTCGTGGTGGTGGTGGTTGTGAATTGGCGCCGGGTCTAGGTGCCCCTGGAGGCACAGGAGCTGCCATAATTAATCAGAAACAAATTCTAATCCCCTCTTTCAATAACCGTCTATATATTTTGCAACACGATCAAATCTACACAAACCAAAACAACAAAAACAACAATTCTTCAAAAATTCTAAAAGATACACAGTAATAGTAATCGCAAATTAACATATAAAAGAAACTAAGATCGAATGTAATAAAATTGAGAAGAATAAAAAAGGAAATTAAGTACCTGATATCGGAAAGAAAAGGAGAGGTCGGATCTGTGGATGTAAGAAGATAATTAAGTTTAGATCTGAGAGTAGGGTTTTAGAAGGAGAGATCGGAGAAATTAGGGTTTTTTAGGGAAGTATCGGAGCGACCGGAGGTATGGATCTGGGGAAATGATCGGAGAAGGAGAGAGAGACAAAAAAGGCAAATAACGAGAGCGAGAGAGAGAGAGCGACGGTATTTTAACGTTGGCGAAGGAATGGGAGACAAATTTGTAATAAATCTTAATTGTAAAAAAATTATAAATAAAAAAAGGTATAATTAAGGAAAGTATTTTATTTGTCTGAGACTGTTGAAAAAACACTGATTACTTTCACAGACTTACAAATAATAGCCATTTGGATTTATTTACCGGTTTTTCCTTCTGTTCCATTTAAAAATAAATAAATAAATAAGTCACGATGTAGCCTTAGTTAAATTGTAATCTATATTATTATTAGCCTTAGTTCAATTGTAATCGATATTATTATTCGTGTAAAGAGATGTGAGTTTGAAAGCGTTAAAATGCATTATCCTCCTATTAAGAGTTGGGAAGAGGCTATAGATAGTTTTAAGTATTGTATAAGAAAACTTATAATAAGATTAATGTTTAAAAATAATAATAAATAAATTTAATTTATCGTACATTTTTAAACCATAAAAACTTTTTTCTTTTTTCTCCTTTGTAACACCCTTAACCTATATCTATCACTAGAATAGGGTTACAAGAATGCTACAGCAAGTTAACAACAATAAACAAGTAAAATCATAATTATTTCAATATAATTTTTCAAATACCATAAACCAATTGATTTATAAAAATATCTTACATCTACGAGGCTTAAATCGAGCTTTAGGGACTAAAGAATTAATCTTAAAACCTTTAGGGACTAATTTGAAACAAATTAGAAAATTTCAGGAAAATATGAAAAAATTCAAAAACAGGAGACACACAACCGTGTGGAATGCCCCAGGCCATGTAACTTTCAAAGTTGGGACACACAGTCGTGTCCTAGCCCGTGTCTCTGCCCGTATAACTCATTGAGTTGGGTCACACGGTCGTGTCGCAAGCTGTGTGCCAGTCTGTGTAACTCTCTGACTTAGGACACATGGTCATGTCGGAGGCCATGTAACACACTGACTTAAATCACATGGCTGTGGTGGCACACGGCGTGTGGTAGCCCGTGTCCCAAGCCGTGTTCACCTAAATAAACCTTAAACATCAATTTTACCATTTCAAGTTTTCTTGGACTCTAAGTAATCCATATACCAACCATTAGGGTCATTCAAAATGCCATTAAACAAGCTCAATTCATACTAATTCAACCATCTAAAGTGCTTAACCAATGTACCCTCATTGGTACCACAAGTATACACAGTTATACCACGATACAAATCATCAACCAAGACATACAAATTCACACAACTTAAACTTCTAACCATTATGTCTATCATAGGCATCTCAGTTCATAACAATGCAAAATAACTTATTAATCAAACATATGCAATAAATTTGTACCAAAGACATCTTCCTTCATTCACATATATCACAATAAGTTGTCTACTTACACTTAAGCTCATTCTTTATATATATACATGCCAAAACAAATGTTCAAAAGCTACCAAAATTGGATGAATAGTGTGACTTGAGTGCTGATTTGATCGTCCAACCTTCAAAAGTGTCTACAAGAAACATAAATTAACACAAGTAAGCTTATTGAAGTTTAGTAAGTTCGACGTACAGAAACAATAAATCTTATCAAAGTAAATATAACAATTCAATAAAAAATAATTCAATAACAAGTGTTTACTATCATCTACAATGTCAAACCGGTGAATTGCATAATTCAATTCAAAGCTCAAATAATAATTTCTGGGAAAATATATATGTCTACAACGAGTTAATTCAAGATGTCAAATACATGTCATGCCATTCAAAATCATTAAATAAGTTACAATACAACGATTTACGACCTAATGAATGACTTACAGATATGACTACACAAGTAATCCAACCGAAACACGCCAACTGCTCATAAGAGCTAATCTACCCAATAACACGTCAAATGCTCATAAGAGCTAATCCAATCGATAACACGCCACGGCAGTAAGTGCCTAGCCCCCAAGTTATATATCCGCTCCCATAACACGCCAAATCAGGATAGTATAACACGAGAGTTCGCAACAAATGTTGAACTTCGGTATACTTAGGAAAAATATATAAAGCTCTCCACATCAATCTCCACTTCAACCTCGCATAACATGCCATCATTCAGTTGTACTCTATCTCGCTTTCATTCGGCCCAATTATTGATATCAACAACATTTTCCCAAACAACTTACAACATCAATAGAATAATTTATATCCACTATTTCATATCATGTCATCGTAAATTTCATATAGATATTAAATTAAAATTCGTACAAACTTACCTGGACTGAGTTGTAATAGTTGCAGAAGTTCATGAATTATTCCGCTATTTTCTTTTTTCCACAAAAATCAATAGTAACTTGCTCTAAAATATAAAATTCTCAATTATTAGCTTACATTTCATATTCCAATTTATTCTACATTTTATACCCTTTTATTTTTCAAAATTACACAATTGTCCTAACTTTTACAAGTTTTGCAATTTAGTCCTTTAACCCAAAAATTATCAAATTAACCATTTTCTCAAGTCAAAATTTATAGAAGAATATTCGAGACTTCTAAAAAGTCCACAAAACACCTCTTATTCACCAATAAACCTTGAAATTTTGATATTTTAACAATTTAATCCTTAAATCAAAATCTAATAAAAATCACTTCACAAAACAACCAAATATCACAATCAAAGCTTCAAACACATAATTATCATAAAAAAACATTCAAGATTCATCAGTAGAAACTTCTAAAATTTTTAACAGATTCAAAAACAGAGGTATGAGCTAGCTAGACCTAGTTACAATGATCTCAAAAACGTAAAAATTATAAGAAACGGGTATCAATTTCACTTACATGCAATGTATTGAACTTGGCCGATTATCCAAGGTTTGCTTTCATGGTTTTTCGGCAAAGGATGAAGAAAAATGAAGAAGAAATGTCTATTTCTTTCAATTTGTTTTATTTAAGTTTGATTTATTTACAATTTTGCCATTAAACATATATTATTTTATCATTTTCATTTCAATTGTCGTCTAACACTATCAACTAGGGCTAATTACTACATAGGTCCTTCCTCATATAGTAATTAAGCTATTTGATCATCTAAAGGTAATAATTACTAAGTTTTGCATCTTTTTCAATTTAGTCCTTTTTTCTTTAATTAGCTATCTAAACGTTAGAATTTCTTAACCAAATTTTAATACTACCCTACACAATGGAAATTTATGATCCTGAAACCATTGTTTCATCACCACTAAAAAATGGGTTGTTATACGTTTGTTTGTTATCTTTTGTTTTGCTCAACGGCGGTGCCAGCCTCCGGGCTAGCTATTGTCTGTTTTTTTCCCCTCCCACAAACTCTTTCTTTCTTTATTCTTCTCATTCATTCGACATGCCTTCTCTTTTTTTCAATTTGCAGATCTATTTTGTTGGTATCTTTGTTGTCTTCACTAGTTATGATGGATAGATGATGATGCTTGTTGTTCGCTAAAACTCCACCGGTCACCAGTATTTTCTTGGAAAGTGGGTGGCTTTTCATCAGTTTCTTAATTTGTTTATATTTTGAGAATATTTCAAAATAATAAATGATTTCACGAGTCAATTTGGACTCATGTTGCCTTAAGTTTTATATTTTTTTTTGTTTTTTTCTATTATTTAATAAGTTTTTAGTTTTAAAAGTTTTTGTCTGCTCTTGTAGCACGGTTTTTAGTCTTGCTTATGCATGTAATATGTAACAGCCTGAGTTTTAGTGGTGTCGGAAACAGTGGTTCGAGATCACTAAATCCGATAAACAAGTTTTAAAATTTAGTAAATAAATACATATGAGTCAAGTGTGATGAAAAGGGAATTTTTGGATTAGTGGATTTTGTGATTTAAAAAGAAATTAATAAGTAAATTGGGTCTAAACCGAGGTATCGAGACCTCAAGTTCATAAACCAAGCCATAAATATTTTAAGAAATATTTATGGAGTGTCATTGAGTTGGTATTAAAATTTCGTTAGAAAACTTTAACGTTTGGATAGTCAATTGGTTAAAAAGAACTCAATTAAAAAAAACGCAAAACTAGTTAAATGATTATTGAAAAGCTTAGGTGATTATTAAGAAGAGTTTTAAATAGTAATTAGACCAAAAATGTTTTGGTCTGGACGGCAAGGGGCATGAAATCAGCAGGAAATTGATGAATTAAGGGCAAAATTGGAATATTGCAAAATTTACTTAATAAAGCTAGGACTAAAGTGGAATTATCTAGATTTCTCTTTATTTTTCTGCATTCTCATCAGAAAAAACACCATATAAGGGTTTCCTTAAGCTGGTTTTTCATATCTTTACTGCAAGTAAGTTCAATTCTTGATTATTTCTTGAAATTTTTGTGTTTTTGTGACTTTTACAACTAGGTCCACTTGTTGAATTCATTAGTTTTTGATTCTATGAAAGAAATTGAAAGTTGCTATGAATATGTGTTGGAAGTATATGATTATTTAGCATGGAATTAGAGCTTTACATTGTTTATATGCTGATTTTATTGAAAGAATTGAATAGAAAGTGAATGTTTGAGACCTTATTGTAAAAGAGTTTGAAGTTAGGGTTCTATGTGGAAATTCTGAATTTCAATAGTTGTGAGATAACTTTTAATTTCTAGATAAATTATTAATTGGGAAAAATTAGCTTAATTGAGGGGTTAATTGAGCAAGGACTGAATTGTATGAACTGTGAAATTTGGGGCAAAATCGAAATCAACATTTGCACTAAAACAGTTTTGGACAACAGCAGTAGTCTAATTTTGAAAAATCACCAAAAATTGTATAAATTTAATTAGAGAATGAATAAAATATGAAATTAAAGCTTATTGAGTCTGGTTTCTTATAGAAGAAACGGTGGAAATAATGGAATTGTAAATCAAGAGATATAATAAATTTTATGAGACAAGATCAGAATGATTTCGGGTTTCCCTGTTCTGACTTTGGAAAATCATCAAAAATTGGATAAAAATAATTGGGAGCTTAAATTTATATGTTTAAAATTCTGAATGAGTCTATTTTCAAGAGAAACAAACAGGAACATCATCCGAATCCTGTACGAGATAATTAATTTTTAGTGAAGAAGGGTCAGAACTGTCAGACAGCAGAACAGGGGTAACTTTAAAGAATAAACTGTACTTATTGGCTAAACCAAAAATTTTGAAAATTTTATGGTAAGAAGATATGTGAGTCTAGTTTAAGGAAAAATTAGCAAATCCTAATTTGGAGTTCTGTAACTCAAAATAAAAAAAATTTAGTGACTATGACACAGATGGACAGCATTGAATATACATAGGTAAATAGTGAAATTACAAATAATGTTACTTATAAGTGGGTTATAAACACTAAGGATGTGAAATAGAATGAATGTGAAGTCAATACTGATAAGTGAATGATTTTACAATGGTAGATCGAGAACCCGAAGCAAATCGAGGAAAAGAGAAAGTAGCTGATTAGTCCCTGAATTTTCACAAATTTTGCAAATCAACCCAAGTAAGTTCATATGGTTGAACTTTCATAATTATTTGCTAAACTAGGAATGGTTAAATGTATTATTTTATATATATTTGTTATTGAATCATGAATATTGTAATAATATGAAAATCAAAGCAAAAGTTCAAATTTAGCAGAACGCAGGATTGAGTACTGTTGTTCAGTGAATAGTGACGAATTGACGGATGAAACCATGATTATATCATGGCAAAGTGCAGGTGTTCAAGTATAAGACCATAGCTAAGCTATGTCAATACGACAAAGTGTTCAAGTAAAAAATGTGAAAGTGCAAGTCTATAGTTGAACTATGGCAAAGTGATAAAGTGTACCAAATATGGCAAAGTGATAAAGTGTGCCAAATATGGCAAAGTGAAATGTGACAACGAGTGAACAACGTACTCAAATCCGTAATATGTTCTCTAATTTGACAAGTGTTGGTAAATGATAGTTGAAGCTAAATGCTGGAATACGATTGGATATTTGATGTTTTAAAATTGAGCTCAATGAAATGAATTCATCATGTGAAATTGTGGTTGACAAGTGAATTTAGTAATTGTGTATATTGTATAAGTGTATGAATGTTTGGTAAGATTTATGTTTTATGCCAATGAATGTTTGGTAAGATTTATGTTTTATGCCAATGAACTTACTAAGCTTCTATGAGCTTACTTGAGTGTATTCAATGTCTCTTGTAGATTGATGTGAAAATATACGGAGGATCGGATCAACATTGAGGATCACACTATCCAGATTCTCTCCGGTAGCTTTTGTAAATTTTCCTTTTTAACTTATATGGCATGTACATGGTTTGATGATTATATAAATGCTAAGACTTGTTTAATGAATATATATTAAAGTAAAGAGTGATGAATATGTTAAATGGTATAATTATAATAGAAGTATATTTGGTATCAAATTGGTTAAAAAGGATTGGCTGGTTTAGATTGGTTTCGATTTTAAAAATTGCAGGGAAGGTTGAATATTTATAAATGGGTTATATTGAGCTTATTTAAAAAAATCCTATGGTTTTGGTGTAATTCCGGTTTGGTCCCGAAGTATGTTTTGGGCTTTGGAGGCTCATCTAAAGAACGTTATGATATATTTTGGTAAGTGAACAATATTTAATCCGTAATATCAGAAAATTAATTCGGTAAAATTCGGTGATGCCTCGTACCCTATTTCGGAGACGAATATGGGTAAGGGGTGTTACATAATCTTAGTTTTACAAGTGATTTTAGGGATGGTTTTTTTGTCGTCCTCTATAGTTTGGTGAATACTCGATTCTTTTGTCGATTTTTGCTCGCCACTTTGAACTATCCAGGGCTAATTTTCTTACTGTGTTAAGTGCTTGCAATCATTCCAGATATGTCATGCTTGAATTGTGACAAAGCCAATTGTCAATGTGTCAGAATGTTCTATTGATGATGAGGCTAAAACCTTTGTTTTGTTGATAGAGTTTGGCCTTCCCCATCTACAATGAGTGTTTGTTATTTTTTTCTCCGAATTGTATGGTTCCATTGAATTAATGAATTTACCTTTCAAAATAATAATAAATAAATAAATTTGTTGCATAATTTACATTATGTTGGATTGGGTGAAATACCATTATCCATTATAGCTATAGGTATTCGTGGCAGGTGGATTTATTATTCAGGTTTACGCAAGATATTAATATATTTTATATTTATTCAAGTCCAACTCGGTTTAAACTATGGTCTAAAATTTTATCCAAATTCACTTATATTTGTCATATAAATTTTTTAATTTTATTAAAAAATATTTATATTATTTTTATTTAATAATTTTATATATTTTTCATTTATTAAAATTATATATATAGACATATTAACCTCTTTTTTAAATAATTACATTATAATATTATATATTACTATAGTCTTAGTTTTATATGTTTAAATAATATAATATATAAATAACATAATATAATACATTTTTTTATATTATTATAAACATAAAAAATGGGCTAGGCTCGAGTCTGACCTATATTTTAAACAAGCCTAATTTTTTATCGAAACTCATTTTTCGAACCTAATATTTTTACCAAAAACCTCCAAATTTCGGAGAAACTTTCGATATTGAGTTGATAGTCTAACCCATGAAAAGATTTAATTAGAGTTTTATTTAGTGGGCCCACTATGAAGCAATCGCTTAGTTTGTTGTAATGAATTATTATAACATATATTGAATGAGCTTTATTTAAGAAAAAATCGTAATAGGCATTCAGTGACTTCCCTACTAAATATGTTATTTAGGCTATTCAAGCCTCAGACAAAGGCGTAGCTAGGGGGCTAGTAAGGGCCTCGGACCCTCCTAAAATGGAAAAAACTTCAATTAGGCCTCTTTAAAATTTATAACAATTTAAATTAGTAAAGGTAAAATTGCACTTTGACCCCCCTAAAAATGATAAAAATTTGATTTAATCCTTTCAAACTTATAAAGATATAGATATGAAAATGGTGAAATTATATTTTTACTATCGGAAAACTATACAATTTAATTTCAACCCCCCTAAAAAATTTCCTGGCTTTGCCCCTAGTCTCAGGTTAAATACAATTTTGACTTCACATTATCATTTTGCCCCTCACATTTTTAGCCTTTTTACAGCACTCTTGATGCCATCACACTGATTTCCCTTTTTCAGTTCTTTCATTTTGTCTAGAAATCTAAAGATTGCTAAATATCACTTTCCATTTTCAAAGCCCATTGTCGCCTTTTGACCTTAAATTTTGCCTTCCTTACTAAGACAAGTATTGCAATTTGGGTTTAATCTTGGTTCATAGATAAGAATGGCAAAAACGATTTTTTTATAGCCTATTCTCTTTAATTGAGTTTTTTATTCTTCTATCTAAATTCAACGTAAATTATCTTTTTCTTCCCGTACCTTTCATACCAAGTATTTTATTTTTACCTTTTGTCATGGACTTCATAGTTTAGATTTAGTTTTAATGAGTCTATGTGCTTTTCTACATTGAAGTGAAAGAGATAGGTTAAGCGTCGAAAGCAAAAGTTGTCGAGAATTGATCGCTTCTAAGCAAAAAATATTTAGAACTCTAGTTTGTGCTCTTAAAATTCTAACTTAACTTGTAATTAGTGATAATTTATTTCCTTAAGATTGTTAGTTGTTGACAAATTAACTTAATTTGGTGATTGTTAGCACTTGGTTTGATTTCTTATGATAGTGTGTTTTGAGATGATTCAATACTGCCATAATACTAGTGTCATGATTTTATGTAAGTTTAATAATTAGTTTAATTGTTAAATTGTTGAAAGTCATTAAACATATTAATAACAATCTTTGTGAACATAAATGGATAGCTATTTTAATACAATTGTCATGTCATAGGATATAGAGCTATTTAAAGATTTGTTTATGTAGGTTTGTTTGCGAGTGCTCGGGAGTATCATCTTGTTGTGCTTGGCACATACTTTGTGTGTTGGTGGACTAAGTCATACTTTGCATGCACCTAAGTATTGTTTATCATATAACAATGGGATTTACAATGATATATATGTCAATAGATTATTTCCCTTTTGATTGGTTACTATAGTTAAAGATAATAAATTGATTAAATGTTTTGTTTGTGGTGAGATTGTTGCTAATTGTTATATTAATAAAAAATTGTTTATATAAAACAAATGAATGAAGAATTGTAAATAATGATAAAGGGCAATGAAATTGATATGAGAATATTTTATAGAGTAATATGAATATGACTTGTTTTTTGAAGTATTGTTTTAAAACATGTTTTTTGTCTTGTATATTCAAGTATAGATACGATTGTGCATTAACCTTAATTATATGTTATTTTAGAATTTAGTATAATATCAATGAGCTCTAAAAAGCTCAACATTCAGGTTTTCAAGTCAATGCGTAAGTTATAGATAAGTTTGTGGTCAAGCAACATCATTGTGAAGAGTCTTTGCAAATCCTTACTTTTCTAAAGACATTACTCGGTATAGCTTTGGCAGGTACTTAAGATTTTGGTATTTGGTCGATTTGGTTGCTTGATTGAGATTTGCTAAATGATTTTAATTTCTTTATAAATATAATTTTATTAAATGATTTATTATTTGTCTGTTTAAATTTTATATTTTAATGTATATTGAATGAATGATTGATCAAACAAGTTACTCTAGGACCATTATGTCGCCTCAGGTTCGATCAGACTTCTGGTCGGGTTTGGGGTAGTGCAATTTTGGTATCAAAGATATAGTTTTAGCCAGTTCTAGGTCTAAATCAAGTTCATATAGATAGAGCATCTAATGTACATGCCACCTGGGAAACTTGAATCGTAATTTTCTAAACTATGCGAGACTTTAATGTTGTTTTTTTTTACCTTTAAAATGATTCGAGATGTCTTCTAATTCTAATTATGAACATGGTTATCAATTATTATAGAATTTAGTATTTTCTTGAAGTTTTTCAGAACGTTTTGAACTCTTAAATATTTTATGATACTATTAAACAAACTGTTAAATATTTTAAGAAAACTTTATTTTTATGTTTACTTTTATTTTTAAAGGTTTTTGGAAATTTTGAGTGAAAATTTTAAGACGAAAATTTCTAAGGAAAGAATTGTAACACCTCGAAAAATTTTGATATTACGTTTTTTTTCCACTTTCAAACCCAAACTCTAGATTTATGACTTGGATATGTGTCCATATGTTTTTAATCATCTGAATTGGTTTCTAACTATGTTTCAATTCTTTCAAAGTTTTCCAAATGGATGATTTGGAAAAAAAAATTATACAAGTAAAGAAAATGCTTCGGTAGTACCTTTTATCTGTACTGATCATTAAGATAAGTAAGAGGCATTACAGTCTATTTCAAGAAGTCGAATGCTAAAAAGAAGGGAGGTTGTGCATACTTTTGAAGATGAAGACTATGTGTTGGCTATGTTCCAAAAAAGAACAAAGATAGCAATCTCAATGCTATCAAGATGAAGATGCCATTCTTTCTAGGCAAAAACAATCCTATTGCTTATCTTAAGTAGGAATAAAGAGTTAAGTCAATCTTCAAACGTGAGCTGAGATGAAAAACATAATGAGAGAAATATTTGTAATGTCATTTTATTACCAAGAGCTCCATTAAATACTCAAATCCTAATTAAGGCAATAAATCTGGGCTACTGATGCGTCGCTGAGAGCACCAAAAATATTCTATTCCTTGTAAAATAGTAAAAATAACAGTAAAGGGGAAGTAGGGTCGAATCCTCAAGGACCGGATTGTACAAATGCTCGTTTCTTGAAATCTTAGACAATTTCTTGGCCAAGAAAACTTGCGTTCCTAAAAAATAAAAAAAATGGAATTAAGAATTTAGATTTGGAAAAATAAAATAAAAATATAATTTAAAGTGAGTTGAAATTGCGAAATTATATAAATTGCGGAAATTAAAATGAAGAATATAAAAATAAACAGAGTTTGAGGAAAAGAAAGTTTCTTATGTGGCAAGATTTCAGCTTCCGGTTGTCTCGTTCCACCTTGAGTTCAATCATTGGCTTTTAAGTAACCCTTCTCGAGCAGGATAAGCCAGTTATAGTGGAAGAGGATGCCTACGACCACCAGCTCCAAGGATTTAGATTTAAAATTTGGCAGAGCCTGACTCTAGCCAATAATCGTTTTTGTGGGACTATCTTCTGCTAGATCATCACTTCCCAACGATGAATACCACGCCGTTTTGTCTCTTGGATTCGCCAACCTCTGACACAGAAAGCCAATGAACCGACTGTGCAATCTTTCCAAAACGTACAAAGCAGTCGTTCCTTGCACAAGTTGAAGAAGTGATGAATACCTTGTTGAGAAGGCTAAGCACGGGTTCTAAGCCTTATAAACCTTTTTGGGGAATTTTGACAACCTTCGGCTAGATTGGTTTAGTGGCTCATGATTTTTGGGGAAGAAATAAATATAATAGAAATGAGATTTTTATTGAAGAAAATATGGAGAGAATAAATGACAGAGTTTTTAGGAGAGGGAGTGTTTACAGAAAAAAGAGAGATGTCCAATATGTGCCACTCCATCCCCTATTTATAGTACTAGAAAACCTAGTCTATTCCTAATTAAATTTTAAAAGATAAATACAAATAAATAAAGATAATTAAAGATAAATAAAAATAAATCCTAAAATTAAATCTAAATAATTATCCTCAATAATTATCCTAATATAATTGAAATTAAAATAGAGTCTTGTGTTATAAAATCTCTTCTTTTGTATTTTAGTCCTTGGGTCTTCCATGTTTGCATTTTTGGCACCACTTCTCTCTTTCTTTGCATGTTGGCCCATTATATCTTCAAATTCTCACTTTTTGCCTTTAAATTTCCTTTTGCCTCCAATTTAGTCCCTAAAAGATAAAATATGATAAAATAACCCAAATTAGTAGGATCATACTCAAAATAAACATGCAATTAGCACATAAAATATGTCGTTTTAGAGTATTATCAAATTCCCCCTACTTAGCCCATGCTTGCCCTCAAGTATGGTTCATGTTCATTGTGAAAATTAAATCCTGCCATGAAAGAAATACTACTCCAAAATTTTATAAAAATTAGTCAAAATACAAATGAAAAATAAAGAGAACCCTTAGCTTGCTTTAAGTAAAATTTAAAAAAAGTATTCTAATTAACACACACAAAAATTAAGATCGACTTGGATTATTTCATGAAAATTAAGTAATTTACAAAACCTATCAAAACACCTTATTTATTTCTCCTTTAGTCTCCAAATTTTGTTAATACCTCCTTCTTCTTCTTTTTTTTTTCTTTTTTTTTTTAATTTTATTTATTTATTTTTACTTAGAAATATATTGAACCTTTTGACGCGAAGAGAGATGACAGCAAGCACCCCACTCCAGTTACTCAGCCTAACACATTACTAATTTTTATTTTTCTTAAGAACATATCGAACATTTTGACGCGAAGAGAGATGACAACCAAACACCTCACCCCAGTTACTCAGCCCAACACATTCTTAAAAATTAATTCCGGTTAGTGGAGTTTTACCTAATACGTCACACAACCTTTTGACGCGAAATAGGATGACAACCCAAGCACCCTACCCCGGTTAGTCAGCTAGTCACGTCTTAAGCTGCACTCATAACCACAGAAACATTATGATTAAACGAAATTTTAATTTTGAAGTACTTAGGAGCAACAATCAAGTGTCAAAAATAAGTTTCGATAACCACCTTAATAGCCATGAACATATTTTAAGCATGCAATTGTATTAAGTGTCCTCTTTGTATTTAGACTTAATCAAATTTACTAAAAGCAAAATAGAGTTAACTCCATTAATCATAATTATTTAAACTAAAAGAAATAAAACAATGGAGATGAAATCTATCAAGCAAAATCATAATTAACTCAGTAGATAAGAATTATGCATGTGAGTCAAACAGTGGGCAAGTCGTGGTCAAATTCTTGGGCATTAAAAGAGGCAAAATATTCTTAAAAAAAAATTATATGGGCAGCAACAACCGAATCAGCAGTAACAATAAAGATTCAGCATCTAAAACGACAGAAATAATGAGGAATGCCTCCCCCTACTTAAAACACATAGTCCTCAGTGTGGAATAAATAAAATAGGAAAAAAAGGTGTAGAGGAACTCCCCATGTAATTACTGTCGTTCGAGTATGATGGCAATGAGATCCACTAGTTGCTGGCCACAAGTGTCGAGTAGGGGCTGTTTGGCTGCAGATTTGTCATTCCTCCTTTCTTCCTATCTTCGTTTCAGTTTACCTAGAAGAAGAGAATTTTATTAATATCTGAAAATAATAAATAATAAAATAATAAGATAAAATAAATAAAAATAAAAATTGGGTTGCCTCCCAACAAGCGCTTGTTTAACGTCGCTAGATTGACGTCTCAACTAGTATTGAGGCTGTTCCAGCTGAATTCTTTCGTTTGTATGGGTTTGGAAATTCTCCTTTTTTATCACATCCACCATATTTGGGTTTAATCGTCCTTGCGCCCTTTTCTTTGGTTTCATATTTTCCTCCAAGGGGTTGATACCTTTTAAGTCTGCAATGGTCTCATCATTCTCTAAAAATAGGCATTTGAGATGCTCGGGAAGTGGTTTTAATTTCAGATCTTGTGCCTGCACAACAGAAGGTAGAAATTTAGTATTCATGGGAGCTAATAATTTATTAACAGATTCAAAATCATCAAACATCATTTTAAATTTATCTCCATAAGATGACTCAAAAGTTTTTTCTACTGATGAGTCAATTATGTCGACGCGGTTTACGTTCAAGACTTTACTTGGGTAACTAATAGTGCCATAGACGTTAAACTTCACAACCTCCCCGTTAAACTCCATCGTGAGGGTTCTGCTTCGTACGTCAATTTTAGTATTTGCAGTACTAAGGAAAGGTCGTCCCAACAAGATGTTTGAAGACCCAGGAGTATTATCCTCCTCTATTTTTATCACATAGAAATCTGCAGGGAAGATAAGCCCATTGAATTTGACTAATACGTCCTCGAGGACTCCTTCAAAATGCACAATAAACCTGTCTACCAACTGAATGATAACACATGTCTTTGTAAAAAAAATCTGCGTTAAGTGATTCATAAATAGAATAAGGCATAACATTTATGGAGGCCCCACACATGGCCTTCTTGATTCCCAAATGGCCTATTTTGCATGGTGTAGGGAACATACCCCTATCTTTACATTTTGCCTGCATTTTTCACTGTAGTACTGCAGGTACATTCTCACCAACACTTTCCTTTTCATTACTTGTTAGTTTTCGTTTGTTGGTACAGAGTTCTTTAAGGAACTTGGCATACCACGAAATTTGTCTGATGGCATCCAACAGTGGTAAATTGATCTCGACATTTCTGAATGTTTCGAGGATCTCCTTGTCTTCTTTAACTTTTTGACACTGATTTAATCGTCCTGGAAATGGAGGTTGGATTTTTGGCTGTGGGGGTTTCACTCAGACCTGTTCATCTTTTTCGGGATTTTCCTAGGTGATTTCTTGGCTAAGATTCCTATCAGGAATTGGTTCCAATACTTTTCCACTTCGCAATGTCACTGCATTTGCGTGTTGTCTTGGATTAGGTTCTGTTTGTGATGGTAACTTCCCTTGTGAGTTCAATTGTTCAATTGATATGGTCAATTCTCTTATAGATGCCTCAGTTTTCTGTTGAAAATCAAGCATATTAGCTACTAATTTATTGACCAAAGTTTCTAGAGAATTACCTGAATCTTGTGGCTGTTGTGGTACCCGATTTTGGTATGGCTGGTTATATTGTGGATTGGCGCCATAACTCAAGTTAGGGTGCTCCCTCCATCCTGGGTTATAAGTAGTAGCGTAAGGGTCGAATCGCTTTTATGGTGGCCAAGGAAAATTTCCCACAACATCTAAATGAGCCATAGTATCACCATTCAAACTGGGACAAGCATAAGTTGTATGTTCAGGGGTAGTACATATTCCGCATAACTGGGTTGTTTTTGCTTTTTTTGTAATAAGAGAATGCATCATATTAGTAAGTCTGTCAACTTTATCCTCTAAGGTTGAATTACTTAACTGGTGAACCCTTCTAGGGGTTTTAGGATTGGCTCGAAATTGATGAGAATTTGCAGCCATCGTGGAGATTAAGTCTCTTACTTGTTGTGGAGTCATGTTGACCAACGTTCATCCACTCGCGGCGTCTACCATATTCATCTCCATGAGTTTTCGGCCTTCATAAAAGTACTGGAGCAGAGATTATTCTATTATACCGTGTTGTGGGCAACTTGCACACAACTTTTTAAATCGCTCCTAGTAGTCATACAGAGACTCTGCGTCTTTTTACCTTATTCCCACGATTTCTCTTCTTAACTCGGCTGTACGCGATGTTCGGAAAACCTGTTGAGAAACAAACGAGACAGATCAGCCCAAGTCGTTACAGATCCAGGAGGTAAATAAAATAACCATTCCCTAGCAGAATCTGCTAAGGAAAAAGGGAAAGCACACAGTTTAATTTGATACTCAGTTACCCCCTGAGATTTCATACTAAGGCAAACCATATGAAATTCTTGCAAATGCTTGTGGGGATTTTCATTCTGTAACCCCTGAAAAGGTGGCAGTAGCTGGATCAAGCCTGACTTTAATTCAAAATTAGTATCTATAGTAGGATACGTGATGCATAGTGGCAGTTGTTCTGTCGGTGCTTCGGCCAGTTGCTGAATTATTTGAGCTATAGGCTGAGGTGCTAAATTACGGTTTCTGTCAACCCTAGCGTTAAGCATTTCTTCTGGGGAATCGACTTCTACTTTTTCGCCTTCAAAAGCTTGAGTAGGGTTTTCGTTAACCCTAGACTCTGCTTCGTCGTCGATTCTGATTTCTGGCGGTAGATTACTTTGAGTCCCAACCACCACTGACTACTTTTTCTTTAGCTTTGTTTCGTTGCGATTAGCTCTCGCAGTCTTTTCAATCTCTGAATAAAACGCAAGAGTTCTTGGAGTAGATCTGGTCATAAGAAACAAAAAACAAGATTAGTACGTTACCGATCCCCAGCAACGGCGCCAAAATTTGATGGGTCATTGAAAGCACAAAAAATGTCCTATTCCTTGTAAAATAGTAAAAATAATAGTAAAGGGGAAGTAAGGTCGAATCCTCAGGGATCGGATTGTACAAATGCTCGTTTTTTCTTGAAATCCTGGGCAATTTCTTGGCCAAGAAAACCTGCGTTCCTGAAAAATAAAAAAATGGAATTAAGAATTTCGATTTGGAAAAATAAAATAAAACATAATTTAAAGTGAGTTGAAATTGTGAAATTATATAAATTGTCGAAATTAAAATGAAGAATATAAAAATAAATATAGTTTGGGGAAATGAAGTTTCTTATGTGGCGAGATTCCAGCCCTCGGTTGTTTCGTTCCACATTGGGTTCAAGCCTTGGATTTTAAGTAACCCTTTTCGAGCAGGATAAGCCAGTTATAGTGGAAGAGGACGCCTACGACCACCAGCTCCAAGGATTTAGATTTAAAATTTGGTGGAGCCTGACTCTAGCCAATAATCGCTTTTGTGGGACTATCTTCTGCTAGATCATCACTTCCCAATGGTGAACACCACACCGTTTTGTCTCTTGGATTCGCTAACCTCTGGCGCAGAAAGCCAACGAACCGACTGTGCAATCTTCTCAAAACGTACAAAGCGGTTGTTCCTTGCATAAGTTGAAAAGATCACCTATTTAGGGACATGGACGGAAGCGTCATCCCTGTAATGCGGAGAAGTGATGAATACCTTGTTGAGAAGGCTAAACGCGGGTTCTAAGCCTCATGAACCTTTTTGGGGAATTTTGACAACCTTCGGCTAGATTGGTTTAGTGACTCACTATTTTTGGGAAAGAAATAAATATAATAAAAATGGGATTTTTATTGAAGAAAATATGGAGAGAACAAAAAACAGAGTTTTTGAGAGAGGGAGTATTTACAGAAAAAAGAGAGATGTCCAATATGTGTCACTCCATCCCCTATTTATAGTACTGAAAAACCTAGTCTATTACTAATTAAATTCTAAAAGATAAATACAAATAAATAAAGATAATTAAAGATAAATAAAATTAAATCCTAAAATTAAATATAAATAACTATCCTTAATAATTATCTTAAAATAATTGAAATTAAAATAGAGTTTTGTGCTATAAAATCTCTTCTTTTGTATTTTAGTCCTTGGGTCTTCCATGCTTGCATTTTTGGCACCACTTATCTCTTTCTTTGCATGTTGGCCCATTATATATTCAAATTTGCATTTTTTGCCTTTAAATTTCCTTTTGCCTCCAATTTAGTCCCTAAAAGATAAAATATGATAAAATAACCCAAATTAGTAGGATCATACTCAAAATAAACATGCAATTAGCACATAAAATATGTCGTTCTAGAGTATTATCAGTTACAAGATGTCAAATTCGTTGCTAGTACAACTTCCGTCAAAATACAGTGAATATATCAACCAAACAAACATTTATGACTTAAACACATTCATAATACAATTCACAACTAAATCTAAGCCTTAATCGAGCTTACGAAAGCTCTTTTGTTGACACGAGGACCGAATTGCAGAGTTTTGAAAATTGAGGGCCAGCGTCGTAATGTCCGACCATTCAACGTCGGGACGTCACAAACTTTCGGCTGACATTGTGATGAGGAAAGTTCATTGTCTCAACATGGACTCTGTTTTGGTATATTTTAGGCCATTTAGTACCTATTCCATGCCAAGCTAAACTATTGGCCAATTGGTGAATAAATACACACTTATATCCTGCACAAAACTAGTCCAAAAGCATGTCTAAACATTCATCTAACTATTTCTAAGCTTTCATTCCAACAATTTTCACAAATTAGGCAACAAAAAGTTAATCCAAGCTATACCAATTCAACTAACCAATCATTGGTTCATAACCTTCCCAAAACATAAAGAGTACATGGTTGTGCCACAGGACCATGTATGTCACACGGTTGTGTGTCAAACTGTGTGTACCAAAAGTGCCTTATAAATCTAGTTATATATGTTCACTTAAGCCACAAGCAATACAATATGCCAATTATTAAGCCTATTCAAATACATCAAAAACCTGCCAAAAACATAACATATGTCATTCATCCTAAGTGCCTAACCAATATGCCACAGTTAGCACCTCAATTCAACCATTCACAACTTAACATTCATCACTATTCATGCCACAATGTTCATACTTAAAACCCACATATGATCCTCATTCCAAATGCCAAGATTTTATCAAACAAAGTTCACCAAAATGACCAAAACATAATTTTCAAATTCATGTCAAAGTATGACAACACACCTTAAAGTTTAACATTACATACCATTCACATCAATTTGGCATAAAAGCACAATTCTTAACTTCTCATCATATAACAAATCGCACCTATTTACATGTCACTTATAACCAGCCAAAATGAGTAAAAATTTACCAAAAGAGTTGACGAATGAGCTCCAAATTCGACCTTAAAATTAATAGGTTTGAAAAATGAGGTATCGAGACTCGTTTTCATAACCCAATCCAATATATACGAGATTTTAATTTAGGTGAATTGAATTCTAGCTTGAAAATTTTAGTGATTAGATGGTTAATTAAGGTACAAAGAATAAATCGTAAGAACCATAAAAGTGGATCGTTATTAATTTTTATGTGTTAAAAAGATTAAATAATATTAAATCACGAGTTTAAATGTCAATTAGGCCATTACTAATAGTGATGGATGGCTATGTGGTTATATTTGAGTAAAATAGATGTTAATATATTAATTAAGTTAATATTATACATATGATAAATAAAATAAAAACAACCATCATAACCATTTACTTACTTATACTGAATTTGTTCAAACAAAAGAACCTTCGAAGTCATTTTTGTAGACTTCACATTCGATCAAGCTTATCATCTATGCATGGTAAGGTTTTTGAAACCCGTTTTTCATGAATTTTATGTTTTTAAGATTGTTGTAGCTTAATCTACGAACCAATATTTTTAACACGGGTATTAAATCGTAAAACTACTAAAGTTTTAAAATATTTTCATTTATGGTTTTTTTATGTTTTTGTTATTAAATTACTTGGTTGTAAGCTTAGAATTGATTAAGGACTACTTTGTAATGTGAAATTTTGTTAGTTTTGATCTTAGGGACCAAAATAAAAATATTTGGAATTGACATGAAATTTTTGTAATTATTGAATTTAGAGGGTTGAACAAGGATGAAATTGAAATTTGATTGAAAAATGGAGCTTAAATGTGAAAGATATGATAGTTTTAGTTCTAGGGACTACATTAAATAAAATGTGAAACTTTAGGGTAATTGTGAAAAATGAAAGTAAGAAGTCATATACATGAAACAATATGTTATAAGGTATTTAGAACTGATAAATTGAAATGAATTACTGTATAGATTGAGATTCGGATCAACCAGTAGGATAATTAAGAAAAATGAGAAATTGTGAATTAATCCTTAACATATTGTTTACTGTTGTATTTCTAGGTAAGTTCATATGATACTTACTTTATTAATTTATGATATGTTTGTATTATATTGCCTTGCTTATTAGTTTAGACCGTTGAATATAATGTTTTTGGCATCTAAATGACTAAATTGAAAGTTATGAAACATATGATAAATACTTATAGATATTCAGAATAGAATGGATTAGAAATTATTGTATGAATGAATAATATGTACAGGATTATGATATAATGTTTAAATGGTTTATGGATCGTTATTTGAAATATGAAAAAAGTATATAGTTACAGAGATAAAAATGATATGACTTCGATAACAATTCGTGTGAATTTAATAAACAATTGAAATGAAATTGACGTGTTATTAAAGTTCCAAAAAGGAAAACAAGTGTCGTGATCAGGGGTAATTCGATGGCTTGAGATCCAGCATATGTTGTGGACTCTCTGAAGCTAGTGTTAGCAGCCCTGATTTAAAGCTAGTGTTAGCAACCCGAGTTGTAAGGCCCCTAACCCAAATCTATCACCGAAACAGGTTTACGAAGCATTACTGGAGTTTACAGATCAAATAAACAGATATTTCATATAAAATAACATTCATATCAGAAACCAATCAAAAACAAATATATTGTCACTTATGCAAGCCTTCGAGACCCAAAATACACTTTAGAAATAAGTCGAACTACATCGGATACTCAAAGGATTTTTCAGAAAACATTAAAATTTTTCAAAGGTGTAGGAGACACACGCCCATGTGGCCAGGCCATGTGGGTATTCGAAATAGGGGCACACGACCGTGTCCCAACCCGTGTCCATACTCATGAACTCTCTAACTTGGGTCACACAGCCAAGCCACACACCTGTATGCTAGGCCGTGTGAGCATTCTGTTTTGTGCAAATTAAAGATACAGTGGACACATGGCCATGTCACCTGACACACGGCTGAGACACTCGCCCATGTGGACAAAAATAGGTCATTTTCCTGGCCATATTTCTCACCCAATTTGTCATCAACCCAAATCAACATTTTGGACATCAACAAGCCATAACAAGACATTCAAATCAAGCCAAAATCAATACTTAAACATGTGATGCTATTACATACCAACAATATGTCCTTAGGCCCTTTAAATGACAACATAACTCATATCAATCAAATAACTGATTTCACCTACATGACCAAATACATATATGCATAATTTACCAAATATACCTATTGAACCCAACCATTAATATACCTATAAGATTTCCATCATTCAACCATTTCAAACACACATCAAACATGATAAGGCCACTTACATACACATCAAAATTTATCCATCACAAGCCATTCAAATGGCTAGTTCCAATAAAACATTTATATGCCATCATTGGCCAAATTAACCTATACATGCCATTATAACCAAAATTAATTTACTAATCATACCGAAAAGGCTGATGGATAGTGTGAAGTTACTCCTACCAACTTCCAACCAAAATGAGCTTCTGAATTACTATAAAATATGGAAAATAACATAGAGTAAGCATTTAAGCTTAGTAAGTTCGTATAAAAAGGAAATTAACATACCATTTAATCACATTTAAGGTAAGCATGCTAATATATCCAAACCAGTTTAGCCAAAAGCCTAAACACATATCCTCAACATGTTAACCATGTAACACTTTCCATGTAATGGCCTAAATTCAAAGTTATCGGAATAGTAGTTTCGTAACCACAAATCCGATTTAAAGAGAAATTTATTTCAATATTTTTGCATGAAAATAGACATGATAGGAAAATCGTATGAAAATATTGATAAAATTTTTTTACTGATTTAGTGGTTAGTTAGAAAAAGAAATTATTGAAGAAATTGGGTAAAATAAGGTATCGGGACCTCTATCTCGTAAAACCGAGTCAAAAATAATTTTATAAATATTTATGAAATGTTAGTAATGTGGTATTAAAATTTTGTTAGGAAATTTTAATGTTTGGATAGTTAATTAAATAAAAAGGACTAAATTGTAAAAGGTGTAAAAGTGGATGGGATGATTAAATAGCTTAAGTGTCTAATGAGAGAGGATTTAAAAGGAATTAGACCCAAAATTTATGTGGGCTGGACGGCAAGGGCATGAAATCAGCAGGAAAATTGATAAATTAAGGGCAAAATTAGAATATTGCAAAATTAACTAAATAAAACTAGGACTAAATAAGAAATATCTAGATTTCTCTTCAATTCTAGCAGCTAAAAACGCCATAGGAGGGTTCTCTAAGCTGGTATTCCATAATTTTTGCACCAAGTGAGTTAATCCTTGCCTTTTTCTTGTAATTTTTGTGTTTCTAAGACTTTTACAACTAGGTCCTACTATTAAATTCATTAGTTTTTGATTTCATGGATGAAATTGAAAGTCACCATGGTTGAGTGTTGTAATTTTATGATGAAATAGAATGAAATTAAAGCTTTAATTTGTTTATGAGATGATTTTATTAGGTAATTTCAATAGAAATTGATTTTTAGGACCTAATTGTGAAAATGTTTGGAATTAAAGTCTATTGCTAAAATTTTGATCCCTAAAAGGTGTAAACTAGTTTAAGGTGATAGAATAAAGTGTTAATTGAGAAAAATCAGCTCAATTGAGAGGCTAATTGAGTAGGGATGACATTGTTATTTATTAAAAGCTTAGGGGAAAAATGGTAATAAACAGCTTGCACTAAAACAATATTGGACAGCAGCAGTATACTAACTTTGAAAAATCACCATAAATTTTAGGAAACTAATTAGAAGATGAAAAGAATATGAAATTAAAGCTTATTGAGTCTAAATTCTCCTAGAAGAAATAGTGTAAGCAATGGATTAGATAATCATGAGATATAATGAATTTTGTGAGACAAGGTCAGAATGAATTTGAGTTCCCCTGTTCTGGCTTTGAAAAATCATAAAAAATTTAATAAAAATAATTATGGGTTTAAATTTATATTAATAGAATCATAAATGAGTCTATTTTCAATAGAAACAAACGAAAACATCATCAAAATTCTGTATGAATAGATAATTAATTTTTAGTGAAGAAGGGTCAGAACTGTCAGACAGCAGAACAGCAGAACATGGGTGACTTTAAAGAATAAACTGTACTTATTGGCTAAACCAAAAATTCTGAAACTTTTATGGTAAGAATATATATGAGTCTAGTTTCAAGGAAAATTAACGGATCTTAATTTTGAGTTTTTTAGCTCGAGTTATAAATAGTTTAGTGATTATGACTCAAATAGACAGTTTTGAATAAACTATAAATAATAATAATGAAATTATCGAAATTGTTGCATATGAACATGAAATGTATTAAATTGATAATTAAATTTATTTATTTAGATCCAAAAGTTTCAAATACGAAGCTAGATCGAGGAAAGGAAAAAGTTCAGGATTAGTTGATTTTTGTACATGAACAAGTATCAAGGTAAGTTCGTGTAACTTGAATTATATTCTTAAATGCTTGAAATGTATGTTATTGATGTGAATATGATTCAAATGTTCATTGTATGAAAATTGATGAAACATTGATATATTTGATAAAAAGGGGGAAGAAATCCCGGTTGAATGAAAGGAAATTTCGATAGATCTCTGAAAAGGAATTGACGGTAAAAAGGATTTAGCCCGGACCGGTGATCCTATCCTGATATCGCCCTCCCGAAGAATATGTGGAAAATGGATTTAGCCCGGACGGGTAAATTCGAATTAGGGTCTGAATTTAGCCTAGACTAGTAATTCAGATCCAAGCTCATTAGAGTAATTGTCGTTGCAAGGGATTTAGCCTAGACTAGTAATCCCGACAATACTCTATGAGTTTATATTACAGGGGATTTAGCCTGGACTGGTAATCCCGCTGTAAGGATGAGATTCGCGGGAGTGTGCTCTCTGAAATGGAAATGTGCGCACATGAATATTAATTGACGGACCCGAAAATGTACACTAAAAATGCATATGAAAATCCATCGAAAATTCCAAGAAATTCAACGGGATAAATATGAATATATATATAAGGAGATGGAAATCATGTATTGATGAGCTTATCAATCATAGTATATATTACTGGTACATGGAAATTACTGTACTAACTTGAATGTTGAGTTTGTGCATGTTAGGGTAATAATGTATTGAATGGATATAGGAATGTTTATTGAATTGTATTGAAAATATAAGGTAAATATAATTCTTGTTACATGAGCTTACTAAGCACAAAGTACTTACCCTGTTTCCTTTTCCCCTATTTTGTAATGTTAAGAGCTCGGAGGTCGGATTTGGTCACAGTCACATCACACTACCAACCTCAGGATTTCGGTATATAAATAAACTGTATTTTGGAAATCAATGGCATGTATAAGCTAATAAAGTAAATGTTAACGTGAAATGAATGTAAAGTTAGCCATTAGTATGGTTAAGAAACCTGGTTTTGGGTATGTGATGACGTTATTTTATAAATATGCATGAATTTATCTTAAAAATATGTTGAATTGGTTTGGTTGATGTAGATTGATCTCGATTTAATATTGTAGAGAAGGTTAGATATTTATAAAGAGGCTATATTGAATATGAATAAAAAATCGTAAACTCCGGTAATACCTCGTACCCTATTCCGACAATGAATCCAGGTAGGGGGTATTACATTTGTTGGTATCAGAGCTACGGTTTAGCCGGTTCTCGGACCGACATAGTAAATACGGGATTAGCTATACATGCCATTTAAATTATTATTGATAGTGTGATATCTCCTGACCATTTAAATGTGTTTTTCTTATAGTAAATGTCTACCGACTGAGCTCAATCTGAAGAAGCTGGGAGTCATGCTCTGGCTTCAGTACAAAGAGAAGAAACTAGCAGTAGAAGGCCCGAGATAGAGGGTCGAGGGGAGGAGGCAAAAATAGCCTTCTTTCAAATTATGAATGAATGGTTTAATCAATACTTAAGAACTAACCCTGTAGTGCCGCAAGTTCAAGCTCCCCCTCCTGCTCCTCCACCGGTTCTCAAGATCCCACACAGGTACTGAATCTGTCAGAAAAAAGAAAGCTCCAGTGGATAAAATTTGAAAATACGGGGCCGAAGAATTTCGAGTAGCAGTTGATGATGATTCCGAACGGGCTGAATTCTGGTTAGAAAACACTACTCGGGTTTTGGAGGAATTATCTTGTACACTAGAAGAATGTCTGAAATATGTCGTCTCACTGCTAAAAGACACAGCTTACCATTGGTGGAATACTAAAGCTTCAGTTATTTCGAAAGAAGAAATTACATGGGAATTCTTTCAGACCGAGTTCAGAAAGAAATATATCAGCCAGAGGTTTCTTGATCAGAACAGAAAAGAATTTCTTAAGCTGAAACAGGGTAACAGATCAGTAGCTGAGTATGAAAGAGAATTTGTTCAATTGAGTAAATATGCTCAAGAATGGGTACAGTCAGAAACTGAAATATGCAAACGATTCAAAGAAGGGTTGAATGAAGACATTAAGCTACTGATCGGAATTCTTGAAATTCGAGAGTTTGCTACATTGGCAGAGATAGCTTATAAAGCAGAAGAATTGAGCAAAGAAAAGAAACAGGCTGAGAGAGAAACTCAAATTTTTAGTAAAAGACCAATGGGAAAATTCCAGTTTTCTGCTCCAAAGAAATTGAAGAAGTACCAGGATCGTCCACCTCAGCCACTGGGTAGTCGAGTAGAGAGCGGGGTTCTCAACACACTAATCCAAGACCTTCCACTCCATCAGTGGCCAGTGTTGGCAGTGTTGGCACTCCTAAGCCGAGATGTCAGTACTGTAATAAAGCTCATTTTTGTTAATGTCGATTAAAGAACGGGGCTTGTTACCGATGTAGTTCTTTTGACCATTTCCTCAGAGATTGTCCAGAAAGAGGTGAAAAAGAAGCTGAGCAGATATTAAAGCTAAGTAATCCAGTTTCGAAGGGCAGCCCACCTCGACCATCTGGTAATGTCAGTGGTAGCCGAGGAGCTACGAAAGATATTGCAGGCAGGTCTAAGGTACGAGCACCTGCTAGGACATATGCCATTCGTGCCAGAGAAGATGCCTCAGCACCCGATGTTATTACTGGTACATTTTCTTTATTTGGTACTGATATTACTGCATTGATTGATCCTGGTTCTACGCATTCATATATATGTGTTAAACTTGCAATTGTAAAAAATTTATCTGTTGAACCTACTGAATTTGTGGTTAAAGTCTCGAACCCCCTGGGTCAATCTATTTTGGTGGATAAAATTTGTAAAAATTGTCCACTGATGGTAAGAGGTTATTGTTTCCCGGCTGATTTGATGTTACTGCCATTTGATGGATTTGACGTGATATTGGATATAGATTGGTTAATCCAGCATGATGCAGTAGTAAATTGTAGACAAAAATATATTGTGCTAAAATGTCAGAATGGTGAGTTGCTCTGGGTTAAATCTGATCAGACAGAGGGGTTATCTGATGTGATTTCAGTAATGGCAGCACAGAGGTATGTCAAAAAAGGGTATGATGCTTACTTGGCTTATGTACTCGACACCAAGGTATCTGAGTCAAGGATACAGGCAGTGCCAATAGTATGTGAATTTTCTGATGTGTTTCCAGAGGAATTACCAGGGTTGCCACCAAAAAGAGAGGTGGAATTTTCTATAGATTTGATTCTGGGAACTACTCCAATTTCCATAGCTCCGTACTGGATGGCTCCTACTGAATTAAAGGAGTTAAAGACACAGTTGCAAGAGCTTGTTGACAGGGGTTTTGTCCAACCGAGTCATTCAACTTGGGGTGCTCTAATTCTATTTGTGAAAAAGAAGGACGGGTCTTTAAGACTGTGTATCGACTACCGATAGGTTAATAAAGTAACCATAAAGAATAAGTACCCGTTACCCCGGATTGATGATTTATTTGATCAGCTGAAAGGTGCTACTGTGTTTTCAAAGATTGATCTTCGATCAGGTTATTATCAATTACGGATAAGGGAGTCAGATGTGCCAAAAACAGCCTTCAGAACCAGGTATGGACATTATGAGTTTCTGGTTATGCCGTTTGGGCTAACTAATGCACCTGCAGTATTCATGGATTTGATGAACCAGATATTCAGACCGTACTTAGACAGATTTGTAGTAGTATTCATTGATGATATTTTGGTTTATTCTCGAGATGAAGAAGAACATGCAGAACATTTGAGAATTGTGTTGCAAGTTTTGCGAGAAAAGCAGTTATATGCTAAATTCAGTAAATGTGAATTTTGGCTTCGAGAAGTGGGTTTTCTTGGACACATTGTATCTGCTGAAGGCATCAGGATAGATCCAAGTAAAATCTCAGCTATTGTCAATTGGAATCCACTAAAGAATGTATCTGAAGTTAGAAGTTTCTTGGGTTTAGTTGGTTATTATCGGAGATTTGTACAATGATTCTCTATAATAGCTTCTCTAATGACTCGATTATTGCAGAAGGATGTAAAGTTCGAATGGACTGATGAATGTCAGCGGAGTTTCAACCGATTCAAAGATCTACTAACGAAAGCACCTGTATTAGTGCAGTCTGAACCGGATAAGGAATTTTTTATTTGCAGTGATGCCTTATTAAATGGTTTAGGTTGTGTCTTGATGCAAGAAGGTAAAGTAATAGCCTATGCTTCAAGACAACTTAAACCACATGAAAGAAATTACCCAGTACATGATCTTGAATTAGCTGCTATTGTATTTACACTGAAGATATGGCGGGATTACTTGTACGGTGAGAAATGTCATATTTATACTGATCATAAAAGCTTGAAATATTTGATGACACAGAAATATTTGAATTTGAGATAGCGCAGGTGGCTTGAACTGATAAAGGACTATGATTTGATTATTGATTACCATCCGGGTAAAGCTAATGTTGTAGTTGATGCTTTGAGCTAGAAATCTCTATTTGTTTTACGAGCTATGAATACCCGGTTGTCACTGACTAATGATGGTTCTATCATAGCTGAATTGAGAGCTAAACTGACATTTTTACAGCAAATATATGAAGCTCAGAAGAATGATGAGAAGTTACAGGTTAAACGGGCACAATGTGAGTCAAGTAATGATTCTAAATTTCAGATTGGTTCTGATGGTTGTTTATTATTCAGAGGTAGGATATGTGTACCTCAGAATTTAGAGCTCATACAGAAGATTCTACGCGAGGTTCATAACGGTAATATGTCTGTACATCCGGGGAGTAATAAAATATATAATGATCTGAAAAAGATATACTGGTGGTCGGGAATGAAACATGATATCTTTGAGTTTGTATCAAGGTGTTTAATATGTCAGCAAGTTAAAGCTGAACATCAGGTACCTTCGGGGTTACTTCAGCCAATTACTATACCGGAATGGAAATGAGAAAGAATCACTATGGATTTTGTATCGGGGTTACCTTTGTCTCCGAGGAAAAAAGATGTTATTTGGGTGATTGTTGACCGGTTGACAAAGTCAGCGCACTTTATTTCGGTACGTATGGATTATTCTTTAGATAAACTAGCTGAACTATATATATCTAAGATTGTCAGGCTACATGGAGTGCCTGTCTCTATTATATCAGATAGAGATCCTCGATTTACGTTTCGTTTCTGGGACAAATTGCAAGAAGCTTTAGGTACTCAGTTGTATTTCAGCACTGCATTTCATCCTCAGACAGATGGTCAATCTGAGCATGTAATTCAAGTATTGGAAGATATGCTTCGATGTTGTATACTAGAGTTTGATGGTAATTGGGAGAGGTATCTACCTTTGATTGAATTTGCTTACAATAATAGTTATCAGTCCAGTATTAAAATGACTCCGTATGAAGCTTTGTATGGTAAAAAATGTAGAACACTGTTATATTAGACAGGACTCAGTGAAAGGAAGATACATGGGGTTGATTTGATTCGGGAAACAGAAGAAAAAGTAAAGGTTATTCGAGATAGTCTAAAAGCAGCTTCGAATCGTAAAAAATCATATGCCGACCTTAAACGAAAAGAGATTGAATTTCAAGTCGGTGACAAGGTATTCCTGAAAGTGTCTCCTTGGAAGAAAGTTCTTCGATTCGGTCGAAAGGGTAAACTGAGTCCAAGATTTATCGGGCCATATGAAATCATAGAAAGAATTGGACTGGTCGCTTATCGATTGGCATTACTACCGGAACTTGATAGAATCCATAATGTTTTTCATGTATCGATGTTACGATGATATCGATCAGATCCTTCACATGTTATTTCTCCGATAGAAGTGGAGATTCAACCGGATATGACTTATAGTGAAAAACCGGTCAAGATATTGGCACGGGAGACAAAAGAGCTTAGAAATAAAAAGATAAATTTGGTGAAAGTATTGTGGCAAAAGCACGGGATTGAGGAAGCGGCATGGGAACCGGAGGAGACAATGAGGAAATAATACCCAAACCTCTTTACTGGTAAGATTTTCGAGGACGAAAATCCTAAAAGGAGGGGGGAGAGTTGTAATGGCCTAAATTCAAGGTTATCGAAATAGTGGTTTGTAATCACAAATCCAATTTAAAGAGAAAATTATTTCAATATTTTTGCATGAAAATTGATATGATAGGAAAATCGTATGAAAATATTGGTAAATTTTTTTTACCGATTTAGTGGTTAGTTAGAAAAAGAAATTATTGAAGAAATTGGATAAAATAAGGTATCGAGACCTCTATCTCATAAAAACGAGTCGAAAATAATTTTATAAATATTTATGAAATGTTAGTAATGTGGAATTAAAATTTCGTTAGGAAATTTTAATGTTTGGATAGTTAATTAAATAAAAAGGACTAAATTGTAAAAGGTGTAAAAGTGGATGGGATGATTAAATATCTTAAGTGTCTAATGAGTAGAGGATTTAAAAGACAATTAGACCCAAAATTTATTTGGGCTGGACAGCAAGGGCATGAAATCAGCAGGAAAATTAATAAATTAAGGGCAAAATAGGAATATTGCAAAATTAACTAAATAAAACTAGGACTAAATAAGAAATGTCTAGATTTCTCTTCAATTCCAGCAGCTAAAAACACCATAGGAGGGTTCTGTAAGCTAGTATTCCATAATTTTTGCACCAAGTGAGTTAATACTTGCCTTTTTCTTGTAATTTTTGTGTTTCTAAGACTTTTACAACTAGGTCCTACTATTAAATTCATTAGTTTTTGATTTCATGGATGAAATTGAAAGTCACCATGGTTGAGTTTTGTAATTTTATGATGAAATAGAATGAAATTAAAGCTTTAATTTGTTTATAAGATGAATTTATTAGGTAATTTCAATAGAAATTGATTTTTAGGACCTAATTGTGAAAATATTTGGAATTAAAGTCTATTGCTGAAATTTTATTCCTAAAGGTTGTAAACTAGTTTAAGATGATAGAATAAAGTGTTAATTGAGAAAAATCAGCTCAATTGAGAGGCTAATTGAGTGGGGACGACATTGTTATTTATTAAAAGTTTAGGGGGAAAATGGTAATAAACAGCTTGCACTAAAACAATATTGGACAGCAGCAATAGACTAAATTTGAAAAATTACCATAAATTTTAGGAATATAATTAGAAGATAAAAAAATATGAAATTAAATCTTATTGAGTCTAGTTTCTCCTAGAAGAAATGGTGTAAGCAATGGATCTGATAATCATGAGATATAATGAATTTTGTGAGACAAGGTCAGAATGAATTCGAGTTCCCCTGTTCTGATTTGAAAAATCATAAAAAATTTAATAAAAATAATTATGGGCTTAAATTTATATTCCTAGAATCTTAAATGAGTCTATTTTCAAGATAAACAAACAGGAAAATCATCCGAATTCTGTATGAATAGATAATTAATTTTTAGTGAAGAAGGGTCAGAACTGTCAGACAGCAGAATATGGGTGACTTTAAAGAATAAACTGTACTTATTGGCTAAACCAAAGATTCTGAAACTTTTATGGTAAGAATATATATGAGTCTAGTTTCAAGGAAAATTAACGGATCTTAATTTGGAGTTTTTTAGCTCAAGTTATAAATAATTTAGTGACTATGACTCAAATAAACAGTTTTGAATAAACTATAAATAATAATAATGAAATTATAGAAATTGTTGCATATGAACATGAAATGTATTAAATTGATAATTAAATTTATTTATTTAGATCCAGAAGATTCAAATACGAAGCTAGATCGAGGAAAGGAAAAATTTCAAGATTAGTAGATTTTTGTACACGAACAAGTATCAAGGTAAGTTCGTGTAACTTGAATTATATTCTTAAATGCTTGAAATGTATGTTATTGATGTGAATATGATTTGAATGTTCATTGTATGAAAATTGATGAAACATTGATATATTTGATAAAAAGGGGGAAGAAATCCCAGTTGAATGAAAGGAAATTTCGATAGATCTCTGAAAAGAAATTGACGGTAAAAAGGATTTAGCCCGGACGGGTGATCCTATCCTGATATAGCCCTCCCGAAGAATATGTGGAAAATGGATTTAGCCTAGACGGGTAATCCGAATTAGGGTCTGAATTTAGCCTAGACTGGTAATTCAGATCCAAGCTCATTAGAGTAATTGTCGTTGCAGGGGATTTAGCCTGGACTAGTAATCCCGACAATACTCTATGAGTTTATATTACAGGGGATTTAGCCTAGACTGGTAATCCCGCTGTAAGGATGAGATTCGAGGGAGTGTGCTCTCTGAAATGGAAATGTGCGCACATGAATATGAATTGACGGACCCGGAAATGTACACTAAAAGTTTATGTGAAAATCCATCAAAAATTCCAAGAAATTCAACGGGATAAATATCAATATATATATCAATATATATATATGAGGAAATGGAAATCATGTATTGAGGAGCTCATCAATCATAGTATATATTATTGCCACATGAAAATTATTGTACTAACTTGAATGTTGAGTTTGTGCATGTTAGGGTAATAATGCATTAAATGGATATAGGAATGTTTATTGTATTATATTAAAAATATTAGGTAAGTATAATTCTTGTTACATGAGCTTACTAAGCACAAAATACTTACCCTGTTTCCTTTTCCCCTGTTTTGTAATGTTAAGAGCTCAGAGGTCGGATTTGGTCAGAGACACATCACACTATCAACCTCAATATTTCGGTATATAAAGAAACTTTATTTTGGAAATCAATGGCATGTATAAGCTAATAAAGTAAATGTTAAAGTGAAATGAATGTAAAGTTAGCCATTAGTATGGTTAACAAACCTGGTTTTGGGTATGTGATGACGTTATCTTATAAATATGCATGAATTTATCTTGAAATTATGTTGAATTGGTTTGGTTGATGTGGATTGGTCTCAATTTAATATTGTAGGGAAGGTTAGATATTTATAAAGGGGCTATATTGAATATAAAAAAAATCGTAAACTCTGGTAATACCTCGTACCCTATTCCGGCAATGAATACAGGTAGGGGGTATTACATTCCATAACCAATAAACATGGATGTATATATCACTAGGTAAGATTCACATACGTGTATCATCCATATCATATTTCAATATATCATGTAATATAATTTCCATGTAATTCAAGTATATACCTGTAATTGTTCATTTGAACTCATATTGTTTCATATCAGAACTTTGCCCGTTGAACCATTTAAAATATCATTGGATACACGGGTAGTACACACGAAGTGTACAAATCTGTAATCTGTCAATTCATGTACTTGTATGCTTATACAAGCATGTAAACGGAAAGCTCTTCCGAGCCATATAACAGGAAGCTCATGTGAGCTAAGTAACGGGTAGTTCATACGAGCTGTATATCGAGAAGCTCTTGTGAGCCAAATATCAGGAAGCTCAAGAGAGCCAAGTGTCGGAAAGCTTAAGAGAGTTGTGGTGTGTCCGCAACACATGCAGGATCACAACCATATTGGGAACCCTAATGACATGCCATTTGTATCCTTCGAATTTATAAGGTTCAAACGGGACTCGATAATTATCGGATAAGTGATCATAATTACACATGGCAATTTGTACAAATCACACACAACAACATTCAATTTTAAATCATATAAATATACAATTTTGTTACACGAACTTACCTCGATAAGTTTTTGTAGATATGAAGGCTACTAGTTCGATACTTTTTCTTTGCCTCGATCTAACTCTAAATTAGGTCTATCTGGATCTATGCAAATGAATTTAACTTAATTTAATATAATTCATATTCAATTTAATCCAACACACATATTTGGCAAAATTACTATTTTGTCTCTATACTTTTAATTAATTACAATTTAGTCCCTAGACTCAAAAAATAAAATTCATACAATTTAATCCTTATCCAAGCCTAGCGAATTTTCATACATATCAATAGCAGCCCATGTATTTAAAAAAAACCAAAATTTTTCCATAAAATTTTCATTTTTTCAATTTAGTCTCCAATTGATAATTTTATCAAAATTCTCTTTACAAAAGTTGTTTATCTAACAACAACCTTTCATTTTCTATCATAAAGCTTCAAAATTCAACTATACTCATCCATGGCAAAACCCTAATACTTTAACGGTTTTGTAAATTAATCCCCGAGATAGCTAGATTAAGCTATTACGATCTCAAAAACATAAAAATCATTAAAAACGGGACAAGAATACTTACCCAAATGGGAAAAATAAGCTTGCTAAAGCTCAAGCTTCCATGGATAGGGTTTCCATGTTTTTTGATGAAAGATAATGAAAATAGATATTCTATTTAATATTACTTTAAATCTATTTCCAAAATTAACCTTAATATTTTCTTCAACTTTCAATGATGAATAATCATACTTATCTACTAACTTCTCTAAATGGTATATTTGCTATATAAGGACCTCTAATTTTAAATTCCATAGCTATTTGATACTTTTAACTACTAGAATTCAATTTTCACTCTTTATGCAATTTAGTCCTTTCTATCAAGCTAGGAATGTAAACGGTAAAATTTCTTAACGAAATTTTCATATGATATTTCTATCATATTGTAGAACATAAAATAATATTAAAATAAATTTTCTTCTGACCTCATATTTGTGGTCTCGAAACCATTATCCAATTTTACTGAAAACGGACTGTTACACGAGTATATCAATTTGTATAAACAAATGGGTGTTGTGATTAGGAATTAATTCGATGGCTTGATATCCAACATATGTTGCGGATTCTTTAAAGCTAGTGTTAGTAGCATCAAACCAAGCTAGTGTTAGCAAACCTGATTTGAAGCTAGTGTTAGCAGCCCTAATACATTTGTATATATGTAAGTAAACCAGTTTCGTACAAGTGAGATTAAATTTAATGTAGCTTTTAGGCAAAAGATAGAAATGGAAATGGAAATGTGGTAGTTAATGATTGAAAGATTGATATGAATGGAGTTATACATTTTACAGTTAATGTGTGATTGAATCGGTATATGCTATATGATAGATTGTTTTGTTCTGTATGAATAGATTATAAGTTCATGTTAAGTACGTACTAAACTCTAAATGTTTGTTGATGTACATATAAAAGTAACGTAATGTTGAAGGATTTTCATGCTAAATTTCAATATGTTTTAATTGCATAAATTATTTGAATATCCATTAAGTTAAGTAAATTTTGTATGAACTTACTAAGCATGTTTAATGCGTACTCTGTTTCATTTTATGTTTCTATAGTTGACATTTTGCAGAATGAGTCCATCGGATCATCTCTAAAGCTCACACTATCCATCTATCAATTAAGTAGTCCTTTGATCATTTTGGCCGGTTATAAGTGGCATGTAAATAGGTGTAATGGTTAATAGTTCTATTGTGTTTTGGCTAGTTGAACCATGTATACGCATATACGATTTTCGTACTTGAGCTTGCTCCAATTGGTAAAAATATGATATATGGAAATGGTACTAATATGGTGATTGTATAAGTAATTAATGTTATGGCATAATTGGATTTGTAAATGAATTGTCCACTGTCGGATTGTTTGTGAGATAATTTGCGTGACTGTCTGCCACTTATAGTTCGCAAGACAGTTCGCGGATGCAACGTGTATGTATGAGTCTACTAAGTTAAATTTCTATAAGTCTATCCATTAAACTAACCACCATATGCATATATGCGGGTTCTATTCACCACATGTCTTTACACGGAGTTAAAACGCACCGTAATAGGACTGTGTGTAAGATGTTTGTACGTGAGGTTGTTCGCATTGTATCTGTTCACGAGATATACTTGCATTTCATCTGTTCACCATTTGTGTAGACTGTAGTAAATCTATTATAATGTAATTTTTTTTATGTGATTGCTCCGGTGATTGTGGTAACACCTTGTAACTTGGATCCGGTGATTGGACTGAGTAATGGGTGTTACATATATTTTTCTGATTCCATTTTTTTCGTGAAGTAACATAACTTATCGATATCTCTTTGTTATGACCATTTTCAGTTACTTTATCCTCTTCTGGGTTTTTTATTTGTTATATCTTTGGTCTCTTTTTGGGCACTTGTCTCCACAATATGACCTTCTTGAATATTTACTTTTTTCATTTTACGAGGATTCTTATTTTTGGAACCAACTAGTTTTCCACACTTTAGGCATGGATTACTTTCTTTTACACTAACAGTTTGCCTTATTGGGACATCAATTCGTATTAGAACATTTTCAGTTGGTATATGAGATTTTGTAATTCTCTTTATGTTAGTAAATGAATCTAGCAGTTGATTGGCGATGTTTTGCAAATGTATTATCTTTTGAACTTCTTGTTCATATTAAGTTGTACGAGGATCTAATTGAGATAATGATGACTCATTCCAAGTAATTTTTTTACCAGTTGTATTCCCTAATGTTGGGAATATTGTTTCATCAAAGTGACACTCAACAAATCATGCAGTAAATAGATCTCTAGTTAATGATCCGACATATTTAATTATAGAAGAAGATTCAACCACATATATTCCCAACCTCCTTTGAGGACCCATTTTTGTTGTTGTGGTGGAGCAATTGGAGCATATATCGCACATCCAAAAGTTCTAAGATGGGAAATATTTGGCTCCTAACCAAAAGCCAATTGTAATGGAGAGTATTTATTATAACTTGTTAGCCTGATGCATAGAAGTGCTGCTGTGATAAACCGTAATTTATACATATTTTTACCCCATGTTTAACGCATTTTATGGATGATTTCCTATTAGAATTGGTGAATTCGATGCTCCTAATGCTTTAATTTCATGTTTTATACTCAGGAGAGCATAGGAGAGCGAAAGAAATGAGAAACGGGCCAAAAACGGAGAAAATAGGCTAAAGTACAAAATCAACACGGCCTGGACCTCCTCACATGGGCAGATCACATGGCCGTGTTAATTTGGGAGGCTCGAGCATGGCCTGAAGTAATCGCACACGGTCGTGTTACACGAGCGTGTCCCTACCGAGCCCAAGTTGAGTCCAATTCAGAAAAAGCTAACTTTGAGGGCTCTTAGGCATTCCAAAGCCTATAAATACACCCTAGAGGAGGAAGAAAAAGGAGGCACAGAATAGTGAGTAAGGAATTACTCCAAGGAAGCTGATTAATCCATCTCAGAAGCCAGATTCACCGTCAAGACTGAAGATCTCTCATCAATTTCCTCTTCAAGAGTTTTGGGTTTTCTTTATGTTTTGTATTCTTTATTATTCTGAGATGTTTTCTTATTTAGTTATGAACTAAAATCTCTAAATACCTAAGGGGAATGAAACCTAAGACGAATCTTGTTATTATTTTCTGAATTCTATGATAAATATTTAACTTGTTCTTAATTATTTGTTCTTAATTTTTATTTTGATATCCTAGGATACTGATTCAAGATAAGCTCTTATTCAGAGGAGGAATAGACCTGTCTAAGAGTACATTTGTCATAATTAAGCGGAGTTGTTTGCGCGCCTAGACATAGGGTGACAAGATTTTACCGGATTAGGGTGAAACCTAATAAGGGGATCCATAGATCGAGTTAATGCAACCTTAGGGTGTTAATTAGTGAAAGGTCTCAATTATCCAATCTAAGGATTAGACGTTATTAGTCTTGAATAGGGATAATAACATAACTTAATGATCTCTACGGAACAAGTTAAATGAATAAATCGTCCGATTCGGAGCCAGAATAACAATACAGTCTAGGTGGATTTTTCCCTAAGTATTATCTTAATTCAATCGATTTTCCCAAAAGCAATTCCCCAATTCTACTTTTTGTGAATTCTTAGATTAGTTAATTAGTTAGTTAAACAAAACCACATTATTCTTACGCTAGATAATAAGAAGACAGTCATTATTAGTACTTTTAGTTCCTTTGGGTTCGACAATCCGGTCTTGCTAAAACTATACTACTGTTCGATAGGTACACTTGCCTACATCGCGATAATAGTTAGTTTCAAGAACGATTAATTATAAATATTTAAAACTTATCACGAAATCACGGGATCAAGTTTTTGGAGCCGTTGCAGGGGAACTAAGATATTAGGAACGCTCAATTTTTATTACTTTAGCCATTTATTTTTATTGTAATTTAATTTAATTTTATTATTATTACTTATTAATTTACTTTTTCCTTCTCTTGGCAGGTTTTTATAGTTTATGACTAGAAGAAACCCATCAGGACCACTACTTTTTAACGAAGAAATCGATCGCACAATTCGCAGAAACCAAAGAGAAATAAGGCGAAGCTTAAGATACACAGAGAACGAGTAAGAGGACGATACTCAACCCCCAACCGAAGAGATAGCTAAAAACCAAGACAATCAGCTACCTCCTACAATTGCGGTTAATCAAAATCCTACTCCATGTACTATGTATGATTATGCTAACCCTTCTTTAACAGGAACTGAATCGAGCATAGTTAGACCTGCTATAGCTCTCAAATACTTTTGAACTGAAACCTAACACTATTCAAATGATACAGCAACTTGTTCAATTTGATGGTTTTCATGATGAGGATCCCAACGCTCATTTAGCCAACTTCTTAGAACTATGCAATACGTTAAAATTAATGGTGTTCTGATGATGCCATTCGTCTTCGGTTATTCCCTTTTTCATTAAGGAACAAAGCTAAACAGTGGTTGAACTCGTTACCACGAGGGTCAATTACTACTTAGGAACAAATGACCGAAAAATTTTTACTAAAATATTTTCCGCCGGCTAAAACGGCTAAATTACGTGATGATATCTCTTCTTTTGTGCAGATGGATTTAGAAACATTCTACGATGCATGGGAGAGATACAAGGACCTTTTGAAAAGGTGCCCTCACCATGGGTTACCACTTTGGTTACAGGTTCAAACGTTCCATAATGGCTTGAATCCTTTGACTCGACAAATGGTTGACGCAGCTGCTGGCCAAACCATCAATAATAAAACACTTGAAGATGCCTATAAGTTTATAGGGGAGATGTCACTGAATAACTATCAGTGACAAGTCATGAGGACAAAGCCAACGAAAACAGCCGGTGTTTATAACGTCAATTCAGTCACCATGCTCTCTAATCAGGTTGGACTCTTGAATAAGAAAATTGATGGTTTCCTTAGTTCTTCACAGGTTCACCCAGTAATGCAGTGCGAAGCAAGTGGAGGTGGAACAAGCCATTCGGAATACTAACCCTATGGCCACAACATGGATAACTAACAATTAAATTACATGGGTAATAATCCTCGACCTCAAAACAATCCATATAGTAACACTTACAATGCAGGTTGGAGGAACCACCCCAATTTCTCGTGGGTCGGTCAAGGAAATCAAAGACCACAACTATCTCCAGGCTACCGACAACCACCCTATCAATAGGAAAAGAAGCCGAACCTTGAAGAGATGCTCTCAAAGTTTATATCAGTGTTAGAAACCCGTTTTCAGAACACCGAGACAGCACTTAAGAATCAACAAGCATCGATCCAAGGGCTCGAAACTCAGATAGGCCAGCTATCCAAACTGATTTCAGAAAGACCACCAGGAAGTTTACCTAGTAACACTAAATCAAAAGAGCATGTGAAAGCAGTTACACTAAGGAGTGGGAAAGTGTTAGCGGAAACTGAAAAAAAGCTAACACAAGAAGCTGTAGTAAGTAAGAGGATGGAAGAAAAACTCGAAAATAGTGACAAACCAATGCCGAAGGCATATAAACCACCAGTTCCATACCCAGCAAAATTGAAACAAGACCGCATTGATGCACAATTCAGTAAGCTTCTTGAACTTTTTAAGCAATTACATATCAACTTACCTTTTTTGAAGCCATCTCGCAGATGCCTACATACGCAAAATTTTTTAAGGAGCTTTTAACAAATAAAAAGAAGTTCGATGACGTATCTACAGTAGAACTCAACGAGGAGTGCTTAGCCATACTCCAAAACAAACTGCTAACCAAACTTAAAAATTCAGGAAGTTTTACTATTCCTTGCTTAATTGGTAGTCTGAATGTTGAAAAAGCACTAGTTGATTTAGGCGCTAGCATTAATCTGATGCCATATAAAATGTTCAAACAACTTGGTCTTGGGGAACCTAAACCCACTAGGATGAGTATTCAATTAGTCAATAGATCTGTTAAATATCTTAGGGGTATTATAGAAGACGTACTTGTGAAAGTAGATAAATTCATATTTCCTGTTGACTTTGTTGTGCTTGACATGGATGAAGATGTGGAAGTACCTTTAATTTTAGGGTGCCCATTTTTAGCTACTGCTAGGGCTATAATCGATGTGGTTGACTGTAAATTGGTACTTAGAGTAGGTAACGAGGAGATTATCTTTAAAATTTATGATGTTATGAAGTTTTCTAGGGAACAGGATGACTCATGTTATTTTATTGACTCTATTGATCATACTACTCAAGACTCTTTTTAGGAAATTCTACAGAAGGACACGACGGAACTATATCTAGCTCAAGAAGAAGAGACAGATGATGAACCTAATGAGTATTCTTCAAAACGAGTAGAATATGAGGGAATTAAGATAAATAATGAACTTAAGCAAAAACCCTCTATTGAAGAGCCTCCTAAACTGGAACTTAAACAATTACCAAACCACTTGAAATACGCATTCCTTGGAAATAATTCTACATTACCAGTTATCATTGCTTCTAACTTGTAACCCAAGGAGAAAGAGGAATTAATCCAAGTATTAAAAGAACATAAAAAGGCCATAGCTTGGAAAATTTCTGACATTAAAGGAATCAGCCCTTCTTGTTGCTCCCATAAAATTTTGATGGAAGAATGAATTAATCCCAACAAGGACAGTCACAGGATGGAGAGTCTGCATCGATTACAGGAAACTGAATGATGCCACAAGAAAATATCACTTCCCTTTGCCATTCATTGACCAAATGTTGGAAAGATTATCCGGGCACATGTATTATTGCTTTCTAGACGGGCTCTCTGGTTACTTCCAAATCCCAATAGCTCCTGAAGATTAAGAAAAGACGACATTCACATGCCCATATGGTACGTTCGCTTATCGTAGAATGCCTTTTGGATTATGTAATGCTCCTGCCACTTTTCAGTGCTATATGATGGCCATTTTCGATGAACTCGTGGAGGATATCATGGAAGTATTTATGGATGATTTCTTGGTATTTGGTAACTCTTTCCATCTCTACCTTAAAAATTTAAAATGAGTTCTAATAAGATGTAAAGAAACGAACCCTGTACTTAACTGAGAGAAATGTCACTTCATGGTTCTAGAAGGTATTGTATTAGGACATAAAATTTCTAGTAAATGGATTGAGGTGGACAAATCTAAAATAGAAACAATCGGAAAATTACCCCCTCCTAGTTTGATTAAGGCTATTAGAAGTTTTTTAGGACATGCTGGTTTTTATAAACGATTTATTAAGGATTTTTTTAGAATAGCTAAGCCTTTGACTAAATTTCTAGAAAAAGATATACCTTTTAATTTCAATCAGGAGTGCTTAGAAGCATTCAATACTCTAAAGGATAAATTAATTAATGCTCCAATTATAATTGCACCTGATTGGAATTTACCATTTGAATTAATGTGTGATGCGAGTGAATTTGCAGTAGGTGCAGTACTGGGACAGTGGAGAGACAAGCATTTTCAACCTATCTATTATGCTAGCAAAACTTTGACAGCGGCACAAGAGAATTATACTACTACGGAAAAAGAGTTGCTAGCTGTGGTTTTTGCATTTGATAAATTTCGATCATATCTCATATTGTCTAATGTTGTTATTTACACTGACCATTCCGCCCTTCGCTACCTTTTAACTAAAACTGATGCAAAACCTAGACTCATTCGATGGATTCTCTTATTGCAGGAATTTGACTTGGAAATTCAGGATAAGAAAGGAGTTAAAAATCTCGCGGCTGATCATTTGTCCAGGCTTGAGAACTGTAATACCAGAGAACTAGATGAAGTTGAAATAAATGATTCGTTCCCTGAAGAACAATTTTTCGCTATATCTGACTCTGAGGTACCTTGGTTTGCAGACATCGCAAATTTTTTAGCCGCTAACATTATCCCAAAAGGGTTAACATACCAGCAAAAGAAACGATTCTTTAATGATGTGAAAAATTACTCTTGGGACGACCCCTTTCTGTTTCACAGATGTGCAGATCAAGTCATTAGAATATGCGTTACAAGATTAGAAACATAAAAAATATTGGAACATTGCCATTCAGGGCCAACCGGAGGACACTATAGTCGAACTAAGACCACACACAGAATACTTGAATCAGGTTTTTATTGGCCTTTGTTATTCAAAAGTGCTAACAGGTACGTTACTCCATGTGACAAATGCCAATGGACAGGTAACATATCTAAACGTGATGAAATGCCTCAAAACTATATACTTTTATGTAAAATATTTGACATTTAGGGTATCGCTTTCATGGGCCCATTCCCCAGTTCATTTGGGAATAAATACATCTTAGTAGCAGTCGATTACATATCCAAATGGGTGGAAGCCCAAGCTCTACCTACTAATGATGCTAGAGTGGTAGTACGTTTCCTTAAGAGACTCTTCTCGAGATTTGAAACACCTAGAGCGATTATCAATGACAGGGGCACTCATTTTTGTAATACCCAATTTGAAAAAACCCTTAAGAAATATGGAGTTCATCATCGAACAGCCACCCCATACCATCCTCAAACTAATGGACAAGTTGAAGTAGCAAACCGAGAAATCAAATGGATCCTTGAAAAAACAGTATAATCAAATAGAAAAGATTGGGAAATGAAAGTAAACGATGCATTATGGGCTTACAGAACGGCTTTTAAGACCCCTATAAGGACATCATCGTACAGACTTGTTTATGGAAAAAGTTGTCATCTACCATTCGAACTAGAGCATAAAGCTTTTTGGGCTATTAAATTTCTAAACCTTGATCCCGAACTTGCAGGAAAAAATAGGTTGATGCAGCTGAACGAGCTTGATGAGTGGCGAGCCAATGCATAAGAAAATTCACGTCTATACAAGGAAGCAACAAAGCGGTTCCATAACACTCGTTTAAAGCAACGAAAACAATTTGAAGTTGGAGATCTTGTCTTACTATACAACTCAAGACTCAAATTGTTTCCTGGGAAACTTAAATCACGATGGTCAAGACCTTTCATAATTCAATCTGTTATTCCATATGGCACAATAGAGGTAAGTCACCCATCACACGGTACTTTCAAAGTAAATGGACATCTAGGTCACTAACAGTTTGAGACTATAAACAAGTGTCATGGCCATCTAGGCCTTTAAAATTCTTACCATTGAGACTATAAACAGTTTGAGGCTATAAACAAGTGTCACTAACAGAAGTGCTTCTCAAGAGGCAACCGGAGTACTAATGGTTTTAAACTATTTGAATTTTAATTTTTAAACATCTAGGTCACTAACAGAGTCTTTTGAAGCACAGGTTCCCAACTCCACACGGCCAATCACACGGCCATGCTTAAGGCCGTGTGACCAACACAGACTAAAACACGACCTTACGATACGGGCGTGCGAAAACAGGGTAAAAATTATCTTTCCCAACACGGGATGCAATAAGTGGCCACGGGCGTACGACCTGGCCGTGGTCAAATTTGCCAAATGAACACGGGTGTGCGACACGCCCGTGTCTAGCAACCGTGGACCACACTGTCAGAATGACATGTACGTGCGAAGACCTACACGACCGTGGGAGAAGCGAACCACGCCAGACACGGCTGTGCGACACGATCATGTAGCCACATGGCCTGTACACACGGGCGTGCCAGAAGGCCGTATGATGACATCTCAATTCGCCACGAACATGGACGGGACACGAGCCACACGGGCATGTGCACCGCCGTGCCACTTGAAAATTTAGAATAATTCTCTTATTTTATTTTTCTTTTATTAAGTTTTTAAGATTCATTTGTTTTCCTTTTAAACACAACTTATCTTTATGATTACTATCAGATTATTCCCTTCACTCTCTTTTTATCATTCAGAATCATGCGTGCCATCTAGATTTATTTCCAGTACTCGATCTCGCCAATCCAAGAATATCATCCATTCTTAATACAGGAAGTTTCTCTTCTCTCCCTATCTTATTTTTATATTCTATTATCTTTCTTTTTACATTAAGGGCAATGTACATCTTAAGCGTTGGGGGTATTTATTTCATTATCAGAAAAATTTCTGAATAACTGCCTTTTTCTCTAGAAAAGCTCTCATATCATATTTAGGATAAATTTTGATTGATTTATGATTTTAATTGATATATCTTGAATTAAAACATAGGAATTTATGCATTGATTGTTTAAACCTTAAGACATTAGAGAATCAAGCATGATAAGTTGATTTTTAAGAATTTAAAATCTTATGTTGTTTCCCCAAAGTTTAGGTATTACTTTGAGTTGGAATTCACAAGTTTTAAACATTAAAAAGCCATAATTTTTGTGAGATTTTTGAGCCTATTGAGCATCTATTAATTCTTTCATGCTCACTTTTATTATTACTTTGAGTGCGGCAGTATTGAATTGTTATTCTAGAACTTGCTTGATTACGTATGTTTAGACCACACCATTTGATTTGATATGTCAAATTGATTAAGGCACTTAGGATTAACCCACTCATGCCATGAAAAGCCTACCTCCACGATTAATCCCTAGTAAACCCCCTTGAGCCTAACAAGCCATTTCTTGTATTACTCTTAATATTAACCCTTAACCCATTATTGTTGAAATCCTCTAAATTAATTCCTATTTTTGTCGAGATTTGAGTTGAATAAATTGCTTAGCTATGTCTTGTTCTTAATAGTTAGTCTATGTTTTTTAACTTGTTCTTAAAAAAAAAAACTATGTATACACATTAGTAATTCCATATCCTGAGAAGAAGATCTGTTGTACCCAAGTGATGATTAACTATTTTTCTAGTTAGGAAATTTTTCAATTCAATCTCGATTCTAACCCTTTCTTTCAGCTTGTGACCACACCCTCTAACCAAGCCTCATTACAACCCTCTAAAGACCTTTTGATTGAAGTATCATCTTAAATTATAATGGTGGAGATTTGATTTTCATGCAAGCCTATGGCAATAACTTTTTATTATTGACTATTGAGTGCTTCATTTATTGTCTAGAAAATACCTCGAGTGATTTGAGTGAATCTTTAGTGAGGATGTGAAACCTTGTGATATTCCGAATCAAAGGTAATTACTTAAATGAGGAGAGACACCTATGTTTTCAGGAGAAAATGCTCAACTTGGAATGTTTGAAACTTTTATGTTCTTTTAGTTGAATTCTCAATGTATGATTACCTATGGATTATTTTGAGATATTATCGATAGAAACTATAAAGTGAGAAGAATTTATTTTGATTATGAGTTGAGAATTTTGCTTGAGGACAAGCAAATGCTTAAGTGTGGAGGTATTTGATAAACCGTAATTTATACATATTTTTACCCCATGTTTAATGTATTTTATGGATGATTTCCTATTAGAATTGGTGAATTCAATGCTTCTAATGCTTTAATTTCATGTTTTATAATCAGGAGAGCATAGGAGAGCGAAAGGAACGAGAAACGGGCCAAAAATAGAGAAAATGGGCCAAAATACGAAATCAACACTGCCTAGACCTCCTCACACGGGCAGACCACACGGCCGTGTCAATTTGGTAGGCTCGATGGTATTCCAAAGCCTATAAATACACCCTAGAGGAGGAAGAAAAGGGAGGCATAGAATAGGGAGTAAGGAATTACTCCAAGGAAGCCGATTGATCCATCTCAGAAGCCGGATTCACCGTCAAGACTGAAGATCTCTCCTCAATTTCCTCTTCAGGAGTTTTGGGTTTTCTTTATGTTTTGTATTCTTTATTATTCTGAAATGTTTTCTTATTTAGTTATGAACTAAAACCCCTAAATACATAAGGGGAATGAAACTTAAGACGAATCTTGTTATTATTTTCTGAATTCTATGATAAATATTTAACTTGTTCTTAATTATGTGTTCTTAATTCTTGTTTTGATATCCTAGGATACTGATTCAAGATAAGCTCTTATTTAGAGGAGGAATAGACCCTGTCTAAGAGTACATTTGTCATAATTAAGCGGAGTTGTTTGCGCGCCTAGACATAGGGTGACAAGATTTTACCGGATTAGGGTGAAACCTAATAAGGGGATCCATAGATCGAGTTAATGCAACCCTAGGGTGTTAATTAGAGAAAGTTATCAATTATTTAATCTAGGGATTAGATGTTATTAGTCTTGAATAGGGATAATAACATAACTTAGGGATCTCTACAGAACAAGTTAAATGAATAAATCGTCCGATTCGGAGCCAGAATAACAAGTACAGTCTAGGTGGATTTTTCCTTAGGTATTGTCTTAATTCAATCGATTTTCCCAAAAGCAAATCCCCAATTCTACTTTTTGTGAATTCTTAGATTAGTTAATTAGTTAGTTAAACAAAACCACCTTATTCTTAGGCTAGATAATAAGAAGACAGTCATTACTAGTACTTTTAGTTCATTTGGGTTCGACAATCCGGTCTTGCTAAAACTATACTACTGTTCGATAGGTACACTTGCCTACATCGCGATAATAGTTAGTTTCAAGAACGATTAATATAAATATTTAAAACCTATCACAAAATCACGCGATCATGCTGCATACAAAATAGCATATCCTCAAGCTGTAACAGGGAGTTTTGTCCTCAAAAGCAATAGTCTAGCTATTAGTTGGAGGTGTTTGATAAACGATTCAGCAAAATTGTTTCGTGTGTGAACATGAGTTACATGATGTTCAACTTTTATCCCAATTGGCATACAATAATCATTGAAAACTTGAGACGTAAACTCATTAGCATTAACAAGAATTGTCTTGATTGCATAACTTGAAATTAATTATTTAAACAAGTAATCTCGCAAATGACAAGTTGCAAGTTGATAACACATATGTGGTTATTTTGTAGATGCATCTACCAAAATTATATAATATCAAAACCATCCACATGGTGGATGAATGAGCCCACATTCATTTCAGAAATGCAAGACAATAAATCTCAACTTTAGCTAGTGAGTTTCTAATAATCAATTTTAATTGAGAACAAGCTATGTAACGACCCGAATTTTACAGTTATCGAAAAAGTTCATTTTCGGGTCTTTGTTTCTGAAAAATAGATTCGTAAATATTTATTAAAAAATATTTACTAAGTTAAGTGAGTGGTTAATTAAAGTTTAATTAAGTGAATTAGCTTAAATTAAGGATAATTGGATAAAAGGATTAAATTGAATATAGTGTGAAAGTTTAATTATAGAATAAAGAAAATTGAAGGGACTAAATAAGTAAATAAGCCAAAGTGAATGCCAAGTGTGTAGCAAAAATAAAATACAAGTGTAATAAATATTATACATACATTTGTAATACATGTATGTATTTGCTTATTATTTAAGTAAATATTAATGTATTTATTATTATTAAATTAATATTATATGATGAATAAATTAAATAAAGACAAATGTGTGGATATGATTTGATACAAGTGTATAAATAAAAATATATACATTTGTAATATATGTATTTAATTATAAAAGATATTTATTAATTAAATAATTAAATTATAAGATTTTTATGTTATAAATAAATTAAAGCATGACAAATGTATGATGATGATATGTTACATGTGTAAGTATAAGTAATATTAAATTTGTAATAAATATATTGATTATTAAATAGATATTTATTATTGTTATTATATTATATACATATAAAGTAAATGAAATAAAAGAATAAAGAAACAAAACAAAAGAAAAAGAAAGGGAGAAAGAAGATAGAGTAGGGACGAAACAAGGGAAGGAAAGAAGAAAAAAGAAAGGGAAGAAAGAAAAAGGAAAAATTGGGATTTTGAGGTTTGAAGGTTTAATTGGTAAGTTAATTTAGCCTTTTTTATTTAATTTTGATGTTTTAGAAGCTTTGGAACAAGGTCTTGATGAAATTAAGTTGATATATTGAAAGTTATTAGATTTCTAAATATTGTTCATGTTGAATAAAATGATGAATTAAGGATTAAATTGATAGAAATTCAAGTTAGAAGTGAAATAAGGATTGAATTGTAAAGTAATTCATAAGTTTTATACTTTAGGGACTAAATTGAAAGAATTTTGAAATTATCATTTTATGGTGAAATTAGAGTATTGAAATTAGTCTAAAGTGGAAATTGAATGAAAATATTAAGTTAAATGTGAAGAATAAAAATTAGTTTAGGTTTAGAGACTAAATTGGAATTTAGGCAAAAGATGAATAAAAATTGAAATATTCCAAATGAAAATTGAATGGTAGTGTATTGATAATATTTAATTAATTTTCGTAGCTAGCGTTGTGCCGAAAAATCTCGACTAAGCGAGGAAAAGACATAGTCGACGAGGGATAGCTCGGAAATTACGGTTTGTATTTCTATAAACCGAATATAATAATTATTTGTTGAATTTATTATTTAGTATGAATGGTAATAATTATTATTATGGTATTGAATAGAATAAAAAATCATGAATTATATGTGATTATTGATATTGGATTGAATGTGTGATAAGTATGTGATTATTGAGAAATGAATTGAAATATTCACTGATTTTAAACATCGGAAAAATGACTGTTATTTAAAAGAAGACTGAAAACCCTATTAACAGTATCGGGCTAGTCGGATATAGTTGGCATGCCATTGGATTGGAAGTGTTCAGGGATATTCCGACTTTGTGTCGATGAGACACTATTTGTGTCAACTACTGTTACTGTTCCGGATTCGTTCCGAAGAGGTACTCCATACCTGATTGTTACTGTTATTGTTTTGGATTTGTTCTAATGAGGTACTTTGTGTACCGCTACTGTTACTATTACTATTACTGTTACTGTTACCGTTACTAACACAGTGTAATCTGGCTCCGGCCGATGAAACACTGTGTCCTATCCCCGGTGTGTGGGTTGGATCCGTGTATCCGTCTAGGTCCGAGTCATGTTATTAGGGATAATGAAAAGTATTAAAAACTGTCTGCTACTGAATAATTGACTGTTACTGAATAAATGGCTGATACTAAATAAATGATTGTTACTGATTAACCGATTATAACTGTTGACTGAATGGTACTGAACAATAAAGATCAATTGGTTGTTACCAAAGAATATTGACTGTTATTGAAATGAAATAGTACAGAATATTGAATGAAAGGTGAATAATATTATTATTCAAATGAATTGTAAATAAAAGTACTGAAAAACTAATTGTTACTGAATATTGGACTGCTACTGAATGTTTGAAAGATACTAAATACTGGTTGTTATTGAATAAATATGAAAAATTGACGGATGATTGATAAACATTGAAACTGTATACATTTCATCGAAAGTAATTAACAATATCTTAGTATTATAAATCAAAAACAAATGATTGAACTATTAAGGGTAATAGATTGAATTCTCAAGGTTCACTGATATATGATTTATTATTAACTTAAGATCGGTTTATAAAAATACCACTGAGTCAATACTCAGCGTACGGTTTTTTTTGTGCGCAGGTTAAATAAAGCTAGACCGTTGAATCAGCATCCCAGGCCGATCCCGAACTCAATAAGGTAAAGCATGTAAATTGTTGATAATGGCATGTACCTAGGATGTCTTAAGTGTGTTATTTTGCATTGTGATAGTAATAGTGAATTAAGTAAATTGATAATTGATAATGACACATGATAAGTGTTTTAAGTCAAGTATTGGATTGATTTAGTAGTGGTATTTGTATTGGTTGTGGTTTGAAATTTGCAGGGTTGGCTAGTAAAGTGTAAAAGGTTCATTATTGAGTCCACCCGGCCTGGCACACGGGTGTGTGACCAGATCGTGTGAGACACACACACAGCTTGCACATGGGCATGTTGTTAGGTTGTGTGTCCCCTGCACCTAAAATTTTACAAAACAGATTGCCACACGGGCTAAGCACACGGGCGTGTGTCTTGGCCGTGTGAAATTAATTTGTTCATAGGTAAAAGTCAGAGAGCTCCATGGGTAGAGGACATGGGCGTGTCCAGGCCGTGTGAGCTACACGGTGTGACCACACGGGCGTGTCACATATGCACACGGGTGTGTGGTACTGTTCATAAAAGGGAAATTTAAGAATTTTATGAAAAAATTTATAAGCTTCCAATTGAGTCCCGGTTTGGTTTTAACATATATTTTAAGTCTCGATGGCCAATTAAAAGAATATTAAGATATATTTTATGAACTGAATTGTATTTCTTTCTCTATTAATTGTAATCGAACTGTAGTGACTAGTAATACTCCGTAATCCTATTCCAACTACGGGATGGGGTTAAGGGGTGTTACAAGCTACACATGAGAATTCTTTTAAATTAAAGAATCTCTTGGTTCTTTAATGAATGTCCATATAAATACTCAATTAATTTTATCATATATGATCTAGGATAGTCTAGCTGATCACAATAAATAGTAAATGTATTTTTATCAGTAAACTTTTGGCTTACTTTAACATGCTTTTCAATTGTACTAATAATGTCAATATAAATTGAGACAATTGATCATTTTATTGTCATTCCTTTTTATATAACCAGTATTATGACATTTACTTCTGGAAATGTCTAAATTAATATGAAATCAATAACGTCATTAACTCAATAAAAGAAATATAACTTGCAAACAATTATATGCAATATTTGCTCTAGGGAATATGCCAAAATCTTCAAATGTTCAAATTGACTTTAATGATCAAAAGTGATTATAAAATTTATTATATTTATTACAAACATTCATTTTATATAGATATCGTATTTCTTACCAATAAGATTATATATAATACAAACATTTTATTGCAAAAAATAATTTAGACAATAATTTAAGCCTATATCATACTTCTTACCAATAAGATTATATAGATATCATCCGCTTCAAGGAATGATTAATTAGTATAAACCATTGATCATTCTATTCTAAGAATGAACATTTAACAACATTTTAAATCATCCATCTTCTTCTTATTTATTTGCCAATAATGGCAATATGCTCCATTTTCATAATTGTTATGTATTGCTACATTTACTTCGGGGAATGGAACAGAACCAGTGGAATGAATTATTTACTTGTTATTTCGTTTAGCCATAAGAAGGCTTGAAATCAATTCAGAATACTTTTAAAACCCGTTTCACAAGAGTTTTGCATCATCAATTAAGTAGAAAGAAGTAGTCAAGTAATGCATGGAGTTTATTGTAAGCCAAATGTATGGATAAAATTGACATTTAAAATATCAAACCTGATATAATGCTAATGCTAGCAAAAATTTCATAAACCATTGTAGACATGCATGAAATTTACTTTAGAAAAATACATTTCATGTTTACTAAAACCTTTCCATTTATAATTGCTCATATCATTTTTCTAATTAATTAACAAATGAAATAATATAAAGCATATGAACTATCTTTAACAACTCTACAAAAGTAATAAATTTATCAATGTTGTATAGTAGGAAAAATATAAGGTATTTACAAAATCAAACCACACGAGTTTTTTTATGCTTCTTATCAAACAACAATTGATTATACAAACAAGGTTCATAGAAATGTCAATAGTCAAATTAATATAGTAATTCTCATTTTTAAGTCAATAAAAATGTTTTCAATCAAAATAATTCAAGAATTAAAATTGATAGTAGTTAAACTTAAAATTTTATATTAGAATCAACCCAAAATTTAGTTTAGACATTCCTAAAAAATTATCTTTATAACTACGCATGTATAAGTATTGAAAAATTTTAAATTGTATAACCAAAGTAAGAAGGATATAAGAGGAACATAATCTATATTTGAACTAAATCAAATATGAATAATCATAAAATTCATTGGTTTATCAATACAAATTTACATACGAATTATGTTTTAGTCAAATATATTATTTAATTATAGAACTTACTACAACAACATAAATAAGTTAATCAATATTCATTTTCATAAACAAATAAGATGTTTAGAACAATTAGTAATCCATGGAAATAAAACTTATAAATAAGACCATCTCAAATATTAAGTTGATGTACCTTTCTTGTTCAACGTTTAAGTCTTGATCATTTTATCAATAACTAAGCAAATTAAACTCTAGTAATAGGCTTTGAATCTATTCAAAATTTATTAATAGTAAACTTTGAGAGTGGATCTTATTTCCCAATTTCATATAGATAGTAATATCAAAATCTTTTACCATGCTTAAAAACATAAAAATAAAATAAGTTAATCAAAACAATTAAAATTGATCATGAATTAGCTAAAAAAAAGTTAATTAGAAATGAAGCATTAAATAAAAGAAACTTCATGTAAAAACTTAGCACCTTATTGTCTAAGATCTTGGAGATCATGGAAGGTAATTTTGATCGTCGATAAAAAAAACTATCATTTTGAGCAAGATCATGTTGATAACATATTATAAAGCTAAAAAAAGAATACAAAGATTAAGAGAAAAAAAAAGATGAAAAAAATGAAAGGATGATTCAACTTTCACTTGGGATATAGTGCTCAAGTACCATAAGTTATAAAACATTAAGGACATTAAGGACCCACATTAAGGTACTTTATACATGATTTAAGGGTTATATGATAATGAATTTAGGGGTTATGAATATTCATTCTTTTAAGGGTTACAATACATTAAGTTTAAAGGGTTATGTACATTCATTTATCAATGAATTTAGAACAACTCTCCATTTTACTAAGCTTATCACATTTTAAATTTGTGATACAAAATTTTCAATTTTGACAGCTTATTTTTTAGTATTTATCATGATAAAAATTTGAAAGAAATATATATTATAAAAATTTAAATGAGGTAGATTTTAGATATATTTCTATTAGACTTGATATTTAAATGTTTAAAAAGTTCAACTTTAAAATTTTCATTAATGTTTTTGAAATACGGAAAATTACAAATTAAAGATGAAAATAATAAATAATGAGTCTAAATGGGCGCGTTGTTTACCTATGATTAATGTAAAAATAACGATAACAATAAAATTAAATATTATAACAATATTATAATATAAGATAAAAGATAAATCAAACATACCGTACTGCACCCTAAAATTTAAAGTGTCGACCAAAAACTTTACCACCCACTACTCTCTTATACTGTGAGAAAATTACGACATCACAACCTAAAGAATCTTATGGATAAGATAAGCTTTTACATATGGATTTCACAACAAATTCACCTTTGTTAAATTATTTAATTAACAGATTAAATCTGGAGTCAGTAAGGTGCCAAATTATTTGCAACCACTACAAATTACATTGGTAATATATTACATGGCATATCATGGATAAAATGCCAAAAAAGCACACCCAACATGATTTTGTGATTCATGGAAAAGATTAAGAGCAACTTATAATCCCATGAACAGAGGTGTATTTTATGTAATAAAGAAATACTATTCATTCCAACTGATACATCTATATTTACAAATGCGATTGATTGCTGAAGCTGGAAGTCTCAGCCCGGGACAAAGTAATCCATTTTTTCCACAGGCAGATTTAAATCGGATGTTTCCACCTGAACGACCAAAGACAGTGGCGAAATTATTAATTACCAAAAAACACAAATGTAGTAGTCGTGCTGAGAGCTGCTAGTAGACGCATACACATTCTCTTTAAACCTTTATTATTACAAGCTTTCCCATCAAGCACAGGATCTTGGCTAATTAGCACTAACTGTAGACTATTTGCGAAATTACTCGATCATAATACACAATTTGTGGTTTTAAAAAAAATTCAGCTAGTCTGCTGGTTCATTATTCAAAGGATCATAGGGTAGAAGCAAAGTTACCTCTTCAAATGGGACAAAGACAAATGGTGTTAGACCCCTTTTGTGGGACACAGCAGGCACATCTGGGTTGTGAGTTTCATCGTCCTGCCAGCCTTCGACAACTCCAAGGATGTCCTCTTCAGGACCACTGGCTTCATTATCATCCACACCACTAGTAACAAGGGAAAGTAAGTCCATTCGATTGTTAGCCCCTGCTGTCGTTCCTCGTAATCTGTACAAGTATGTAATTAAGAAAACTGAATAAAATTGCTAATGGAGGAGATTTAGACAGAGAGAGGAATATTGAGGGAATAAAATATGAAACAAATACTTGATCAAGTAATTATCCATTAACTACAAGGTATATTCCGATCCAAAGACAGCATTTTGTAAAATGCCAGATATCTTAACTCACTTTTATGGTAATTTGTTTTTATAACTTAGCACTAGGCATGCAATTACTAATTTTGGACTGCTAATAAAATAAAATAAAAAAGCAAATAAAAATGAAGGTAGGAGACATAAGACCCTTATCCAAAAGCAAATTATTTGGTTCAGGATAATAGATTTAACTCTAGAACAAAATTTAACAAGAGAGCCTCACACCTCATAGATGAATGGAACAAAAGAACAAGAACAAAAGTTGATGCTTCTTATATTACCTTAAAACGGATTCTCAACACAGTAGGACGCATGCCAGGGTACAAGACGGCAGCTTCAACCTGCATGATAGAATTATAACAAAATCCTTAAAATACATATCAAGTTAGTAATAATAGGAAGAGAGTAGAAATTGAATTAAACAACTAACTTAATGTGCATTCAATGGAGCATAAGTGCATCAACCTACGAAATATGATATGATATTCCAAATATTATTTTGGTGAAAAGAGCTAACCTTGTTATCTGACAAAGTGTAATGGCCACCAAAAACACAGTCTGCTTTGGATGCACGAAAATTCATGAACTTAGCTGCATCCTTTATTTTTTGAGAGGAATTCTAATAACAAATAAATAGAGATATCAATTAGATTAAGAAAACATGGGATCATATCCAGAACTATAGAAAGTTATAAGTACAAAACAACCTTGTATAGAAATCTGCCAGAAGGAAAAAATCTCAAGTAACGAAAGTAGCAGACCTGCAGAAGTGTTAACGAAAAGATGAAAAAGAATTAGAAATAATTTCAGAATAAAGCAATATACAATGATATCTTGGGATGAAGATAAGGGTTAGCATAATACAATGTGAACTGGATTTGTGATCTTCCACTCTGCAACTCCAGCACGAATATAAGTATTCCGACTCACATAGAGACCTGCAATATGAAAAGCAATGCAAGTTCTATTAAACATAATCAGAATACAACAAAGAAAGGACTGACAAATACAGAATAAAATCAGGTTTATTCATGCTAATCCATATGCATTGCAAATATAACATGAACACTTGAGCATGGCAGTTCTTTTTTCATGTACTGCAGATTCAACAAATTTCAGGCTAGAATCAGTAGCTGTTTATAACACTAAAATATAATTGTACAATTGTTGGGCTGTTCTTTTAGGGGAGAGGGGGGAGCTCCCGAACATGGAATTTTTGAATGGATATAAAATTGATGAATTCATGAAACGGAGTCAAATGAAAAATGAAAAAGCTTCAAGATTTTTAATGCCACTTTAAATTGTTTCGACCAACCAATTATAGTGTATGTAAAGGGTGTTGTCAAAGGGCCTTAAGATACAAAAAATTTTATGTTTCAAATCAAAATCAAACCACTAAATACCTTTCATAAGAGCCATTCTTTACTTGGTTTTCTACAGCAGACAAAGACTAAGGGACTTACATTTACTTGAGAATGATACCAAAGAGAGTGATTCAAAAATTGTATTTATCTTTTCATATTCAATTATAGTGTATGTAAAGGGTGTTGTCAAAGAGCCTTAAGATACAACAAATTTTATGTTTCAAATCAAAATCAAACCACTAAATACCTTTCATAAGAGCCATTCTTATACTTGGTTTTCTACAGCAGACAAAGACTAAGGGACTTACATTTACTTGAGAATGATACCAAAGAGAGAAATTCAAAAATTGTATTTATTTTTTCATATTCAATTATAGTGTATGTAAAGGGTGTTGTCAAAGGGCCTTAAGATACAACAAATTTTATGTTTCAAATCAAAATCAAACCACTAAATACCTTTCATAAGAGCCATTCTTATACTTGGTTTTCTACAGCAGACAAAGACTAAGGGACTTACATTTACTTGAGAATGATACCAAAGAGAGTGATTCAAAAATTGTATTTATCTTTTCATATTCTATGTTGGAAAATTTTGATATCTTTATTTAGAGAGATTTAATCAAAAGTGTAGTATATTTAGTCGTACTGTTCCATCCAACCAACTTGTCTTTTTCATTGAGTTCTCATATTTTGAACCTCGGTAGGTATCATTGGCAACCCTTTACTAGTAAAAGCGAAAGGTAAGAATGAGTTTGAAATGATACAGGCCCTCCCCAACAAATTTGCCAAAATTTGAACTAGGGTACTCAAATCTTTGATTCAGGGGGTACGAAATCCCCTCTGCAAATTCTACAAAATACCTTCCAAACCTAGTATCCGAATATCTTTAGACAAGTATTTCAGTCCCCTTGTGTAAAATATCATAGAAGCTTATTTTCCATTCTAAATCTCAAGAATTCAAATCCCATCAACAGGCATTCAAATTCCTTCATATATAAAGATTCTCACATAGATTTCTTTTCATCTTTAAAACAATATCCTTTGTTTGGAACTTCACCAAAGCTAATACATAGTTTCTAATGTGCTAGCTACTTATAGATTGATTATGTAATCAAGTAATTCTTTATCCCTTCGACATATTTTGAAAATTATTTCAACAATAGTTCCAAACAAACTAATCTGTCTAATACTCGACAGAACTATGAAAATTGAAGAACATAATCATAGAAATTCTCCCAAGAACAAAATGGCAACATGTGCTAAAATCAGCAAGACCAAGCATAGCACAGAGTTGACAATTTCAAAATAAATGAATGCAAATAGCATACCTTTCTCCCTTTCCCACCGAATATATTACACCCAAAACTAAAAACAATTGAGAAAGCACAACATACCATTAGTTCGTACCCGAGGTCTCAAAAGCCACATTTTCCTCCATGAACCTTCATATTTTGATTGCAAGACCTTATAATTCTCCACCAGGCCAGAAAGCTAAAGAAAAGAGGCACTAGTTTTAAGCATCGATAATTCATGCAACCTAATAAAAGCTTCCATATGGAAGGCAAATTTACCTGCCAAGCCTTTAAGCAGGCTGTACGCCAAAACACAGGGTTACGGATTGTATACCTCCATTTTCGACAAACACATGATGCCCTTCCTAAATCATATGGAGCCATTCGTACAAAGACCTGTACATTTATTTCATCATTACTCTCTAATTAAGGGGAAAAAGGGGAAAAAATTGTTTCTTCTTTTAAATTGCTCTTTGTTTTAAAGACAAGGAATTCTACCAGTTCATAAGTTGGAAAATTTGATATTTTGCCATTGAAATTAGAATTTTCAGCTCTTACGCAATAAAATAAACTTCAAGATGTCCGTTTATCAACCAAACCACAATCAATTGATTCAAAATCACATTTTCTACATTCGCCAGCTCAAAACCTAGCATTTCTAGATGAATAATAAACAATTAGAAGCAGATAGAGAAAACCAAAGTAAGCTAATAACAATTTTGTCAAAAAGAACTAATGCATTGAAATACTTCGAAAAGCAGCTCATCGGGCAAGCTACGATGGATAAGTGCAGGATCAACATATGATCTTCTGCTGGCGCTTCCAAAAGGGGCAACTGGTCTAACATGTTTTCCATAAAGATCTGAAATTTGAAAAGAAAAAGTAACATTAATAATTTACAAGTGTTTTATACAAAAAATTTAAGCTAATGGCTTTCAAACGGAAAAGAAAAAAAAAAAGAATGAATAAAATCATTATGGAAAATATATGAAAATAAATAAATAAAAATACCAAGCCAAGGCCTCTGCGTCACAAAGTACTGTACGGTCTTCAAGCGCAAAGCTGATTCTAATTCTACTTCAGAGGGAACTGTTAAGGCAAAATCTGAAAAAATTAAGGCCATTAATTAACTAACAATAATGTAATTAAAAGAAGAAGAAAACTAGGGGAAGAAGGCGATGAGATGAAACAAAACCAATAACAAAGATTGAAGTTTAAAATGTATCTACACAATTCGAATAAAAATAATCACCGGAAGCAAAGAAAATGGTGGATTGGAATTTAGAAATGAATGAATTCAATAATAGAAATATAAATACCTGGATTCATAGGAATCGAATCTACTATATTTTTATGAACCTCAAAGGAAAATTGAAGGAAATCTTCTCTCCTCTTTTTAAATTTCCCAAACCCGATTTTTCCAAATTAGAAGGAAATAGGAAATAAGAAATAAGTGATGGAAAAATGCTGAGAGATTACATGAAGGGCCCAATCAGAATAAACTAGAAGACACAGACTCAGTATAACCCAAAACATAAACAAAGGTTATCAACGGGTCGACTGAGTCAGCCCAGTCTACTCTAACAGACCACTGCAACCTACCTTTAAGATGTTGGGCCCTTTAAATTTCAACACTATCCAAGTTATGAAGTATTGCTGGCGAAGTGAGTGGAAGATGTTTGAAATATTGGATTGGGTTTTTAATTTTGTGAAAGTTGTAAATTTAATTTTTATATTTTTATATTTTTATTTGATTAATTCTTGTTTTTATATTTTTCCAGTTGATCAATTTTAGTTCTGTATTTTTTAAAATATGAAATTTTAGTCTTAACTCAAATAGTAGTAGTTAAATTCATTTGATTAATTTTAATTAATAGTCATGTACTATTTATACAGTTGTAGATTTATTCCATTTTCTCTAGTTGGATCATTCTAAGTCTCTATACATTTCAAATTTTGAAATTTCAATCTTAACATAAATGATAATTGTTAATCCATTAACTAGATTTTTAGTGAGTAATATGTAAAAATAATATATTGATGTGACATTACACATGATAATATGTTTGGCATATCAGATTTAAGAAATAGCAAAATTTTACTTAGGGTAGAGTTTGGAAAACCACCTAATAATTAGCTTGGGTGTAATTACTTGTAATTACACAATGATGGCATGTTTGGGTAAGCATTGTAACGGGTGGGTCTTATCGAATTGGGTGTAATTGGAATATCCCAATTATACTTTCCAATTCTTAGGAGGAGGGTAAGATTTTGAGTAATTACATAAGTCAAATAAAAAATTTAAAATTATTTTTATACAAGTTATAAAAATTATACTATAAACATGAACATGTCTGAGTGTTTGAGATAGTAATGACTAGACCTGCTCATGAACTGGGTCAATGCAAAATTTTAGGCTCGTTTTTTAAACCCGAACTTGACCCAAAAATTGGCATAAAATCATGTCCAAGCCCAGCCCAGATTAAAAATGTTAAATTCGAGCTTGACCAGCTCGAATTAAATTTTTTATATTCTTTTTTCATCAATCCCATGTTTGTGGTATAAATTTCAAATTATTCATATATATGTGTTAATTTCATTTTTTTATATTACATGTATGTTCGTTTTATGGTTTATTTTCGGGGTTTATGGTTATCCTTCTTAATAATATTATCTCCAATATTCGAATCTACTTTTTTTTCCTTAAGAATATAACGCATTTTTCTATTTCACCCAATCACTAGTTGGTACATTCAATATTCAGAATTTGTGACAGCTCCTCTTAATAATGATATATTCAATATTCGAACATATATTTATTTTTTAAAAGTATAATATATTTTACTATTGCATATAACAACTTGTTGGTACCTTTATATTATTTTTAAACGATTTATTATAGTGTTGTAATTTAGAGAATAATTTATGTATTTATTATATCATAACTCATTACATACTTTGTATTGTTTGCCATAGCGATATGTTTGCTTCTTATATGGGCGTGGGTGTTGTTTATATTAAATCTTGCATATATTTGTATTATTTTTTGTGAAGTGTGATGCTCTAATTAATATCATATTTTTTATATTATGTTTCGTTTCAATCTATATCTTACATAATTTGTTGTATAGAAATTAGATCTTTATACGAATCTATCATAAATTAATATAAATAAAATGTTTGAAATTTTATTTAATTTTTCGAAACGCAGCGAGAGAATCTAGTATTTTATTTCAACATAATGCAATTCAAATAGGATAAAAATAGGTTAAATTCTATTATTAGTCCCTTTTAATTTTTGCATTTTTAATTTGGTTATTTTTAGTTTTTATACTTTTTTAAAGTTTAACATTCCAGTCCTCATCAAGCGAAAACTATAGAATTCATTCAATTAAGTTATGATATTTCCTAAATCTGACTCTACAAACATGTTATTATATATGTAATGTCAATCCAGTTTGTTATTTTCACATATTACTAAAAAAAACTAGTTAATGAATTAACGATCATCATTTGCATCAATATTGAACTTTCAAACTTTAAAAAGTATAGGAACTTAGAATGATCCAATTGGAGAATACAGACTAAATCTACAATTATATGCATAGTAAATGACTAGTAATTCAATTTAATTGATTGAGTTTTGTTTGGATTAGGGCTAATATTTGAAAAATATAAAGACTAAAATTGATTAAATAAAGTATAATGACTAAATCTACAACTCTCGCAAAATAACAAGACAAAGAAATAATAAATTTATATATATTTTTTAAAACATGTTATTAAAATATTCGTAAAATTTTTATACAACTAATATTTTAGGCAAAATGTAAAATATATATATATATAATATACTAAATATTAATTTTCCTCAAACTTATAATAATAAACAAATATATTATTAAAATGTTATCTGAAAATATATCAAATAACTGGAGAAATTAATTCATAAAGTTGTTGTTGTCAACATTATTATTATTGTTTTTGAAAGAAATTATTATCATTATTATTATTTCATTTTGATTTAAGTAAAAAGAATTAAAAAAATGAAAATAAGAATAAAATTGTCAAAAATGTTATATTACTAAGAGATGGTATTAAGATTATTCTTATATTTTAGAATGTTGACAATATTTAAATTTAAGATCAATAACTGAGGAAATATTATGTCGGAATCTCACATTATCCTCAAAAATGTTACATTTTTAAACCAAAAACACTCACTAAGAGTTTCTTTTGTTGAAAAAACATCTTATAGTCAAAGTTTATTATTTGTACTTGTATAATTGTTAAGTCATTAATTAAATTTGTTTCTTGAGTTAATTGAGCAACAATTTAATTAATAAAATATTAACTTTAAAAAAAATAATAAATATTATTATTAAAATATATAATTTTCTATAAATGAATTCTTTTACATATATAATATATAAAAATATATAGAATAAGAAAGAAAGAAAAATGGAATAATAAAATGGACCTCCGTATTCATGAAAATTAAGATTGAAAATTAAAAAGAAAGAAAAATGGAATAATAAAATAGACCTTCGTATTCATGAAAATTAAGATTGAAAATTAAATTGTAAAACTTTTTTTTACCGATAAATCTGATTTTTACATTAGTTTAAAAATTAGTTGTGAATTTAGATGGACAATATAATTACTTAAGATTAATGTAAAAACAACAATAACAATAAAATTAAATACTATAATAATATTATAACATAAGATAAAAAATAAACTAAACATACTCATGTTATCCTACATTCCATCAAAACCCACCTTGACTTTAACAAATAATAAATAATCAAACCGATGTAGAAGTTTGTACAGCTCAGGATCTTATCCAATTGGAAGCCCAATCAAATTTCTTAGCCATTCCTTTGTCCAAAATTGTACGTGACATTGATATGCTGTCTCTTGGAAACTAAATGCGGCTTGACCTTTTCAAATCTTTTCTTCACCTTAATTTAAATTTAAAATCTTTTCATATAAAAATTAAATTATTTTCACTGATTGAGTCTAAATTTGATTATATGAGTATTGTTATCAATGTAAGAATATATAAATTCGAGTGCATTGAAGCGCATTATTTTCTTATTTATAAATTGGAAAGGAACTTGTTAAAAAAAATATATTTTAAGACAATCATCATACAACAATCATATAAATAGTAAAACTTCACGTTGAATTAAGACTGCTTCTTGTTAAATTAAAACTTTTATCAATTTTAATATAGGGAAAATATTTAAAAATATGTTTTATTTTACAATTATTTCGATTTTCATAGATGTTGAGTTTGTTTTTTGAATAATATGTATAAAATCTATTGTCTAATCATTTCGTGATGATGAAAAGACATTAGTTGAAGCTTAACATAGATGGGTGTAGACGTATTGTTGACAACTTCTCACGATTCCCCTTATTGATGTGATGAAACAAGAACTCAACTCATGTAGGTGTCAAATTTCTAAAGGAATTTTAATAAAGAAGTTGACAATTGAAAAAGCAACTTATTTGCCCTCTGTCCCAACTTATTGTCCCGACAAATATTTGAACACAATTTTGAACAAGATTATATAATAAAGTAGTAGGTAGATAAGATAGAGAAAGAAGATGGACGCAATATTTTTTTAACGTAATTCAGAAAACAACCTTACTCTAAAGAGTATTACCAAAAGAATGATTTATTCAATCATCAGTCTAATAACCTATTGATTAAAGTTTAATCTACTTTTTCACAATCAGTAATTGCAACTCCAATGGATAAATTAAACTTGTTATCATTATTCACCCAAATAACATCACATACAATCAATTATCAACTCTCCGAAAAAAAAAAGAGTCAAATTATTTTTTTAACGGAAATGATGACTAAAACATAAATTTTTAATGTTGTTGGCTTGCTAACTCACATGGCAGTTTGTGAGCACGTCATGCTAACATAACATCACTTGTTTTATATATCACATCAACAAATAAATTAAAATTTATAAAAATAAAAAAATAAAAATACAAAGATATAAAAAATTCAAAAAATAAAAAAAAAATTGGTTGATAAAACTGAAAAATGAAAAGAAAAAAATATTTTAAAAATATATAATTTTGAATTAATATATATTTTTATTGTTTTACATATTAAATAAGCTTCATTGCCAATGATTACAAAATTTTCAAAAAAAAAATTATTAAAACGAAATAATGCTTATTTATAATGTTTATTACTTATTTAATATTAAAAAAAATTAACATTTAACATTATTATAACTAAATAGATTCATTTAACTCATTATGTCCACAACCAAGTATTATATCAATTTAACTTTTGAATTTGGACATTTTTTAAATTTTTGGGTAAGTTATTTAAATTATATTTTATGTTGGGATCTATCAATATAAACAATGAGATAGTACATGGTATAGATTATCACAATCTATATTTTAAATATGAGGCACACTCCACATTTTAATTATCACATTTTAAAAAGTTACGAGTTAGTCATTAATGTATAGATTTGTTACATTTTGATCATTGAACCATTAATTATCGTTAATAGTGTAACGACAATTTAACGTAACAAATTATATCATCATTCTAAAAAAAAATAGGTCAATTTTTACAAATAGTCCCTATACTTTTATCATTTTGAGAAATTTAATTCCTTTCCTTTTATTTCTTTATTTTCCTTCTCTAATTATTCTCCCTTCTTTTTTTTTTCTCTCTTTTCCCTTTCACAACCAAAGCTAATGTAAAAAGGAAAATAAAGCTTGGGTTTTAAAATTGCTCCCACCACAAAAACCTTCAAAAATCTTGCTTTTACAGCTCTAGTGTTCTTGAGACTGCAGACTAATGAACAGCTCACTCAACTATACCAGACATTGCAATCTGCTTTAATCGGGAACGATTCCGAATCTTTTTGATCTAAGAGAATTATTTGGGATAGTAACTCGCTTCTATTGTGTAGTAATTGCTTACTTTCATATATTCACATCAACTTTATAGCTGCCTTGGTAATCGTTGTTTATGTTGTCGAAACTCTTTTATTATAACGTAAAATGTAGAGTCTTTTAAGAAAACAAGGAGTTCAATAGTGCTATTAAGGTAAGGGTTTTTACGGATTTTGTGTTGCCCTGGGCAATTTAAAACCCAAGCTTTATTTTTCTTTGTATGTTAGCTTCTGTTATGAAAGGGAGAAGGAGAAAGAGAAGGAAAATAAAGAAATTAAAAGGAAAAAATGTAAAGGAAAAGGAAGCTAAAAGAAAATAAAAGAAGAATTAAATTGTTAAAAAGAAGAAGTATATGGACTAGTAATACAAAATGACTTAATTTTTTGCTTGAAATAATGATATAAGGTGCTAAGTTAGTTTGCCGTTACACCATTAATGAAAGTTAACAACTTAATTATTAAAATATAATAAATCGATAACGTTAACTATTATATCGTAAATTTTTGAAGTTCAGTAACCAAAACATAATTTAAACCATATATAAAAATTTGTAGTTTACCATTTATTTTTTTGAGTGCTTACAAGTACAAATACAACATAGGTTGATACAAATACTTGTTCGAGCAATAATCAAGCTAATACAAAGTAAAATTACAAATACATATGACAAAGTTAAAATATAACAGGACAAAACTTATTCATGACAACTAGCTATGGTGAGGCTAGAGATTCACACATGACAATAGCACATGGTGAGACTTAAACTTAGGTACTCAAGGATTTTTCCTTCAATTTTACACCCAAGGTCGAGGTTTCTAGAATTTTTTTTCCGTTTACTTGTTGCAACAGAACACTTATTATATATGTGTATGTTCAGTATTTTTCCTTTGGGATTTTTTTATTTAGTTACTACTTTTGTTTATGTAGTGTTTCAAAAGAAATAGAAGAAATTCTTCTGCCCATAAATAATTAAAACCAAATAATGAACTCTAGGAAACAAAACATTACTAATAAAGGGATTTATAAATATGAATAGGTTGTAAGTGATTTGGTCGAAGAATGAGAGGTAATAAAAAATTTCATGAGAATTTAGTTGGAGGAGCAACAAGGTTTGCTTTTCCATGTCTATAAGAGTGTATATAATAGGGTGTTTGGTGAGCCCATGTAATTATACCTTATTAATAGTGTAAGGTAGCTATATGGTCACGTGAATGTGAATGTGAATGTGACACATATGTGTAACAATTATTGTCACGAACAAAGAGAAAGTTAGAAAATAACCTTTATGAGACGAAAAGTATCCATATATTCTCTAAATCATAGCTCAACTAAATTTGGTTAATATTTTTTTTCATATTTCTTTTTATAAAACTTGAAACCACAGTTAAATAAAGTTTTTAGGCCGATTTTAATTTTAATTAAGGAAATAGGTTAATTTTAGGAGAGAGAATGTGAAAGCATGTTCATTTGGGCGTGCTTTACTACTACTTATAAAAAAATGCACCAAACTGGATGTGTTTTCTCTCAACAATAATTTCATTGACTTTTTTTATCATTACTCACGCCAAACGGTAAAAAAAGTAAAAAGCCTAACAGTAATTTTTTTGAACCCAAAACCCTAACCCTGGAGAGAATGTAAAAACGCGTTCATCTGAACGTATTTTATTGTCATCTATGCAGAAAACTCGCCTAAAAATGGTATATTACCTAAAAACCTAAAAAATAAAAATAAAAACGACAGGCTTGATGTGTTTCAGCCCATTGTTGAAATGATTAATTACCTTTGTCTGAAAAACTAGTCACTGTTGGTGGTAGGATTAGCATAAATCCAATGAATTATGGTACACACTGTTGAAATGATTAATTACCTTTGTCTGAAAAACTAGTCACTGTCGGTGGTAGGATTAGCATAAATCCAATGAATTATGGTACACTTTTTTACGAAATCTTGGTTCATCCTTGGTTGCAGGAATTATTGAAGGGATAATTGCTACCCCCGCCACCTTTCAATTAAACCCATCCATATTCCCCCACAACTAATGGCGAACGGAGAATGTGAAAAAAAAAAAAAGATGGATCGCTAACTTAAGTAAAAGGCTTGTCGAGCCTTTGGTAAGCTTTGCCGATTTATAGACAACTTCGCCAACCTTTAAAACTTGGGTAAGCCTTTCATCAACCATTAACACAAATTCATATATACATAAAGGAAATTAAAATTCAACTTTGTAATATAATTACAGCGAGGTGACTTTGTAATATAATTACAGCGAGGCGGTACTCACATTTGAAGAGCCATAGCGAAGATAAGTATACATGCCACCATTTTCTTTTTGGTTTAGTAATTGCAAAACTCGTGTGGGACCTCAGAGGCAAAGTATACAATTCACAAAACCACAAAGGCAAATTATTGACATGCATGATCCTCATTATTTTTATTTTTGAAAAATTGAATGTGCCTGAAAAGGTTCCGTCTCTAAAAATTTAAGTGGTCAAGTGGGGTTCGCTTTGAAAGTAAAGTGATGTTCGCTTACGACAGAGAAATCTCATGAATACTTTTCATCTTAGACAATGTTATTTTTTAACCTTCATAGTCGTTACACATATGTCTATCTTTTTTACATCCACATGACCCTATAACTACCTTACACTACTGATAAGGTATCATTACATGAGTCCTACCAAGGGCCTGTTTAGATACACTCTCAAGGACATGGACAAAGAGTCCTTGCTTCTCCAAACCAAGCTCCCATGGGATAATCTTATTGTTTAACTTATAAGTAATAATTTTTCTGTTTGTTGATTTGAGTTTGTTTAATAGTGAATTATATTTGTGAAGTTTATTAATATTTTATATAATTTGATGAGTATTTTTTTTTGATATCTTAAAATTTACATGAAGTGAGATTTGAATCTATGCCACCAACTTCTTTTAATTTTTTATCACTTGAACGAAATTTTATTTTTTATGAGTATTTTATATTTGAGATTTATTTAATCTCATTATTTGATATTTGTAAATACTTTATATATACATATATTAAATGTTTTAAAGAAATAATGATAAATTTGAAACAGAACAGTACCGATATATACCAATACTAATAAAAAAAACAGTATGTCCACTAGTACGATATTGATGAAAAGGCCTTCATGTTTTGGAAAAATAATTTTGGTTGGCCTTAACTCCTCCAAGAGGATGGTTTTCTCAAGTTAGTGAGGATTAGTGTTTTCCCAAGGTCATGATGACTTGGTTTTCTTTAGTTCATGGTGACTCGTTTTTTCAAGTACGTGGTAATTCGATTTTTCAAGTCTAAATTGACCTGTTTGTTTATGTTTGATTTGAAAGATTTAACATTTTATGAGATTGTGCAAGTTTTTTTGAGAAAGATACGACTGTTAGTATTGAATCCATCACACATGTTTGAGAGGTCCCGTGTTCTTACTAATGTTATTTTCTAGGCTAAGATGTTTTCACTTGTATAGCTTTCATAATTTTTTATGCAATTCTATTTTTTTAGGGAGAATATTTATGCATTGTCAATGTATAATTCTCATGCACCATCAATGAATAATAATATGAAACCTTATTATTAAAGAAAACAAAAATTAGTGGAGGAGTTATAAATAAATACTAATAATTTTATTTAAACATTATTACATAATAATTAATTATAAATAAATGCTAAAACTCTCAGCTCAGTAGTGATCTTAAAATCCTAAACCCTTAAACATAAAATCTTAAATCTAGAGTTATTGATATCTATTTATCATAATTATGTTTAAATAAAATTATTAGTATTTATCTACAAATTTTTCATCTTTTTTATTTAATTTAATAATGATGTATCATATTATTATTTATTGATACATAAAACTTATACATCAATAATAGATCAAATATTATTATGTTATTTTAAATCTTAATAACTCATATTTTGATATTAGTAAAATTTCGTTTTCCAAAAAGGAAATATTAAATCTTATACTTTATTTATTCCCCCTAAGTTTCGTTTCTCTTTTATCTTCGCATAGAATAGTCATAAGTTAGGTATCGAAACACATCTTAAAATCTGAATTTTGATCGATTACTTCATAACTATTTGCTAACCTTCGATGTAAAACCCGAAAGTCGATTCTCTCTCAAACTCTCCTCCTAAGACCATAAAACCTAAAAACCATCATATATGATTCGCGAACCTATCAGATTTGCCCCAGCATCACCATTCGAATTAAGGTTTTTCTTTTGGTATTCATGACCATTCGAATTATGAAAAGAAAGAAAAAGGGAAAAAATTATGAAAATGATGATGAATTTGAACAAGTTAATGGGAAAATAGGGAGTCCAATAAAGTTAAACTAAAATGATTTGACAGGTTGGTTGTGACTAAAAATGAATGGACCCTTCACCCATTGTCAACCACACACAATCGAACTCAAAAGCTTTGATAATGTTATTCAAATTTACATCTTGGCCGATTTAATTGAAATTAAAAAAGAAAAGAAAGGGGAATCCTACTTTTCAGATAGGAATAGGTGCTACCAACCATAGATTGGAAGATTTTTTTCCCAATTGAGTAATTTAGCTATTCCGGTTTTAGAAAATATTTCAGGTTTTAGATTGATTTTTTTTTTATATTTAGAAAAATAAATCGATTTAAAAAAACAAATAAAATACGTTCATTTTTAGACAATAGTAACTTTTCCCCAACGGTAAAAATGTCTAATGGCAATTTTTATTTTAACAATTAATTAATTTGTTATGTAAACTCAAGTCATTTTCTTCCTTTTTGCATTCTAATCTCATTCCCTTAATTCTCTCAATTTTTCTATTCTTTTAATTGTTTCAACTTATTAGTTTTCAATTTATCATTCAATTTCTCTCAAAATCTTTTTTTTTAATTCTAAATTTTGTAATTTATTTTTTTAATTTATTTTTATAATTGCAATTCCAATTATTCGATTGTATGACAAACACATTTTCGATGTCCAATTATAAATGTTAAGAAAGTATTATTACAAATTTTAATTTTAATTAAGTTCATTATTAAGTTGTTAACATTATTAATTTTATAATTTTTTTTAAGTTTATATAATCAAGCTGAAGATCATATTTTAGAGACGTACATACACAATTTAATTGTGGGGGCACCGCGTGTTATTGAACAACAGTTGCAAGTGACGGGTTTCTTGCATGTGTCACGTATGGCCGGGGGGACTAAATTGGACACCGTAATTCTTAATGCTTTCTTGGAAAGATGGAGACCCGAGACACTCACATTCCATATTCCATGTGGTGAGTGTACAATTACACTAAAGGACATAGCTTTACAAATCGATTTACCGGTGGATGGGCCAGTCGTTACGAGGGCAGTAGGTGTTGACGATTGGAGCGCTTTTTGCAAGCAACTATTAAGCAAGATGTCAGACAAGTTTTTTGATAGCCAAATAGAGATGAAATGGTTGGAAGAAAATTTTAATTATATCGTCAACTCCGCGAGTGCCGTTGAAAGAGAAATTTGGTACATTTTAATTATATCGTCATCCTGAAGTTAATCGGAGGTCTTCTAATGTCTGATAAATCTCGAAATTTGGTACATTTAAGGTGGCTACCATCACTCGTTGACTCGAAAGAAGCGGGGTGACTCAGTTCGGTATTAGCTGTGTTGGCGACATTGTACTGAGAGATGTGTTGGGCTACACAACCACAAAAAATTAAAATTGGTGGTTGCATACTCATTTGTCAGTCATGGGCATTGTATTGGCTACCATTTTTACGTAACTAAGTAAATGCCTCTCATTCTTTTCCACTCGTAATAAGGTAAAATTCATTTGATAATGTAGTTAGCATAATTTTTTTTCATTATTATATTTTTGATATAACATATTATTTGAATAGGTAGAACAATGAGGCGAGTCATTTAGGTATAGCGATGAGCTCAAAGATATCCGACTATTATTAAATTGACGATTGGAAGCCGATATTAGTTTTTGAATTTTTAATTATAAAATATTTACGTAAGGATTTGAAATTTAATATTAGGTACTTAATAAAATTTATAATTTTGTACTATACTTTGAATGCATGCCATACGTTGATCCGAGAATTTAAAAATGCATCCCGGCCAAATTTTTGGCCAATCATAATATCTAGCACATCAAGGTTCTATTGATAGTTTTCGCGATGGTCGAGAAGCACAAATCTGATCAAGTTTAGGCAAAGTATTTTACTGTCACCCTAAGATATTGAATAACTGCATAAGGTCGACTTGTGGGGGAGAATTGACGAAGATTGGGTGAAATTACATGCCAAAAATATCTACATATGGAAGCATAGGTATGATTTTATACCTATGCGCTAACCAATTCTCGTACTGGATTTGGCGACCTCTTTGAATTATTTGACATGGTTTACACATCATAGTAAGCCATATTTACCGCCGGAGGAGGAAAGGACAAGGCAACGTCATTGTAAAAAGCTAAGACAACCTTGCATGAATTCTTGGTAGTGAGTATATGCCTCGATGGAGTCATCATCAACTCCTACCCCACACGAGGCACTGAGGAGTGCACCTCCCGGTCAGCATGGTTTATATTATCCTGGTTTTTTTACTAACCCTATTTTTTACACAAGCACCACATTATGCATCACTGTACCATGTATCAATACCTTTTGCAAGTGTTTTTTTTCACAACACCTCCATCCCCAGCACTATATGGAGTGCTAATGCCGACAACAACACCAACACATCTGCCATCTCCAACAATTCCAACATTTTATCCACAACCAAGTTATGAAACACTACACTTATCCGTCAATTGTGTCACAAACACCCCTAACATCATTGTTCTACTGAGGTGGCTCATCTTAGCAACGACTTGTTATTACAATAGACGATATACAATGGAAACCGAGGACGACATAGTACTCAAGCACGGAGAAACGAGAAGAATATAAAGATAGAGCTCCAGGTGAAGATGAAGATAAATATAAAAAAGATAAGGTGTCGAAACCTCAACTACAAATAAATTCTCCTCGCAATCGACACCCACAGGGTTGTGGCACACATTAGGCCTAATGACGTCGATGAACTTTTTAAAAAATTTTGTTATGAAAATCATCATTTACTTTGTTAACTTTTAATATGTATTGCATTACATTTTTTTTCATCCGTAATATACTTATTCCAATTATATAAAAAAATCTGACCTATTATTTTTTACATCAATAATATACTTATTTACAACCTAAGAAAAAAATTAAAAAAAAAGAGTTATTGTATTCTATTGTATTTTTAAAATCAATAGTATATACTTATTTATTCACAATCTACAAAAAAAAATGAAAAAAAAATTGTTTATATTGTATTCTACTGTATTTTACATAAATAATATATTAATATTTACAATGTACCAAAAATGAACAAATTGTTTGTTTTTTGTGTCTTTTCTGCATGTCTATAAAAAATGAATAAATTTGTTAATAATGTCTTATCCTCAATGTTTCCCCCAAGTGTAGGCATGTTAGCTTAGTATGCCCTAGGTTCCTATCATAATTGCAATCTTGGTTGGTCTATCCTCTCCCAAATGTCCATATTATTACGTATTCGAGTAGAATTCAATCGACCTTTTGATTTGCGACGCAACCTAATTTCGATATTAACTCAAATAGAGTGTTTGATACAGACGATCACTTACTTTCATTTGGGACTGGTCGAAATTCAAAATTTCTATACTTTATATAAGCATTTTAGTTTGTACACTTTGTCAACATAACTCTTGCAATCCAAACGTTCTGAGTCACATGTATCAATTACATGTACACATCGAAAATGAAGTGCTTGAAATCTCCCACAGTCCCAGGTCCTTCATCCTAGGTATACACGATACGATCCTCCGATAATACCTTTGTCGGGTCTGTGGAACTCTGTAACTAAAAATATTTGATTTGGACTCGAGTGAACACCACAAACATAAAGTTCACTATTTCAACATTTTCTCTAATTTCTTTCATCACATCTTCACACCAAACGTGACCGCCCTTTATCTATCCAACATAATTTTCCGCTCTCTTTGGAAATAAAGTTGCTACGTGAAAATATGTTTCTTTGACTATATAGGTTATCAAAAAATGGTGCATCCTTTTGAATACGAAATTAATGCATTCCTCTAGGTTCTATGTCATGTGCCCGTATCATAGACCTCTATTATATGATTGAGTATACTGCTCCTGAGTCCACAAAATTTTGTTTTGGGGTGTCAAAATTTGGGTTACTAACTAACCCCAATTGTTGGACGGACTGTGTGCCAAATTTGAAATCGAGGGCTGAAACTGATGAATCAATTCCCTTTTGATGATTTCAACATTTCATGGTAGGAGCTTTGTAACAATACTGTTAACTCGTTGCACAATCGTGTGGTTGGACTTTCTACTTCTTGTTCCATTCTGACATTAACTGAAACTATTGTTGAACTCGGAGCACCTTCATCGATGTTGACAAAGTGGACATATAACTCTAGTATATCTGATCCACTAGGACAATGTGAATCAAGCATTGCCTCGACCTCCATGTCGCCTTTAGTTTAATATATCATATTGAATGGGGTTAAGTAATGTTAGATATCTATATTTGAAGCTTGAAATTCTTCTCCAAGTTGAAATCGTCACTTTCCTCTTAATTTTGAACAAAGCTCATCCAATTATATGCTCCAATTGAAAGCCAATTTGTAGATTGGGCTGATGCAAAAAATGTCCCCAATTTCTATATCACAAATTTGACTGTTGTAATAAATAACAACTTTAATTCGGCTACTCATCTTCAACCAAATAACTTATTTCACATGTTTAAAATAAAAAAAAATTATGTAGAAAAAAGAGTATGAATTATCTAAAAACAATAACAGTGAAACTTACTAGAACTAATTTACCCTGTTGGGTCGATTTTTGAAATTCAAGTCTTTAACATAAACAATCCTCTCCTTATGAAAATAATTTTCTCCAAATTTCAATATGGAAGTTCTCCAACAGAATTATAGCTCATTTTATAGCAAATACTACCCCTGGATATCAAACATAACTTCAAAATGTTAGAAAATATTTGACATGACAAGTCTAAAAAACACTTCTTGTTAGAAGCGTTTTCCTAAAATGTCTAAATAGTTTTTTAAAAAAACATGTCTTCTTAGAAGCGTTTGTAAAAACAAAAAAAATAGAATGTAATGTCTAAATTTTATTCGGGATTCTTTAGCCCGAAAATCTCTAACTTAGGGTTACGGTTATGACTTTTTTTCATGGGTTAGGGTTAAGGTTAAGGTTGAAAATTAGAGGGAAGAACACACTCCCTATAGTAGATTCAACTGAGGTGGCAGAAGGGATTATGAAAGCGTGTCCTGTAAGACGCGTCTTCAGTTAAGTTGGCTGCCATGCAGGCTGAAAGTGCGTCATATACGGCGCGTTTTCTTACCTCCTATTTTCTACCCTAACCCTAACTTGTGAAAAAAGTTCAAAACCCAAAAATCTGAGGATAATTTTCAAACATCATATCTTGGAAGTCCCGGTCATGGGCTCCAATATTATTTGTTTGTCTTTTAAATTTTCCCTCCAATTGCCTATATAAAAGTGGTTTTGTTCCCTTACTCCATCAACTCTCTTGGCCACCGTTCCTTAAAACATAAAAAATTCTCTCATAAATTGTTTTTTTTGTTGAGTGTTGAAATTTTTGGACAGAAGATTCATTTTTGTTTGTGTTTGTGTTTGAGGGAGACAATGTGATCGTTTTAAGCTATGCTTCAGTTCATGATGATACAGTGGCACTCGGAGACCCCCACACTTAATTTGCGATGTGGGGATCGAATTGTCACCTTACAAGCCCATCACATTGCAACTCGGGCTCCAAATTCAAAGTGGTTATAAAGTCACAGGTTGAAGTATAACAAGGGCTCCAGTTGATGATGGTTATGCGGTCACGAGTTGAAGTATAACTCAAGCCCCGATTGACGGTGGTTATTGTTGGATTTGGTGCCCTGAGCGTGGTATATTTGTTTGTTAACTTGCAATTTTTTTACGCTAATGAAATAATAAAACAAATTTATAGATTACATTAATATACTTTGTATGATTGTCCTCATATAATTTTTGCATGAAAAGAAAAATGAAAACAAATGTTGCTTATTGGTTGTCTAATGTTTAAATTGATACTAAGCGATATTACGTGGTTGGATCGTAATACGAAAAGACAACTTATATTTGTAGACGATCCTAAACATGTCCTTAGTCTAATCGAAAATGAGCAAACCAATTGAAAGACTAATATGTCGTCCATCAAGTCTAATTGGGGGGATGCTTTGCGAAGACATCGAATCATATGACTCCTAAAAGATAGGGATATAGATGTAACAGACTAGATTGATAGTACATCGACTTGGCATAAGAAAAATAGATCCTGAATCCGTCTTTGGATTTATTCACTTGTTATGTTTATAGTGTAACATACTTAAATCTTGAGTAGATGACGGGCTATGTATGTATAACTCGTACACGTTAATGTAAGTAAAAGTCTTAATTCGAATAGATAAGGAACCGAAAGCTGGTGCATTGGGTGTGCGACTTTTGCATATGTAGTGTTATTCACAATAGTGTAATTCACAGCCTAAGACATGGGTAAATGATCTCCTCTCGTTTGCATTGCATGGTTGATGAAAAGTAAACGTGGCCACAGGTCGTTCATCTTTTTGATGGATGACTTTATCATTATTTAATAGTGATTGACTTTTCATGAAGGAAAATGTAACGGTTACTATGAGATAATATACAATCATATTGGAGAAGGGATATTGTCCCAAAGAGATTAAGGATATATCCTATGAGAGTACCACACTTATGACAAGATCATTAGACAAACACTAATTAAGTTGCTTTCGTAATGGTATGACGTTGGAGAGAGCTGAGTCATGATACTATAGTAGAATGACTTTGTGGCTAAATAAGTTTATCTGAAACATAAAAATAAATCAATTGAGCCTCAATTGCATATGTCTAATTGTCTTTCCGCTAACTCGTTGAAACCATAAATGAATTGCATGTTAAATCAAAAGAACAGAAATGAATAGAAATGGTGAAATGGAGAAATAAGAAACATTTGGAAATGATTATGTTTTTCTCCAAAATAAAAATGAAAATGGTGAAATGAAACTATTTGGGCATGAATGTAGTTTTCTCCAAAATGAAAATGAAAATAAAAAATGAAAATTACCCGAAAATGAATTTACGTTTTTTGAATTAAATGAAGTTTGAAAATGGAAATAAATAATTTGATCATAGTAAACTGTTGAATACATAAATATTAAATATATATTCTCATAGATTCTTTTACAGTAAAGTCGTCAAGATTTTAACAAAATTAGAATTGGGTTAAGAAAATTATTTAATTGTAAATATATTGAAGTTTATTTTTGAAAAATAGAAAAACAAATATTGAGTTGGATCAAATTATACAATATTAGGTTAAAAGCCCCAAAAGTACTTGTAATTGGACAGATATGGAAGAGCCCTAATGTAACACCCCTTACCCGTACCTGAGGCCGGGATAAGGTACGAGGCGTTACCGGACAAACATACAAACATTAAACTAAAATACGGGCTATAACATTTCATTCATATTTCAAAACGTTCATTCACTTACACGTAGTCCCTTATTTGAGTCTACAAAGACCAAAACATACTTTAGAAAAGGTTCAGGACTAAACCGAGAACTTACGAAAATCTTGAATATTTCATGCTTTAAGGTTCCACACGCCCGTGTCCCAAAGTCGTGTTCCATACACGGCTGAGACACATGGTCGTGTCTCTGCCTGTGTGGAATATACCTAGGCTATTTTCCAAGCTTTGGTCAACCTTAATCTCTTACACACTTATACATTTATACCAAGATTATCATCTTACCAAATATCTTCAGCTTAATCATCAAGCATTCATATTTAAAGCTAGATCATATCTTTATAAAATACCACAATTCAGATGAGCAGAATAACATGTTTGCCTGAAACATTTCAATTCAAGTCCATACCCAACAAGCATTACATTGAGACTAGTCATATATATATACATGTCATGATACATATCATTCTCTTTCTGTTTTCTTATAAACACATATCATTTATTTCATTATATCAATATTTCATATACCATAGTTTCCATGTATTCCACATATATTTATTTTCCTCCTCCTCCTTCTCTCCATTCCACATCCTTAATGTATATAGCATTCTTGTAAGTACGATTTCACAATTTACTAATAAATGCTCACATCAAACTATCCACACAAGTCATAGTCACTTACTTATTTATAATTCGAGCTACAGAGCTCAAAATTAAGATCCGTAAATTTCCCCTGAAACTAGACTCACATATCTTTCCACCATAAAATTTTCATAATTTTTGGTTTAGCCAATTAGTACAGTTTATTCATTAAATTTTTCCCTATTTCACTTTCTGATAGTTCTGACCTCTCTTCACTAAATATTAATTATCTCACAGTACAGAACTCGGATAATGTTCTTGTTGATTTATGTTGAAAATAGACTCATTAGATATTTTAAAAATATAAGTTTGAGCCTCTATATATTTTTCTCCAAATTTTTGTGATTTTCCAAATTCAGAATAGGGGATCACGTAATCATTCTGAACCAGTCTCACAAAAACATAAATATCTCAAAATATAGAACTCATTTGCTTGCTCTGTTTCTTTTATATGAAAATACACTCATTAAGCTTTAATTTGATATCTCATTCAGTTTCTGATTAAATTTATACTATTTTTTGTGATTTTTCAAAATCACATCACTGCTACTGTCCAAAATAGTTTTATTGCTAATTCACTCTTTCACACTTTCTTTGTATTAACCTCATTTTAACATACATATCATAAATCATTTTCACCACATTTCATACATCACAAGTATAGGCCCATGATTACAAGGTCACCATAAAATCATCCTCACGTATAACTTACTTGTTTATAACCTTATCACATCCCGGTCACTTAATGTACACATCATTCACATAACCAAGTTCCTGCACTTATTCATCACAAAACTCACAAAGCAATACATAGAGAGTCTCCCGTTAAACACTTCGGATCAATCCTCGATACTTGGTGGTTTCAGCATATAGCTTCACCCATCATATAGTTCGGCTCTCTTGTACACATGGTGAACACTTAGTACCACCCATGTGACCTAGCCAGTTTATCTCGTAGCTCTCTTGTCTACATGGTGTACACATAGTATCACCCATACGACCTAGCTACATCATAATGTCTTGTAGCTCTCTTGTACACATGATGTGCACTCAGCACCATACATGTGACCTAGCTACATACCATCTGTATCATCCAATCTTTTCGAAGGTTCAACCGGGATTTCTCTCTCTTTTCCAACAATTTCACCAATCAAGTAATTATCAACAAATATATTTCCAAAATTATTATAAAATATCATAATACAAGTAAAATTGATGTATTACTTACATATAAACTTACATCTCATTTAATATCAAGGCAATAACATTAAATTACACATTGCCTTATTAAAAATCATATGAACTTACAATTTCCCATAATATCCATAATCGTAGAAATCACATTTATGTATGATAATTCAATGCACTTCATGTACCATAGACATATTTTTAAATCAATTCATAAATTGGGCACCATAAACATTTAATTTAACATAATTCAATTAATTCACTAAATTTAACTTTCAAATATAAATTACAGCATTATTGTTGTATTATTATCACACCAACTTACATACTTTCAACACCTCGGCAATCATAGTAAATATATCAATTTTACATTGAAACATGCATAAATTAATGCTTATTATACATATGAACTTACCTCGATACTAAAACGGCCATTTTACCAACTTTCCCAATTTTCAATTTTTCTCTCATTCTAGGTTCAAATCTCGTTTTCTGGGATCTAAAATATCATATTTTACTTATTTAATTAATGTACTATTCAAAACAGTCCTTAACTCAAACTTTGGAAAATTTATAATTTTGCCCCTAAACTTTTACATATTTACACTTTTGCCCCTAGGCTCGGGAATTAAACTTCATCCCTTATTCTTATGTTTTATGACATGCTGGTCACTTTTCCCTTCTATGGCAAGATCAAATTCTCACTCTAACATATACTTATGACTATTAGATATTTTTACCGATTAAGCCCTTTTACTCGTTTTCACTCAAAACCGAGTAGCCCAAGTTGTCTAACATAATTTAAAACCTCATATTCTATCATAAAACATAAAAATAAACACATTTAACCTATGGGTATTTTTCCAAATATGAACCCTAGCTTAAATTATTGCTAGAATAAGCTTAATCAAATTACCGGGATTCCAAAAACGTAAAGAACTTGAAAAATAGGGTTAGAACGGACTTACTATTGAGCTTGGAAAGCTTGAAAACCCTATCCATGGCTTCCCCCATGCTAATTTCGGCCTCATTGAAAAAGATGAGTCAATTTTGGCTTTAATTTCCCTTTTTATTTCTTTTAATTACCAAATGACCAAAATGCCCTTCCTTACTAAACTTTCAAAAATTCCATCCATGTCCAATTTTTGTCCATAACTTAGAAATTGGTCAAATTTCTATTTAAGACCTCCTAATTAATATTTCAAATCAATTTCATACTAGAAACTTCTAGAATGCAAGTTTTGCAACTTATTCAATTTAGTCCCTAACTTTAAATTGAGCACTTTATGCATAGAATTTCTTCACGAAATTTTCACACAATCATGCAATCAAATCATAGACCTCAAAATAATCATAAAATAATTATTTCTATCTCGAATTTTCTGGTACCGAAACCTCTGTTCCAACTAGACCCAATTTTGGGCTATTACACCCCAAACCCCTTTATATTATAAGGGGGATGGCCAGCCGTAGTATAATTCACTAGGGTTGTTGCCCCTTACATCTTAGTTGAACTAGGATTTCGTTTTCTAGTTGAAATAAACTTTTATAATTCAACAAGAGTTCTACATTTTCTCCTTATAAATAGATGGCACCAGTAGGGCTATTAACACAACTTTCAGATATTGTTATTCTTCTTGAAAATAGAGAGACTTTTATTTTCTAAGAATTAAATATATTTTTTGGAATAACGATTCTACCGGTTTTTATTTTGAAAAGAGAATTGTTGTTTTCACCCCAAAAGAAAAGAAAATTATTTCTAGTTTCAATGTTTGATTCGTTCTGTTCGAGCCCACACTCGAACCAATTCGTGGCACGAGAATAGCGGAGAAGATCATTTGGTTGAAAGTCAAATATGAAAAGGATCCGTCTATCCGAAAACACAGGTACAATTTTAGTTTAGGGTTTATTACTATAAATATCACAAGCAGGGTCTGTTTTCAAATTTTTATTTCTTTCTATACAAGAAAATCATTTTCAAACTGGATTTTTTTTCCAATAGTTATGTAGTGATGGGTTCAAGTTTTATGCCACCGGAAGAGGATGCTTTATAAACTTCATACAAAAGTTAGAGACCATACTCATAGGGAAAAGCTAAGGGGCTTTTTAATATAATAAACTTATTCTTTTGTTTTTCCATCGCCACCAATGCAATATCTTTAACCTCATTTTTGAAAACTTGTGACAGAGTTGGGGGAAAGAAGACTTTCAGGTGGAGAGACTGTGGCGCTGGAGAAAAGCTAAAAGTCTTTTCGGAGCGACAACGGGTTGTGATATAAGAACTAATTAATAAATACAACTGTTAAAAGCCCCAACTCGAGTTTTAACTTTCTCTCCACCACCACAGTCACTCCCTCCTGAAAGTCCTCTTACCCCCAACTCTATCACAAGTTTCAGACAATTAGGGTAAGGATATTGCTTTGGTGGAGATGGAGAAAAAAGAATAAGTTGATTATTCTCGAAAGCTTCTTTGTTTTTCCCTAAGATTATAGTCTCAAACTTATGTATGGGGTTTATAAAGTATCATTTTTCGGTATCATGAAACTTGATCCCATGGCCGCATAACCACTGTCAATTGGGCTCCCAAGTTATACTTCAACTCATGATTGCATAACCACAATCAACTAGGAGCCCTAGTTATACTTCAACTCGTGATCGTATAACCACCGTAAACTGGGAGTCTGAGTTGCAAAACGATGGGCTTTTATGGTGATGGTTCCATCTCAACACGACAGATGAAATGTGTGGGTCTTCAAGCACTATCGCATCAACGTGAACTCAAATATACCTTAAAACTATCACTGAGTCAACATCAAACACAAATACAAATAAATCTTTCTCCCCAAATTTTCAACACCCAATATAAAAAAATACAATTTTGGAGAGAGAAACAAAAAACACATCGTACTCAATGAAACGCGTTTTTTGTTTCTCTCTCGAAAATTGACTTATTTCGCTAAATATGAAAAAAAATGATCTAAAACCTTAAATATTTTTCAAAACCGACATGTTTATTAAATTTAGCCATAGTTTATGAATATGAAAATAATTCTAACAGTTAAATTTTGAATTTTAGAGAGATTAAATATTATATTTTTACAATACTAACATAAATAATCAAGAAAAGCTCCAGGCTGATAGATATGAAAAACTAAATAAATAAATAATCTTTATGTCAATGATTGAAGTCAGTCTAAACAATTTCTGTTGTTTGTTCTTTTTTTAAATGTGTTTGATAGTGAAATGATATATGTATTTTTTAAGTTATTTAAATAAAAAATTTTAAATGAACACGTTCATAAAATATAAATGAATTAAACAAGTTTTATTTGTTTTCGGTTCGTTTACTAAATGAATCTCAAAATCTTATTTAATTTTATTTATTTATCATGATAAATAAATATACACATAATAGAAACAAAATTGTTCATGACTTGTCCATTAAACACTCTATTTATTTACCACCCTAATATTAAACCTTAAGTTGACATTAGTTTAAATAAGAAATAAATATAGTAAATATGATAATAAACGAAAGACTTAAATATATTTATTTCATAAAAAATAGTTTGATTGACCAAAATTAAACATTTTTCATTTTAAAAATTGTCTTCCCCTCTTAAATAATTTAAGATATTTTTTGCAAAAAAAATTCCCTCGTAACATATGTTTTAGATTAATAATTTGAATAAGTCAAATATTAGTATATTAATAATAAGATTTTCATATTCATTTTAATTTTTTAAATATCTATCTCAAATATTATAGTCTTCAATATCATTAATATATATATTTAATAATATATAAAACGTTATAAATATAATTGATACTATTTTAATAAACTAATTATTATTGAAATTTATTTTAATAATAAATTTGAACATAAATAATAATTTTAAATTTTAAATAGCATTATTAATATTTTATATTAATATTTTAATATTAACAAATAAATTATAATTTATTCATATTTAGTAATAAATGTCTTATAATACAAAAAAATGAATATTTAATAGTATAATATGAGTATTTGTTTAATATCTTACTGTGACCCGAATCCTTATTAAAGAAATAATACAGTGATAAAACTAGGGGATTTGTGTAGAATCCATATAGAACTACTCTTCTTCTATTTGACATTGATTAAAATAAGATTTTTCAATCTTTAAAGAGATGTAGTTGAAACTCCTCTTATATTATTCAATTTTCAACATTAGTGAATTTCTCCTTCTCTGCCCGTGATGTTTTTTCACAAGGGTTTACACGTAAAATCTATATGTTGTCTTTTTCTTTTCTTTTTGCTTTGAGTTCGTTCTATATTGCCATTGTCAATTTTTCCAAAAACTCAATTTATTTTTCAAAAGTTCATAAATTATTTTCAATGAAACAATTGAATTTTTTATCATTCCACATATGCTTCAATAATTAGTGATATAATCTTTAATTTTAAAATTTAGAGATTAAAGCTTCAAACTTTATGTGAATTAAGTTTTAGTTTTGTTGCCATTGTTACTACTGCTACAACAAATAGGATGTAGGTTCAAACATGCTTAAGCATGTTTTCTCTCTAGTTTAATAATTGAGAGGGTATGGATAAAAGTATGCATTGTATCCTTTTTTTTTTTTACATTAATATGCTTTTTTATCAATTTTTGTTTGTTTGCCAATGAAAGTGGCCACTTCCATTATCATTACGCGAGACACATAACTTCTTTCATTTGTTGGCATGTTTGACCAAATTATTTTAATGCTTTGCTTGCATCTTTTTGAGGATCTTGTGCAGCCAATCTCACATTTATCATTGGGGAAGAGATTAAACCAAACAATATTATTTTTCAAGAATTCTTATTTAGTCTACTTACCTTATATATTGAGATATACAATCCATGAAAATATGAGTTGGATTTATGATATTTTGTATCCTTATATTAAGGATAATTGATTTGATGAGATTTTGGCACATCAAGATGGGTTAAAGGTATTTTGTGAAGATGGATTCATGCCTTACATATGACAGGCTTGTTCAATTTGCCACTGGTTTTATTGTTGAGACAAATGTTTTTTAAGTGAATGTCAAACTTCCATTAGAAGTGGCCACTTTGGCTAACACTTTTGACAAGCAACATAACCTACCCTATTTAGAGTAGGAAATCTTTTCAACCAAATTAGTTGGGTCATGGCTTAAATGATTTTGTGGACGTGTGCTAGTCCATGAGTATTCATCTTGGGGAGCAACCAATTTTTTAAAATTGGATTGAATTAAACAATCAAAACCCTTGTTCCTTTGTGGAGATTGGATCGAGAGCATTAAAGAAATATCTCTCAACAATCCACTTTACTTTGGTCATCATTAGTATATTATAGGGGTGAGCGTTAATTGAATCGAATGAAAAAATTTCGAGTTAATCGAGTTGGCGAATCTTATTTTATCATCATAACTAGATATGAAATTTTCTCAAATTGAGTCGAGTGAGATGAAATTCGAATTGGATCAAATCGAATATATTTATTCGATTTAAATTTTAAAAAAATGACTTTAGATCCTTATAGCCGCTGTCACCTACCGTAATCAAATTTGTCCACTGTAATCAAATTTGTTATTAATTTTCATCTCCTCATAATTTATTTATTAATATTTTATATACGAGTTAGCTTCTTTTCTTGCTTAGTTATTTCAACAGAAAATTTTAACTAGGTGTGAGCATTCGGTCGAATCGAATCGAGTCAAATGAAAAAATTTTCAGTTAATCGAGTTAACCAATCTTATTTTATCATTTAACCAAATTTGAAATTTTCTTGAATCGAGTCAAGTGAGATAGAAATCGAATAAAATCGAATCGAATATATTTGATCGAGTTAAATTTTAAAAAAAAAGACTTTGGGAACCATTATATCCCACCGTAATCAAATTTATTATTAACTTTCATCTTCTCATAATTTATTTATTAATCTTTTATATACGGGTTAGATTCTTTGCTTGCTTAGTTGCTTCAATTATCTTCTGATTTTTGTCATTATGTATTTTGAAATTAAAAAATATATTAAATATAAAAAATTTGATTTTTTAATAAAATTTATCTTAAAGATAAAGTATGAATTTGATACTAACATAAAATTTTAACACCAATATTTTATGGCATCATCAATAATTCAATTTTAACAAAAATTTATAAAGCTTTAATAAGATTAAAAAATTCAATAATATAAATAGTACAAAATGTGAAATTTAATTTAATAATATAAATAGTAGATATAAATAAAATTATACTAGTTAGGTTAAGGGATTTTTTTGAATAATTTTTTATTTGGGGGTAAAAGTTGAAAAGTAAAAGTTTAGGGGAGAAATAAAAAGTTTTGAGACTTGAGGAAGTAAAATTTTGGGGGGAAAGTAAATACGGGAAATATTAAAAAGAAATTGGGGGGAAAATGAGTTTGGGCTAGATGGGAGGTGGGATGAGAGGGGAGTAAAAGTTTTTAGGGAAAAGTGAGAGGGAGTAAAAGTTTTGGGGGGAAAGTAAAAAAGTTTGGGGGTTTAGGGTAAAAATATAAAATATTATAGTTTGATATTTGGTTTATTCGAATTATTTGAGTTATTGAAATTCAAAAATTAAACTAGATTTGAACCCAAAATTCGAAAAAAAATTCGAGTTGACTCGAATAACTTGTTTTGTTTAACTCGAAATTCAAAATTTTTAAAATTTTTTCGAGTCGAATCGAATTTTGCTCACTTTTAATTTTAACATTAATATTTTATGTCATCATCAATAATTCAATTATAACAAAAATTGATAAATATTGAACATAATTAAATAATTAAATAATATAAATAATATAAAATGTGAAATTTAATTCAATAATATGAATACTGAACATAAATTCGGGAAAAAAAAGAGATTTGGGGGAAAGCTAAAGAAAAAAAGGGAAAGTAAAAGTTTTGAGGATTCGAAGGACATAAAAGTTTGAAGGATTTAAGGGGGAATAAAAATTTTGTAAGAAAAATAAAAGTTTTGGGCGAAAAATAAAGACATCTTCAACTCCAACTCCAACTCCAACCTTTATATTTATACAACAAGTTATTGGCATTTTATTTTCATGTGATTTTCAAAGAGAAAAAGCGGTCCAAGAAGTTAACCTTTTCATGTGGACATAGTTTGAGTTAGGTTTGATATGAAAATGAAAAAACAAAGAACATATATTAATCATTTAGTTCCATTAACCAAATCCAAAACTACTACTATCACTCCATTCCACTGTGTGGGTTTTGCCACATTCGAAGAGTCAACTTTCAAATTCATTTCTTTTCATTTTTTTTTCTTCATTAAAATTTGGGAAGAATAATTGGCCGGAACATGTGCATTTGTGGTCACTATCAGTGAACAGTGTCATTTATATACCATGTGCCATATTTTCGAGTTAACTAATTTGAGGGGAACAAGTTGGACTGATTTAAGAGATTTCAAGTTTACAATAATTCTTTTTAAGGAATGTATACATTTGTCTCCAGAAATATATTGAAGATAAATCGTTTCAAGTCTCTATATAAAAATTTTCGTCTTTAAACATCTAAATATCGAAGTAAAAAAAGAAAAAAGAAAAATATGGTAAGCCTGTTTCGAGATATGTTTATATCAAAGTAAAAATATAAAAATTAAAATAAAATTCGTCTCCATTGTCTTGAGACATATCCTTGAAAATTGTCATTTGAGTTTGAATTCAAGTCCTAACTCCAAAATTAATTTATCTTAACCCTGTAATTAGATGACATAGATTCTTATGTATTATGAATGCATGTAATATATACTAATAAATGAGTTTACTGTTTTGAATAATGATTATGATATTAACTTTTTGATATTATGTTATGTTAATCTAAGTTGCTTCAGCAACGTAATGTGATGACATACATTCAGGTCCAACAATTAGATCGACTGTAGGGTGTCACACTAAGCTTCAACCTTTTCTCATGTATGATCTCTTCCACACAAACTATTACTCTATTATCATCTTCAATCTTGTTTCTTCTTTACTAAAACACAGACTTAAGCATCAGAGAGCATCTAATAGCACAAGCTCTGATACTTTTTAGTTTATTCATATCTTACAAATTTACTAATTATAAAACTAAACTCACACCATTTTTCAAGCCCCAAAATATGACATGAACAAATGTTTTTTAATAAATATTTGATTTTAGGGTAAATTTTAATATTGATTTGTAACACCCCTAACCCGTATTCGTCATCAAAACAAGGTTACGAGATATTACCGGAGTTTACGGAACATTTATCGCTAAATCAAGTCAAATACTTTTCAAATCCTAAAATTCATCATAACATCCCTTAGATGGGTCTTTAGGCCCAAAAAAATGTTTTAGAAACGATTCAGGACTACATCGGGATGATAGGGAACTTTTTGCAAAATCCCAAAAAAAAAATTCATTATTAAAGGTCTCACACCCATGTACCAGGCTATGTGTCACACACGGCCTAGACACACATCCGTGTCTACCTGTCTGGACAAAAACAATGCTATATCCAAGCCTCGTTTCTTACCCGTTTTTATCCAAACTGTTCCAATACCAACCAAGCAATTTCAATATTGTTTCAAACCATTTTAAACACTCAACAATATGTGTTTATGCATAATAATAGTTTGACTGATTAACATTTCAAAACGAAGTTCACACTAGCTATGCCAATAGCTAGGTTTACAATCATACACTTCAACATTAGTAATTTTTTTTAGCCTATACATGCCATTAACTCAAAATAAAACATTTTTATATACCAAAATGTGAAGGTTGATAGTGTGATGTGGCTCCAACCTCCTGAGCTTTTGAACGCTATAAAACAGGGAAAAATGAAACGATGTAAGCACTTAGTACTTAGTAAGTTCATGTAATAAGAATTAAACTTACCATATATTTCCAAGAAAATTAAATCAAACATGTACATGTCCATAACAACCCATGGATTAGTCAAATAACATCATATAATTTCAATACATAGATGAATGATGAGCTCATCAATTTCATGATTTCATGTACTTGCCATTTTCTATATTTTTCTTGTTGAATTTCTCGGAATTTCAATGGATTTCTAGTAGTACACTTAAAGTGTACAAGTTCAAGTCCGTCAATTCATATTTATCCTTTTCAGGGAGCACACTTGTAACACCCCAAAATTTTAATTTTTTATTTCGTGTATGTGTGACACATAACTGTGTATTTTCTTCAGTGATTAAGTGTTCTGAGTGTGTGTGAGAGGTCCCAAGTTCAAGCCTTACTTGGGAAAATTTTGGTATTTTTATAAATAAAGCCTTAACCTTATGCAAAGGGCTTAAGTTTAATTGTTGGTAAGTTTATAACATAATGGGTCTGCTGGTCTGGTGGTTAAGTGGAGTGTTGGAGTTTTGGAGGTTCTATGTTCAATTCTCTATGATGGCATGGAGACAATATTTTTGCTCCAATTTCGACTAAGAGTTGTGTTAGGGAAAAATTTTAAGAAGTTGTGTTTTAGTGGGTTAATAGGGAGGGATTTTAGGAGATAATTGGGGAGAGGTTATCAGAAAATAATCTAATTATCTTTTTGTTGCAAATACTAATAATAATAGAGTTTCGGTTTTCTCTCCAATTCTCGAAACTTTTTCTGACGTTTTCTTCTTCTTCTTCTTCTTTTCTCTCATCTGCCGAATCTTTCCCCTAGCTGCAGTCGAAATTTCCATTATTTTTCCCCTTGCATTTCTTTCTTTTTTTCTTCCAATTGATTCGGTTGTTCATCGTTGGTTACGCGTGTTCGGTAAGTAACGGTTTTGTCTATTGTTAATTATTCCTGGTTAATCTCTAAAAGGGGGATTCCTTTTTGGTGTTTAGGAGTTAATCAAGGGGCTAGTGGTTTTGAATCGACGCTGTGATTGTGCGAAGTCATGGTTACTCAAGCGAGGTAAGGGTTTTATTAGGTTTTTAGTCGAGTTTCTTCCAAAATTGGTTGATTAAAAATGAATTAAGTGATTAATCTGGAGATATGTTGGTCGATTTTTAGGTTCTGGAGGCTTAGAAGTGCTTACGCATTAGAAACGATACTAGGTGTGTACTCGAAACGCAGAAAATGGGATTCAGTAAAAAGCCAAAATTGCTTGCTGTCGAGAAATAAGAGAAATACGAGAAAATGATGCTAAAAAAATTGTAGAGAAAGGAAATAAGGGTGTTATAAACTTGGAAATCAACATTTTGCACTAAAATAGTTTTGGACAGCAGCAGTAGTCTAAATTTGAAAAATCATAAAAAAAATAGTGAAAATTAAGTTTAGAAGTTTACTAAAATATGAAATTAAATTTTATTAAGTCTAGTTTTTTATGGAAGAAACAGTGTAAGCAATGGAATTGTAAATTATGAGATATAATAAATTTTGTAAGACAAGGTTAGAATGATTTTGGGTTCCCCTGTTCTAATTTTGGAAAATCATCAAAAATTGTAAAACAATAATTAGGGTCTTAAATTTATATTTTTAAATCCTCAATGAGTCTATTTTCAAGAGAAATAAACAGAAACATCATCTAAATTCCGTACTAAGAGATAAATAATTTTTAGTAAAGATAGGTTGAAGTTGTCAAACAGTAGAATAGGGATAAATTTGAAGATTTTACTGTAGTTATTTGATAAACTATAAATTCTGAAAATTTTATGGTAGAAATATATTTAAGTCTAGTTTCAAAAACATCAAGCAGATCTCAATTTAGAATTCTGTAGCTCAAGATATAAATAATTTAGTGACAATGACTCAAGTAGATAGCTTTCAATGAACATTTAAGTAAATAGTGAAAACATATATGAATATTTAGCTAGCATGGGTTACATTAAAAATTGATCACACAGACAAGACCAATTTGAGCAGAGTGGGCGCAATGGGTGTGTGGCCCCACACGGGCGGATCACATGGGTGTTTGAGCCCATTTTTACCGAAATGTTTCAAAGGTTGCACGGGTCGCCCAAGTCGACTGTGGACCTACTGTAAGGTCGGTAAGCGCTATTTAGAGCCCTAAATGTGTGAAATTGATAGAATAATACCTGTACTGAGCATATTAATATCTGAACTGAATATATGTACTGAAATTGCGTAATAGCATATCATCCATTGTATGTTGCATTGCATTGGGTTGAGGGTTGTTATTCGGAGGAAGTGTACTGAAAGGCTTTAAGCCTAATTTACTGGAAACTCAACTGCAAACTACTGTTTTATGTCACATTCAGTACTACTTAAAGTGTAGGGATGGGTAGGTTAATTATATCCCCACATGGAGTGTAGGGTTGGACGGAGATGGTGTGTAGAGGCTTGTTGGGTATGATTTTTCTACTGCATAATTGTTACTGCTACTGATATTGTGATGGGCTAAGGCCCTACTGCATTATTGACATTGTACTGAGATGGGTTAAGGCCCAAACTGTCACTGATACTAAAAAGGGCTTAGGCATAAGGCGGTTCAACTGTGCACTGTGAATACTGATTGTTTGATTGTTTCTTGGAAATTACACACTGAGTTTATGTAAACTCACCCTTTTTGTTTAATGTGTATAGGTAATCCCAGACTTAGACAGTTTGGTGCGACGGAGGACTTAGTGGTGACCTCAGTAATTTTTGGACTTTATGGTTTTCAATTTACGATTTATAATTTGATTATTATTGATTATTTAGGTTGTAAATTATGGACCCTTCGGGACTTTAGTTTTAAATTTGGGTTTTTATTTATTTATTTTACTTAATGGATTTATACCTGCTAGTCGTAGGAAATTCGGTTTCAAAAAGTTCAAGTATTTTCTAAATGCATGATCACTTAGACTGCTTTATTAAAGCTTTCGCAACAAAGGATGTTTAAAACAAATGTTTTAAATGAATAAAGATGACTTCCTAAGTTCTAACAAAGGTTTACTAAAAATAATAACATGGAATGTTTTGTCGTAACAACAAGGTTTCAAAAACACTATTGTGTGAAATTGCCATATACGACCATAACGTCTAGGCTGGGTTTGGGGTGTTACAACACTTCCGAGTCTCATTTCACGCAGCGAAATTACCAGTCCATGCTAAATCCCCTGTAACATATGCTCAAAGAGTATTTGTCAAGATTACCAGTCCAGGCTAAATCATTTTGAGTGACAAATACTCTATTAAGCTCAATTTAGATTACCCATCCGGACTAAATCCTTTTATTTTCCCATGTAACATCATTTTTCAGTGATCCATCGAATTCCTTTTATTCACGGGATTATTTTTCCTTTTTATCAAAAATGTTCAATCATTTCATCATTTACCATACATTAAACATTCAAATCACATTCTTGTCACATAAACATACAATTCAGGTATTAAAGAATTCAATTCAAGTTACACGAAATTACCTCGATATTCGTTTGTTAGTAAAGTCTACTAATCCGAGACTTTTTCCTTGCCTCGATCTAACCTCGTGTTTAAGTCATCCGGATCTATATAAATAAATTTAATCATCAATTTCATTCAATTTATATTCCATTGAGTTCAATCTACACTTTAGGCAAAATTACCATTTTGCCCCTAAACTTTTCATTAATTCCAATTTCGTCCCTAAGCTCGAAAAAAATTCATGCAATCTTATCCTTTACCCAATTCTAACTTGAAATTCTATTTATTCAACTCCTAATTCATCAATTAATTCAACATAAACCATGTCCAAAAATCTACTAACTTTCAAATTTCCAACATATACTAAGTAGTATTTTGTTCTAGGATCATAAAAACTCAAAAATTACAAGAAAATAAGTTAAATTGACTTACCAATTTGAGTTTGAACCTTAAAAATCCCTAATTTCCTCTTTCTTTTTCTTTCACCCTTTTTCTCCCATGTTTCGTCCTACCTATTCTGTTTCTTTCTTTCTTTCTTTCTTTTTCATTTGTTTCTTTTACTTTATGTTTTATAATAATAATATAATATGTTATAATATTAATATATATACTTAAATGTTAAGTTAATATATTAATGTATATTTTAACTAAAAATCTCATATTTTTCTTTATTAAACCGCCTCAACTATAATAATGACATAATTGTCTATTTAGTCCCTTCAACTTTTCTTTAATCTATAATTAAACTTTTACCTCTATTGCAATTTAATCCTTTTACCTAATTATTTTTAATTCAAGCAAGTTCACTTAACTAAAACCTAATTAAATACACAACTATTAAAAATATTTATGAATCTGATTTACCGGTACGGAGTCCCGGGAATGCACTTTTTTTTTAATCATTTCTCTAATTAACCACATAATCAATAGAATTTTCTTATCGAAAATTTCATGCAACCTTCCTATCATAATATATATAATGCCATAATATTAAAATAAAATTTTCTTTTTAGCTTGGATTTGTGGTTACGAAACCATTGTTCCCATTTTACTGAAATTAAGCTGCTACAACTCTCCCCTCTTAAGGATTTTCATCCTCGAAAATCTTACCAGTAAAAAGGTTCGGGTATTGTTTCCTCATTGCCTCTTCTGGTTCCCATGTAGCTTCCTCAATACCATGTCGTTGCCAAAGGACTTTCACTATATTTATCTTTTTGTTTCTGAGTTCCTTCGTCTTTCGTGCTAAAATCTTAATCGGTTCTTCACTGTAAGTCATGTCGAGTTGAATCTCAATTTCTGCCGGTGAAATAACATGTGAAGGATCTGACCTGTATCGCCGTAGCATAGACACATGAAAAACATTATAAATTCTATCAAGCTCTGGCGGTAATGCTAATCGATACGCAACTGGTCCAATCCGTTCTGTCACTTAATATGGCCTGATGAACTGTGGACTCAATTTACCTTTACGACCAAATCGGAGAACTTTCTTCCAATGTTACACTTGCAAGAATACTTTATCGCCAACCTAAAACTCAATCTCTTTTTGTTTAAGATCGGCATAAGACTTCTGATGATCTGAGGCTGCTTTCAGATTATCCCGAATCACTCTCACTTTTTCTCCAGTTTCACTGATCAGTTCAAATCCTGTATCTTTTTCTCACTGAGTTTAGTACAATATAATGGAGTTCTACATTTTCAGCCATATAAAGCCTCATATGGTGCCATTTTAATAATTGATTGATAACTGTTATTATAGGCAAATTCAATCAAAGGTAAATACCTTTCCCATTTACCTTCAAACTCTAGCACACAATATTGGAGCATATCCTCCAATACTTGAATTACACGTTGAGATTGGCCATCTGACTAAAGATGAATACAGTGCTGAAATGCAACTGAGTTCCCAGAGCTTCTCGTAATTTGTCCTAGAAACGAGACGTAAATCGGGGATCTCTATCAAAAATAATGGAGACTGGCACTCCATGTAACCTAACAATCTCAGATATCTATGATTCAGCCAACTCATCCAAAGAGAAATCCATACGTACCGGTATAAAGTGTGTTGGCTTTGTCAATCGGTCGACGATTACCTATATAGCATCTTTCTTTTTCGGAGGCAATGGTAATCGCGACACAAAGTCCATCATTATCCTTTCCCATTTCCATTTCGATATCGTGATTGGCTGTAGTAATCTTGAAGGTACCTGATGTTCAGCTTTGACTTGCTGGCATACCAAACATCTCGATACAAGTTCTGAAATATCACGTTTCATGCCTGGCCACCAGTACATCTTTTTCAGATCATTATAATTTTATTACTCCCCAGATATACCGACATAAAACCACTGTGAGCCTCATGCAAAATCTTTTGTATAAGCTCTAAATTCTTCGGTACACACACTTTGCCTCTGAATAATAAACAACCATCCTTACCAATTTGAAACTCTGAGTCAAAAATTGATTCACACTGTACCCGTTTAGCCTGTAACTCTTCATCATTTTTCTGAGCTTCATAGATTTGTTATAAAAACATCGATTTAGCTTTCAATTCAGCTATAAGTGTACCATCATTAAAAAAAGACAATTTAGTATTAATAGCTAATAAAGCAAATAGAGATTTTAGGCTTAAAGCATCAGCAACTACATTAGCCTTACCTGAATGATAGTCAATAACCAGATCATAGTCTTTTATCATATCAAGCCACCTACGCTGTCTCAAATTTAAATCTTTCTGCGTCATTAAATATTTAAACTTTTATGATCAGTATAAATATGACATTTTGCACCATACAAGTAATGCCGCTATATTTTCAGTGTAAACAAAATAGCAGCTAACTCAAGATCATGTACTGGGTAATTTCTTTCGTGTGGTTTAAGTTGTCTTGAAGCATAGGCTATTACTTTACCTTCTTGCATCAAGACACAACATAAACCATTTAATGAAACATCACTGTAAATAATAAATTCCTTACCCGGTTCAGGCTGTACTAACACAAACGCTTTCGCCAATAAGTCTTTCAATTTGTCAAAGCTATACTGACATTCATCAGTTCACTCAAACTTAACATCTTTCTGTAGTAGACGAGTCATCGGAGAAGTTATCATTGAGAACCCTTGTACAAATCTCCGATAATATCCAGCAAATCCTAGAAAACTTCTGACTTCAGATACATTTTTCTATAGATTCCAATTTTCAATAGCTAAAATTTTACTCGAATCTACTCTGATGTCTTCAATAGATACAATATATACGAGAAAACCAACTTCTCGAAGCCAGAATTCACATTTATTGAATTTAACATACAATTGCCTTTCTCGCAGAATTTGCAACACAGTTTTCAAATGATCTACATGCTCCTTTTCATCTCGTGAATAGACCAGAATATCATTAATAAATACTACCATAAACCTGTCTAAATACGGTCTGAATATTCTGTTCATCAGGTCCATAAACATTGCAGATGCATTAGTCAGCCCAAATCGCATCACAAGAAACTCATAATGCTCGTACCTGGTTCTAAAAGTTGTCTTCGGTACATCTGACCCTTTTACCCGTAATTGATAATAACCTGATCGAAGATCAATCTTTTAAAATACAGTGGCACCTTTCAACTGATCAAACAAATCATCAATCTGAGGCAACGGCTGCTTATTCTTTACTGTGACTTTATTAAGCTGTCGGTAGTCAATACATAATCTCAAATATTCGTCTTTCTTTTTTAAAAACAAAACTAGAGCACCCCAAAGTGAATGACTAGGCCGAACAAAATCCCTGTCAACAAGTTCTTGCAACTGTGTTTCCAACTCCTTTAATTCTGTAGGAGCCATCCTGTATGGAGCTATTGAGATCGGAGTAATCCCAGGAATAAGATCTATAGAAAATTCCACTTCCCTTTCTGGTGGTAACCCTCGTAATTTCTCTGGAAACAATTCAAGGAACTAAGATACAACTAGTACTGACTGAATCTTTGATTCAGATACCTTGGTGTCCAACACATATGCAAAAAAAGCAATACATCCCTTTCTAACATACCTCTGTGCTGACATAGCTGAAATCACATTAGACAATCCTTCTTTTTTTATCAGATTCAACACAGAGCAATTCACCATTATAACATTTTAGTATGATATATTTTTGTTTGCATTTTACCACTACATCATGCTGAGTTAACCAATCCATACCCAAAATTACATCAAACTCATCAAAAGGCAATAACATCAAGTCGACCGGGAAATAATAACCTTTTACCTTCAGTAGACAATTTTTACAAATTTTATCCACTATAACATACTGGCCTAGGGGATTTGAAACATTAACCACAAATTCAATAGATTTAACAAATAAATTTTTAACAAATACCAACTTTATACATACATATGAATGTGGAGAACCAGGATCAATCAAAGCAGTAATATCAGTGTTAAGTAAAGAAAATGTACCAGTAATGACGTCGGGTGTGAAAGCATCCTCTCTAGCACAAATGGCATATGTCCTTGCCGATGCTCTCGCTTCAGATCTAACTGTAGAGTCTTTTGTAGCTCCTCGACTACAACTGACATTTCCAGAAGGTCGAGGCGGTCTACCCCTCGAAACTGGATTACTAGGCTTTGCAGTCTGATCAATGTCTTTTTCTACCCTCTCTAGACAATCTCTAAGAAAATGATTGTAACACCTCCTAACCCCAAACCGTTACCGGAACGAGGTTATGAGGCATTACCGGACATATCAGACAACTTACTAATAATTTACAATTATTAAAAATTTTCATAGTATAATATAATAATTGAGTCCCTATCTTGAACTCTCAAAGTTCAAGCACATATTAAAAGTTGAACGGGACTTGTTCGAATATTTTGAATTTTTATTTTTTTATTTTTTTTATAAAAATTTCGGCAGCATTTCTACTTATTTTTACCTAAAACCTCCTGCAAATTCAAACTAAAACAACCAGCACCAATTTTTCACATTCATATAACTAATATTTATATCATTAACATAATTTCAACTTAATAACTATCATAGCATCATTCAAAATTGATTAAAAACTTCATTCATTTAACAACTTAATGTTCATGTATCAAAATATCATATACTTTTCTTACCATTTCATTTAACCATCTAAATCTTATAATTCAACCTTCACTACCCAAAGTAATATGCATATTCAAGTGACTATATAACACCTATGTACATGCCACCTTTACCCAAAAGAAAAATATACATCACCAAATTTGTGTTGGAGTCGGGAATGTTCTGGATGCTGAACCGGGACACTTGACTTCTACTAACCTGCGCACGAAAACAACCGTACGCTGAGTATGGATATACTCAGTGATATTACCATAATTCAAATTATGTCAACAATAGTAAAAACATAAATATTAAAATACCTAACAATTAATATCATATGTACTAATTCATAAATCAATGTATTTTCTCAAACTTAAATTTATATCACTTATGAATATACATTTCATACTTTTCTCTTATTATCACAATTCCAATTTCAATTCGTAATTCAATTTATTTTTCTCGTTTCAATGCCTCAAATTCACATTTCAATTTTTCACCCTATTAACGTAACTCGGACTTTGGTGGATACACGGATCCAACCAAACACACCAATATGGCACCCAGTGCCTCATCGGATAGTTCGAAGTAATAGTTGACACCCAGTGTCTCATCGGCCTAGCCGAAGTAAAGTTGGTACCCGGTACCTCATCGAATCTATCCGAAGAAATATAGTGACACCCAGTGTCTCATCGACTCGAGGTCGAAGTATCCCTGAACACTTCCAATCCTATGGCATGCCAACTATATCCGACTCAGCCCGACTAGTTAATAGGGTATTCAATTCACTTTCTCAATCCTATATCACTTTCAATTCACAATTCAAATCACCAATCATTTTTCAATCAATACACTTTTCAAATAATTACATATTCCATAATTCACTTATTCAATTCAATTTGATTCAATTTGCATCACTTTCATTTTCACTCAATATTCATATCAAGTTCACATACTTACCTCAAGTCTTACTTACCATACATAACAATAAAAAATTCAGCAATCAATAATAATTAAAATTCGAATTATAGTAATACACACCGTAATTCTCCCGTTTTAGTCCTCGATGGCTTTCTCCTTTCCTTTCGATGCTGATGCTTCAGGTTCTTTGTTGGCTACGAAAATAATAATTTATAATCATCAATACAACATGATTCAATTTAATTCATGAGCCTAAACATGCAAATTTAACCATTTTTAATGTATATATAATTTCACCATTAAGCTGTCTACTTGAGTCATTGTTACTAAATTATTTATATCTTGAGCTACAAAACTCCAAATTAATATCCGTAAATTTTCCTTAAAACTAGACTCATATATCTTCTAACCATAAAATTTTCAGAATTTTTGGTCTAGCCATTTAGTACAGTTTATTCGTTAAATACTCCCCTGTTATTTCATTTGACAGTTCTGACCTCTCTCTACTAAAAATAAATTATCTCATTGTATAGAACTCGAATAAGGTTCTTGTTTATTTATTTTGAAACTATATTCATTAAGGAGTTCACATATATAAATTACACTCCATAATAATTTTTGTACAATTTTTAATGATTTTCCAAAGTTAAAATAGGGTATCTCGAAATCGCCCCGAACCAGTATTACAAAATTTCAAATATCTCTTGATTCATCAATTAATTGCTTACACTGTTTCTACTATAAGAAACTAGACTCAATAAGATTTAATTCCATATTTTGTTCATCCTCTAGTTCAATTTATAAAATTTTTAGTGAATTTTCAAAGTCAGACCATTGCTACTTCCCAAAACTGTTTTGATGAAAAATGTTAATAACCAAATTTATAACACCAATTCACACCTTATTCCTATTCAAATTTCATTTAAACTCAAATTTAACTATTAAATTTTCAACATATTTTCTTAATTCCGAATTTTCCTCAATTTAATCTCTAAAACACAAAACTTATAGCTTACTTTGCAATTCAATCCTTATATCTATTCTAACTTGAATTTCATTCAATTAAACCCCTATTTCATCATTTTATTCAACATGAACTTTATTTAAAAACCTAAGAACTTCCAAACTAACAACTTAATTTCATCAAAAACTTGTTTTAAGACTTCTAAAATATCAAAATTATGAGAAAAGGACTTGATTGAGCTTACCAATTAACTCCAAGCTTCATAAACCTTATTTCCCCTTTTCTTTCTTCTTTCCTTTCTTTCTCCCCTGTTCTTCTCTGTTTCGTTTGCTTTCATTCTGTTTCTTTTAACTTATTTGTTTCTTTTATATATAATAATAATAATATAATATAATATAATATACTTAATTATTAAATAAATATATATTTTTTAATCAATAAAATCTTTGATATTTTCCACGTTAAACCGCCTCAGCTATAGGAAATGGTTTAATTTCCTCCTAAGTCCTTCTAATTTTTCTTTAATCTATAATTAAACTTTTACCCTTATTCAATTTAATCCTTTTTACTAATTACTCTAAATTAAGCTAAATTTACTTAATTAAAACCTAATTAAACACACTACTAGTCTCATAAATATTTTTAATAATTATTTTCGAACTTATTTCACTAAGACGGAGGCCCGATAACACACTTTTCTGGTGCCCACGGATTTTGGGTTGTTACAATGACCAAGTGAACTACATTTGTAGCATGCCCCGCTTCTCAGTCGACACTCTCTAAAATGAGATTTATTACAATATCTGCACCTCGATTTAGGATTACCAACACTACCCATACTAGACACAAATGGAGTGGGAGATCTCGGATTAAAGCGTTGGGAGCCTTGTTCTTTTCCAAAATACGCCGTAGCTGAAAAAGAACGGTCTTGATACATCTTTGATTTCTTTGAAACAGAGAACTGTGATTTTCTCATAAGTCTTTTACTAAGAACTCGAGCTTCTCTTTCAGCCTATTTCTTCTATTTACTCAATTCTTTAGCTTTGTAGGCTCTTTTTGCTAGAACTGTAAATTCCCATAATTCAAGGATTCCTATCAATAATTTGATATCTTTATTCAGCCCCTCTTCAAATTGTTTACACATTTCAGTTCCGGTTTGGACCCATTCTCTGGCATATCTGCTCAACCAGTCAAATTATCTTTCCTACTCAGACACTATCATATTTCCCAGTTTGAGCTCAAGAAATTCTTTCCATTAAGGAATCTCTGACTGATATATTTCTTTCTGAACTCTGTTTGAAAGAATTCCCAAGTAACCCCTTCTTTCGGTACCACAGAAATTTTAGCGTTCCACTATTGGTAAGCTATATCTTTTAACAATGACACGGCACATTTCAAACATTCAACCAATATGCAAGATAATTCATCTAAAACCCGAATAGTATTCTCTAGCTAGAACTCAGATCGTTTGGGATCATCTTCAATTGATGCTTTGAATTCCTCTACCCCGTATTTACGGATTTTGTCTACTGGAGCTTTACCTGTTCTGGCAGATTCAATACCTGTACCCTATGGTATCTCGGGAACCGACAGAGGAGCAGAAGGGGGAGCTTGTTGCACCACAAGGTTAGTTGTCATATATTAATTAAACCATTCATTCATTATTTGATAGAATGTTGTTTTTGCCTTCTCCCCTCGGCCCTCTGTCCTAGGACTTCTACTGCTATTTTTTCTCTTTGTGCTGAAGTCGGAGCATGACTCTCAGCTTCCTCGGATCGAGCTCAGTCAGATTACATTACTATAAGAAAAACACATTTAAAATGGTTAGAAAATATCACACTATCAAAAATAATTTAATGGCTTGTATAGCTAATCTCGTATTTGCTACGTTGGCCCGAGAACTGACTAAACCGTAGCTCTTATACCAACAAATATAACACCTCTAACTTGTATTCGTCGCCGGAACAGGGTTACGGGGCATTACTGGAGTTTACAGAACATTTACCCCTAAATCGAGTCAAATACTTTTCAAATCTTGAAATTCATCATAACATCCCTTAGATGGGTCCTCAAGGCCCAAAAATAAATGTATTAGAAATGATTCGGGACTACATTGGGAGGACAAGGAACTTTTGGTAAAATCCCCAAAAAAATTTATTATTTAAAGTCTCACGCCTATATACCAGACTGTGTGTCACACACAGCCTAGACACACATCCGTGTCTACCTATGTGGACAAAAATAAGGCTATATTCAAGCCTCATTTCTCACCCGTTTTCATCTAGTACTTACAACAAATTGTTTCAATACTAACCAAGCAAATTCAATATTGTTTGAAACCATTTTAAACATTCAACAGTATGTGTTTATGCATAATCATAGTTCGACTTTTTCACATTTCAAAACCAAGTTCACACTAGCTATGCCAATAGCTAGGTTTACAACCATATACTTCAACATTAACATTAGTATATTTTTTTTAGCCTATACATGCCATTAACTCAAAATGAAACATTTTTATATACCAAAATGTGATGGTTGATAGTGTGATGTGGCTCCGACCTATTTCCAAGCTTCCGAGCTTTCGAACGTTATAAAACAAGAAAAATGAAACAGGGTAAGCACTTAGTACTTAGTAAGCTCATGCAACAAGAATTAAACTTACCATATATTTCCAAGAAAATTAAATCAAACATGTACATGTCCATAACAATAAAATACTTGCCTAACACATACAAACTCAACAAATGGATTAATCAAATAACATCATATAATTTCAATACATAGATGAATGATGAGCTCATCAATTTCATAATTTCATGTACTTGCCATTTTCTATATTTTTCCCGTTGAATTGCTCAGAATTTCGATGGATTTCTAGCAGTACACTTATAGTGTACAAGTTCAAGCCCGTCAATTCATATTTATCCTTTTCAGGGAGTACACTCTAGAGTCTCATTTCACACAGCGAAATTACTAGTCCAGGCTAAATCCCATGTAACATATGCTCAAAGAGTATTTGTTAGGATTAGCAATCCAAGCTAAATCCTTTTGAGTGACAAATACTCTATTAAGCTCGATTTGGATTACCCGTCCGGGCTAAATCCTTTTATTTTCCCATGTAACATCATTTTTCAGTGATCCATCGAATTCTTTTTATTCACAGGGATTATTTTTCCTTTTTATCAAATATATTCAATCATTTCATCATTTACCATACATTAAACATTCAAATCACATTCATGTCACATAAACATACAATTCAAGCATTAAAGAATTCAATTCAAGTTACACGAACTTACCTCGATATTCGTTTGTTAGTAAAGTCTACTAATTCGAGACTTTTTCCTTGCCTCGATCTAACCTCATATTTGAGTCGTTCGGATCTATATAAATAAATTTAATCATCAATTTCATTCAATTTATATTCTATTCAGTTCAATCTACATTTTAGGCAAAATTATCAATTTGCCCCTTAAACTTTTCATTAATTCCAATTTCGTCCCTAGGCTTGAAAAAAAATTCATGCAATCTAATCCTTTACCCAATTCTAACTTGAAATTCTATTAATTCAACCCCTAATTCATCAATTAATTCAACATAAACCATGTCCAAAAATTTACTAACTTTCAAAATGCATCATATACTAAGTAGTATTTTGTTCTAGGATCATAAAAACTCAAATATTACAAGACAACGAGTTAAATTGACTTACCAATTTGAGTTTGAACCTTAAAAATCCCTAATTTTCCCTTTCTTTTTCTTTCTCCCTTTTTCTCCCCTGTTTCGTCCTACCTATTCTGTTTCTTTTTTTCTTTCTTTTTCATTTCTTTCTTTTACTTTATGTTTTATATATAATATTAATACTTAAATATTAAGTTAATATATTAATATATATTTTAACTAAAAATCTCATATTTTTTCCTTATTAAACCGCCTCAACTATAATAACGGCATAATTGTCTATTTAGTCCATTTAGCTTTTCTTTAATCTATAATTAAACTTTTACCTCTATCGCAATTTAATCCTTTTACCTAGTTATTTTTAATTCAAGCAAATTTACTTAACTAAAACCTAATTGACTACACAACTAAATTCCTAAATATTTATTAAAAATATTTATGAATCTGATTTACCAGAACGGAGTCCTGGGAATGCATTTTTTTTAGTCATTTCTCTAATTAACCAAATAATCAATAGAATTTTCTTATCAAAATTTTCACGCAACCTTCCTATCATAATATATATCATGCCATAATATTAAAATAAAAATTTCTTTTTAGCCTAGATTTGTGGTTACGAAATCACTATTCTGATATTATTGAAATTAGGCCGCTACATGGTAACTTTTTTTTGGTAAAATGAAACAAGTTGGAAATTAAACTAATTACACAAGAATACTCGAAGCAAGATTATCTCTTGCTTGAACAACAATAGAAATAGCTAGTACCTTCCTTGGAATCTTTTTAAATACCTTCAGGCTATGATTCACATAAAAGGCCATTTCAACCATGCCATCAACAATTTTATTGTAGTCCCTAGGAATATATTGCAAATCCTCAAGTCCTATATTCACCAAAAGATTATGAATACGCCTAATAAGGGCAAAGTTTGAATTCATTTGAAAAGATTCTTGAATGACCTTGACCACCTCCAAGCTATCTGTTTGAATTATTACTCCATCATATCGCCTATCTTGAATTAGATCTAAACCATCAAGAATACATTATAGTTTAGCATCTAAGATGAAACATATACCCAGATACCTATTATATCCCATAATCCACTCCTCATTTCCATTCCTCAAGACTCTTCTCGTTGCAGCCTTTCTAGAATATACTTGAACTGCACCATCAGTACAAAGTTGATCCAATTCTTCAGCGTTTGGTCTATTGGCCTAGGTACCTATTGCCTAGGCAAGTCCTTCCTGTAAAAAGAAGTGAATTGTTTTTCTCAAATGTATGATACTCTAACTATCTCACTTGCAGCCCAAGAAACCCTCTGAAAAAGAAACAGATTTCAATTATTCGCCATGTAAGTAAACCAAATAAACTCGATCAAGTTACCTCACCAATGGAAAATTTAGCAGAACTATTGAAGTTAGACTTAAACCATTGAAGAAGGTCGCCTACAAAGAAACGCCCATTCGCTCTATCCGGAAGGACCTGCCTCCAAATTTCTTTACCTGTACGATAGTCTTTGATAACATGCAAAATATCTTCACTGTCACACCCTGCACCCCACTTAACCCGCACAATATTGGTAAGTAAACATTAATTTAACATAAGTTATATAAATAATGTGACGCTCCTAACCCGAATCCGTCACCAGAATAGAGTTACAGAGCATTACCGGAGTTACCGATTCATTTATCAGATATTTCATTAATCCGATATCTTTTCTTTTCCACGTTCAAGTCTCGTATTCAAGTCATCTGGATCTTTATAAAGAAATTTGATCGTCGTTTTCACTTATTTCATGTTATAATACATTCAACTAATGCTCTAAACAAAATTATCATTTTACCCCTGAACTTTTAATTAATGACGATTTCATCCTTAGGTTAAAATAAAATAAAATTATTGCAATTTAATCCTTATTTCCAGCCGTTATTCTCACACAAATTGATAACAACCTATGAATTCTATAAAATGTCAGAATTTTCCATAATTTCAACACTTTTCAATTTAATCCTTAAAACATGTTTTTTCCCCGATCTTGAGCTAAATTAATAATTTCATTCAATTTTGTAATTTAAATAATAAAATAATCCATTTCATGCAAATTGATCATTTCTAACATTTTTTTTGCAAAATTGCCCATAAAATTTTACTTTTATTCAATTTAGTCCATGAGCCTAAAACATACAAATTAGCCATGCTAGCTGAATATTCATACATATTTTCCTCCTCCTCCTCTCCATTACACATCCTTAATTTATATAACATGCAACAAGTAACATTATCAATAATTTCACTATTTACTTATGTATATTCAAAACTGTCCATTTGCATCATAGTCACTAAATTATTTATATATTAAGCTACAGAACTCGAAATTAAGATCCGATAATTTTCCATGAAACTAGACTTACTTATCTTATTACCATAAAATTTTCAGAATTTTTTGTTTAGCCAATAAGTACAGTTTATTCTTTAAAGTTGCTCCTGTTCTGCTGTCTGACAGTCCCGACCCTTCTTCACTAAGAATTAATTATCTCATCGTACGAGATTCGGATGATGTTCCTGCTTATTTATATTGAAAATAGACTCTTTAAGGATTTTAAACATATAAATTTAATCCCTTAATTATTTTTATCCAATTTTTTATGATTTTCCAAAGTCAGAACAGGGGAACCCGAAATCATTCTGACATTGTCTCACAAAACTTATTATATCTCATGATTTAAAATTCTATTGCTTACACTGTTTCTTCTATAAGAAACTAGACTCAATAAGCTTTAATTTCATATTTTATTCATCCTCTAATTAGATTTTTACAATTTTTGGAGATTTTTCAAAGTTAGACTATTGCTGCTATCTAAAACTATTTTAGTGCAAAATGTTAATTTTCATTTTGCCCCAAATTTCGTAGTTCATACAATTCAGTCCTTACTTAATTAACCCCTCAATTAAACTAATTTTCTCAATTAATAGTTTTACTAGACATTATAACTTATTTCATAACTATTGAAATTCAGAATTTCCACATAAAACTCTAACTTCAAACTCTTTTACAATTTAGGTCCCAAACATTCACTTTCTATTCAATTCTTTCAATAAAATCAACATATAAAAGCTCTAATTATATGTCAAATCATCATATACTTCCAGCGCATATTCATAGAAACTTTCAATTTCTTTCATAGAATCAAGAACTAATGAATTCAACAAATGGACCTAGTTGTAAAAGTCACAAAAACACAAAAAGTTCAAGAAATAATCAAGAATTGAACTTACTTGCAGTAAAAATACGAAAAACCAGCTTAAGGGAACTCTTCCATGGTGTTTTTGCTGGTGAGAATGCAGAAAAATAAAGAGAAATCTAGATAATTCCACTTTAGTCCTAGCTTTATTAAGTAAATTTTGCAATTTTTCAATTTTGCCCTTAATTCCCCTTATTTTCTTGGTGATTTCATGCTCTTGCCGTCCAACCCAAATAGACCTTGAGTCTATTTGCCTTTTAAACCCTCTTTCTTTTATCATTTAAGCTATTTAATCATTTCTCACAATTTTGCATTTGATACAATTTAGTCCTTTTTGTTCAATTAGCTATCAGTACTTTAAAATTTCTTGACGAAACTTTAATACTAACTTATTAACACTCCATAAATATTTATAAAAATATTTATGGCTCGATTGAAAATTCTCGAGGTCTTGATACCTCGTTTTCAATTTTAATTATTTTAATATATATATTAGTACATTTCACTATTTCAAAATTTTTCCTAACTTCACATTTAACTTATACTCACTAAATTAATAATATTTCCTACTCATTTGTCAGATTTAGTGATCTCGAATCACTGTTCCGACACCACTGAAAATTAGGCTGTTACAAATAATCTAACTCTATAGGGTCCTTCAAATTTCCACAGAATATTTCCTTGTCCATCCTTCGGCCTCCACGACCTTTCTCGTATCTACCAATAAGTGTTTTTGAGAGAAAAGATACCTGTTGAAGTTTGAGCCTAAATGATCCTGTCAAGACCTGTAGACGAATATGGTGAAGGAATACCGACAATACGTCTAATAATTTCCTTCGCGATCCAAAAAAGAAAGAGATCCATATTTCGAGAACCCTCTTCGTTAATTTTCTCACTAAGAAAACAGTCTAAATTGATATTAGCTTGGGTCGATATTCTATGAATCAAAGGGCCTACGAACCAACATCTAGTAGTGTCCCCATTTCCAACTGACCACAACAGATTCTCATGAAGTAAAGGCCAAATCTTGGAAATAGCCCTTCAAAAAAAAGAACATCTTCCTCGTGATATACTATCCAATAGAACCTCTTTCATACCATACTAGATTTAAGAACTCGAACCTATAGAGCATTATTTTGGAGACTAAATTGTACCCCAAATTTATCATAAATGAAATATTGTGGTCTTTTAAGTGTTTAAAACCAAGTCCTCTACAAGAGCAGGGTTGACAAACAGAATCTCAACTGATTAACGACATCTTCTGTTGGCCGTGAAAAGAACCCTATATGAATTGTCAAACGATCCACTCAATCTCATCACACAGTCCTTTTGGAATCATCATGGATTTCATAAAGTAATTAGGAATAGACAATAAAACTTCTTGTGCTCAATTAGCTCTGCTAGCTATAGATAATTTCCTAATATCCCGTCTATTTAATTTACTGCGGATCTTATCTACAACAAAATGCAATGTACTATTTGATATTCTTTCATGAAGGAATGGTACACCCAAATACATGCCAAGATTGTGCACCTTATGAAAATCAAGAACATTACTCAATTGGGAACCAGTGACATCATTTACATCTTTAGAGAAATAAATATCAGTTTTTCTACCATTAATCTGGTGACCAGAATACTCACAAAATCTCTCTAAGAGACCTTTAAGGATCATACTTTGTTGAAGATTTACATGCCCAAAAATGAGAAGATTATCTGCAAAGAAAATTTGTGACAAAATAGGACTAGATCTCAATAATCGAATAAGTCTCCAAAGAGCACTATGGATGGCATGTCGAATGTTATGTCCAAGCCATTCTATACATAAAACCAATAGATATGGTGATAATGGGCACCATTGATGGATGTCCCTCATTGGTCTAAACTTCAGCATTGGACTCTCTGTAGCACCCCTAACCCAAATCCATCGTCAAAATAGGGTTACGGAGCATTACCGGAGTTTACAAATCAAACATACAGAAAATGCAAATATTCATATCATATAGCATTCATGTTAAAGAAAACAATTAAAATCATACATATTGTCCCTTATACGAGCCCTCGAGGCCCCAAATTACGCATTAAAAACAAATTACGGTCGTGTGGCCAGGCCACGTGACTCACACGGTCAAGACACGCCTGTGTCTCAGGCCGTGTGGGCATTCGAATTAGGGACACTCGGACGTGTCCCAACCCATGCCAATGCCTGTGTGAGTATACTGACTTGAGTCATACGGCCAAACCACACGTACTTGTGCTAGGTCGTATGAACATACTGACTTGCAAACCTTTACATGCTACAAGGGACACACGGCCGTATGTCACACACGACTGAGACACATGCTCGTGTCTCTATCCATGTGAATGAAAATAAGCTATTTTATAAGTCATTTTTCTCACCCAACGAGGCATGTACATTAAGTGAACACTGTACATATAAACAAGTCATATTATGATATCCAAAATAAGTAAAAAAAAATAACCCTTAAACATATAATAATTCATACATGAGCATATTTGTTCAAACCTTAACCATACATATCTAATTAATCTCAATACTATTTCCATGCTATATTACAAATAATCTCACTACATTTGACCATATTTATCCCATTTACCAACTGACTTGTTTCCATGCCAATACATAACACAATTAACACATACCAACCTTGCTATTTCAATCATGTAGTGAAATTAACCATAACCAACAAGATATCTATAGTACCTTAAGTACCTCAAATTCAAGGCAACATTTCTTACCATAATTATCAACCAAATGACATATATATATCAAGCTCATCAAGTAAACATTAGACATAATCCACTAATATATGACATTATAACCTTAACCAAGATATCAAAATCTAGAGATATAACCGTTGGATAGTGTGATAGATCTCCAACGAGCTTCCAACCTGATCAAGCTTTCTATAATCTGTAAAGTAAGGGATAAATAACTATGTAAGCAATGAATGCTTAGTAAGCTTGTACAAAATTTAAACATAATATTTTCATTCAATAATAAACTTTATATGATAAATACAAAGCTATACCAATACCTCAAGATTTATCAACTACATAATCACTAACTCATAAATGAGAAAGTCTATCAACATCATATATATGTTCATTCCTAACATAATAAGATTTTATAAAACATTTTACACCATCATTGACATTTTCATAAAACTATGAATAAGTTCCTTTACTTATTTTCCATTCTATTTACTAAACATAAACTTAAATAAAAACATCAATTAACTAATTAATATATTTATTCATAACATAGGTAAGTTCAACCATAACATACATATTTTCTCATATATAAGTACATTGTTCAACTCACCAATCCCTTTTTTATCATATCACATTTCAATTATGAACTTATCGTTTCATTTGTATAATACCAGACATAAGCATATAGATCAATCATAATCTCAAGCTTGACATAAGCCTAATCACCATCATCAATACACAAGTTAGTGCATTTATGTCTATAACTTATTTTCATGTTTCAAATTACTATCTTATTTTTAATTCTCATACAATATCATCCAATATCAATCATAGTGTTGTTATATTTAATAACCCCTATTAACACAACTCGAACTCGGATGGATACATGGATCCAACCAATACACTAATTTGGCACCTAATGCCTCATCGAATAAATCTGAAGTAATAACTCTGCCCAGGGCTATATAAATCTGACAGCCAGTGTCTCATCAGTTAAACTGAAGTCAACTGGCACCCAGTGCCTCATCGACTCGAAGTCGAAGGAACCCTGAATTCTTTCAATCCTATGGCATGTCATCTATATCCGACTCAGCCCGATACAGTTAATAAAGTTTAATTTCACTTCCAAATACAACCAATATCCAATTATCATATTTGCACATTATCACATTTACACACATATATATTCCTTTCAATTCAAATAATCAACACATTCATAATTTATATAACAATTCAATTCGTTTCAATTAACTATCAAATGTCAACCTTTTTAATTTATACATATTAGCACATCATTTCAACATCATTTCGTACTATACTCAAATTGCACATGCTAACATCTTTTATTTGATTAACAATATCCCAATTCACACAATTTCTATATAAATAGCTATTCACATATCAAACCACAATTGTTTATATATTGGCTGTAACGCCCTGAATAATTTATTTCTATATCTGTAAATATCTGACACAAATATGTATCTGCTTCAGTGGTTAAGTGTTCTGGGTGTGTGTGTGAAGTCTTAGGTTCAAGTCTCATATTTGCCAAATTTTGTTATTTTTCTAATCCTAGCCTTACCCTTGTTGAGTGGGCTTATATAAGGTTGTTTGCTATTTTATATTACAATGAGCCTGCTAGTTCGAGTGGTAAGGGAGTTAGTGTGATGGGGGTCCTGTGTTCCAATCTCTATGTAAGTGTGGATGTTAATTTTTGCTCGGTTGTCTAATAGAGTTTCGATAGAGTTAAAATTCTGAAGGAGTTATGAGTAGTGGGTCAGTGAGAGGAAATTGACGGATATGTGAATATCTGTTCTTTTATTTTCTTTTTCAAAATTTCTTCTCTTTCAAAAATTCCCAAAAGAATCTGATGTTAATTTTTCTTTCTGTTCTCTGTCATTTTCTCCTCCCTTTTTCTTTCCAAAAATTTTGTTTTTATTTTCTATCTATTTTCGAATTTCCGTATCCCGTATTTCGGTGCTCATTGTACATTTTCTAGAAAAGATCAAGGGGCTGAGGGTTTCCAATCGAAGCTTTAATTGTGCGAATCACCGTTACTCGTTCGAAGGTGTTATGTGACTTGGGAGTGATTTTTAATCAAAACCGTAACAGTTGTGTTCCCAAACCATGAAAAATTGAGTTTCAGTGAAAGCCAAAAATGCTTACTGTCGACACCACACGGATGTGTGGTCGGCCTTATGGTTGGTCGTGTGCGAAACACGGTCGTGTGATCAATGAAAGTATGACTGTGCGCAAGACAAAGGAGTGTGGGTTTTGGGCCAGGCCGTGTGGGCCACACGGGCAAGGCCAATCTGGGCAAGTGGGCCCATATTTCTAAAATTTTCCTTAGGGTCGCACTGGTTATTCCAATCGACTATGGGTCTACCATAGGGTCGGTAAGGGCTAACCAAACCCTAAAACTATGCGATCTGTTAGTCTAATATTCTGCTCCATATATGACGCTGATGTGAATGTCTGATTGTTCTGATGTATATATATTGATATTTGTATATGAGCATGTAAGCATGATAATTCTGAATATATATATCTGACTATGGTGGGATTTGAATATGTGGAAGAAGTGCTCTGTATGGTGATCATCACCTATATCCTGGCAGCTTGGCTACACATTATCTTGCATGTGTCGTAAAGACACAATGTGGTGTGTAGGGATGGGTGTGTGTTTTTAACCCTACATGGTGTGATAGGATGGTCGGAGTTGGTGTGTAGAGGTAGGGGTAGGACTCTATATATCTGACCTGCATATCTGAATTTGTTATCTGCTTCTATAAAGGACTTAGATCCAAATCCGAATCTGATTGTATATGTGATTTCTGTATGTTATGCATGTTTAATTCTGTTGGGTTACACATTGAGTTTACAAAAACTCACATCTGTTTGTCTATTTTGTTCAGGTAATCCACAGACTTAGGAAGATCGATGCGATGGAGCCTCGTGGTGACCACAACTTTGTAAAATGACTTAAGTACTAGTTTTTATTTAATTTAATGATTATTTTTGGGAGTTTTGTAATAATTGGACTTTCTGGACTGTTTGATTTAATTCTAGGATTTGGATTTTATTTTTACATTTTATCTGCGATGGATATAAAAAACATGGTTTTACTAAAAACGAAGGTTTTTCCAAACTCACGAATGGGATTTTAAGAAACTTCCACTGTAAATTACGTTTTGCCAAAGAAATCAATTAAACAACGTTTTCGACTATAGACATAAATGAATATGAGTTATTAAACTGAAACGATTTAACGTAATGACTCCATTTCAAAACACTTTTTCGTAGCACTCTCGAATTCGACCATAACGCCTAGGCTGGGTTTTAGGTGTTACATTGGCATTAGCCATTCAATACTCAACTCATGATTACATAACTCATGTATCTCATTTAGTCACAACATATCTCATTTTCATTTATGTTCGGGTCAATATTCAATAATTAACAAATCTTTTAAATTCATTAAACAATTTACCTTATCGAGATTTTGCATACGAATAATGACTTACGGATAAGGGTACATCATCAACAGAAGCTCATAAGAGCTTAACAGAAGCTCGTTAGAGCTAATCCACCCAATCACTCCAAACAGAAAGTAAAACACGAAAGTTCGCAACAAATGTTAAACCCTGGTTTACTTGGGTAATATGCTGATATATCCCTCCAATACCACCATGCACCAATTTATGAATGTACTCAAATCTCGCATTCAATCCAAAATAAGTATTAAATTCGATAATATATTTCTAATAATAATTCAATTCCAACAATAGAACATATATATATATAATACCCATCACCAATTAACATTCACGTTAATCAAAATTGTAACAGCCAAAATTTTCAGTGGTGTCGGAAACAGTGATTCGAGATCACTAAATCTGACGAGTAAATTTAGAAATTTTAACAAATAATAATTATAGGCCAAGCGCTAACTTAAAAGAATTGTTTTTAATTAGTGAATTTTGCGATTTTAAAAGAATTAATCAGGTAAATTGGGTTAAAAACGAGGTATCCAGACCCCAAATTCATAAACTGAGCCATAAATATTTTAATAAATATTTATGGAGTGTTATTAAGTTAGTATTAAAGTTTTGTTAGAAAATTTTAACGTTTGGTTATTCAATTAATTAAAAAAGACTAAATTGAAAATAGTGCGAAATTTATTAAATTATGATTAAATAGTTTAAGTGATTAAAAAGGTGGGATTTAAAAGGCAATTGGACCCAAATTGTATGGGCTGGACGGCTGGGCAAGAAAATCAGCAAAAAAGACGAGAAACAAGGGCAAAATGGGAAATTTTGCAAATTAAACATATAAAACAAGACAAAATTGAAAAATCTAGAGATATCATCATTTTTCTTCAGCAAAAACGCCATGGGAGGTCTGAAAGCTGTTGGTTTTTCATAATTTGACATATGTGAGTTCAATTCTTGTCCTTTTCTTTGAGATTTTTATGTTTTTGTGACTTTTACAATTAGGTCCAAGTATTTAATTCATTAGTTTTTGATTTTATGGACAAAATTAAAAGCTATCATTGATAAGTGTTGGCTGTTTATGATGAAATAAAATGAATTTTAAGCTTTTATTTTGTTGTTTGATGATTTTATCAAGTAAATTCAATAGAAATTGATTTTAGGACCTAATTGTGAAAAAGTTGTGAATTAAGGTTTAGTGTTAAAATTCTGATTTTCAAAGGTTGTGTAATAGTTTAGAATGATGGAATAAAATGTTAATTGAGAAAAATTAGCTTAATATATGGGCTAATTGAGCAAGGACTGAATTGTATAACCTGTGAAATTTAGAGGAAAAATGGTAATAAACATCTTGAACTAAAACAGCTTTGGACAACAGCAGTAGGTTAACTTTGAAAAATCACCATAAATTTTAAAAATAGAATTATAGGATGAATAATATATGAAGTTAAACCTTATTGAGTCTAGTTTCTCATAGAAGAAATGGTGTAAGTAATTGAATTTTAAATTATGAGATATAATGAATTTTGTGAGACAAGGTCATGATGAATTCGGGTTCCCCTATTTTGACTTTGGAAAATTACAAAAAATTGGAGAAAATTAATTAGAGGCTAAAATTTATATTCTTAGAATCCTTAATGAGTCTATTTTCAATAGAAATCAACGAGAACATTATCTGAGTTTTGTACTATGATATAATTAATTTTTAGTGATGAGAGGTCAGAACTATCGGATAGTGAAACAGGGGAAAATTAAATGAATAAACTGTACTAATTGGCTAAACCAAAAATTTTTAAAATTTTATGGTGGAATGATATGTGAGTCTAGTTTCAGGAAAAATTTACAGATCTTAATTTGGAGCTCGGTAGCTTGAATTATAAATAATTGAGTGAGTATGACTCTTATGAACAGTTTGATGTGAGCATTAATAAGTAAATTGTGAAATCGTACTTACAAGAATGTTATATACATTAAGGATGTGGAATGGAGAGGAGGAGGAGGAAAATAAATGATATATTTTTATAAGAAACAGTATGAGAACGATACATATCATGACATGTATATATATGACTAGTTTCAATATGATGCTTGTTGGGTATGAAGTTGGATTGAAATGTCTAAGGCAAATATTTTATTCTGCGCATCTGAAATGTGGTATTTTATAAAGATATGATCTAGCTTTAAATATGAATACTTGATGATTAAGCGAAAAATTTTATGAGAAATCAGTTGAGTTTCGACTTGATTTTAATGTTCATGTTGGGCTTCGAAGGCCCAAATAAAGGTTGTTATATATATATATGATCTCAGAAAGTGAATAGTAATGTTTTGATTAATCTATAAATGTTCTGTATGTACTGGTAACTTGTAACACTCTGTAACCCTGTTTCGACGACGGATACAGGTTAGGGTGTTACAAAAATTATATAGAATATAGTTCATACAAACTTACTTGGCTAAACTGCAGAAATACTAAGATTTAGGGGCATTTTGTTAATTTTTTATTTTCCTCGATTTTCCATCCGATCTTGATCTAAATTAATAATTTCATTAAATTTATTAATTTAAACAATAAAAAAATTTGTTTCATACAATTTTGTCATTTTGATATTTTTACAAAATTTCCCCTAAAATTTTACTTTTATTCAATTTAGTCTCTGAGCCCAAAACATGCAAATTAACCATTTTTAGTACAAACCCAAGCTGGAAAAATGCTCATGAAATTCAAAACATCCCATTTATGCAACAATTTCACATTAAATCCTTGTACTTTTATTAATTTAACAAAGTAGTCCCTAATCAAAAAATTCATCAAAATTACTTAACAAAATACTTTTAAATATCAATCAACATCTCAAATTCATCATTTAATAACTAAAATTATATATATTCATCAATGGCAACATTCATAATTTTTAATAAAATCAAAAACTAAGGTAAGGTTTAGTTGGACCTAACTGTAACAATCTCAAAAACATAAAAATTACAAGAAACGGGTAAGAATTGAACTCACATGAAGCAAAAATTGAAGAACCAGCTTAAGTTCTCTTCTATGTCTTTTTTGAACCCAATATTGAAGAAGAAATGTCTAGAAAACTATCCAAATCTAGTTTGTTTTATTTTAATTTCATAAAAATTACAATTTTGCCATTGAATGGCTTTATTTTATTATTTTTTCTCTTACGCCTCATCCATTAAATTTAGGTACAATTATTACTTAGGTCCTTCTTTAATTATTAATCAAGCCATTTTGTCACTTAAATATTAAGATTAATAAGTTTTACACCTAATTTCAATTTAGTCCTTTTTTATTAATTAACTATCGAAACGTTAAACTTTTTCAATGAAACTTTAATACCACCTTAATGACATTTTTTAAATATTAATAAAAATATTTTAGACTCGATTTGTAGAAATGAGGTCCCAATACCTCTCTTTCTAAAACCATTTGACCTAATAAATCATCATAAAACAAAAATTACTAATTCAAAAACCTTTTTAAAATCATATTTGACTCGAAAATATAAATATTTAATATTTACGAACTTACTTGCAGGATTTGGTGGCCTTAAACCACTATTTCTGACACCACTGAAAATCAGGCTGTTACACTCTCATTTCAAAACACCTATATAGTAGAGTTCATGATAACAAACATTATAACATTAATAAGCATATTAGGAATACCTGCAGCTAGAAGAGAAGCCTCAATGAACTCCCAACGAACTCTACGATATGCTTTTTCTAGATCAATTTTGACAACTATCCAATTATTGTTCCTATGATTGCTTCTTATTGAGTAAATGACCTATTGAGTAATAAGGATCTTATCGATAATATTACGTCATGTAATAAAACCTACATGTTCCTGGCCAATGACATTAGGAAACACCATTTTAAACCGATTAACAATAACCTTCATCACCAATTTATACATCACCGAACATAGACTAATAAGGCGAAATTGAAAGAAGTTCTTAGGACAATGAATTTTAGGAATGAGGACTAGCACAATACCCTTACTAGCAAAACACAATTTAACCCACTCACAGATTCTCAATCCAACTAAGTCCTACTGATTATGGAAGAACAATGTTTGAAAACCATCACTTCTCAGTGCCTTCAAAGGGGCCATATCAAAAAGTGTTGCTCTTATTTCATCATTTCTCACTTTTTTTCCTAGAAATTGAATATCACAATTTTCAAGGTTTGAAAAGGAGCTTGGAAGCAAGTTTCTCATGGGTTTAAGTTGCTTGTCGTATAACTTTTGGAAAAAATTGATGACTTCAAGTTGAAGGGCTTCAACATAATAAATCTATTCACCATTTTCTCCATTCAAAGCAGTAATACGATTCTATTTCCTTCTTTGAAAAGTCCGATAGTGGAAACACTTGGTGTTTTGGTCCCCAAAATTTAGCCACTCGCATCTAGACTTCTGCTTCCAAAGAAGCTCCTCATGGTGAATAACACTTTCCAGCTCTTCACGAGTCTCCAACCCAAACTAAATTAGCATACTAGAATCAATTAACTCCATCTTTCTTTAAATACTAGACAACTTGTTCAACAGATACCTTTTACGAGTTCCAATGTGTCCATAAACAGTTGTATTCGACTACTTTAGATAACTTGAAATATGGGAGAGGGATTCTGCCAAATTTTCAATGAAATCCCATTGATCTTTAACAAATTCCAGAAACCTCGGATGCTCCAACCATCCAACTAAAAATCTAAAAGGTCTCTCCTTGGAAGTTATAAGATCTGGTCTCAAGGATAAGAAAAGTGGTCTATGATTAGACTTAAGCCTTTGAAGATGAGTAATCAAACTATTAAAGAACATATTCAGTTAAGCATCATTCCCAATAACTCTATCCAACCTCTCAAAAGTCCCCCCTCTACACCGAGTGAAGGGTAGGCCTCTAAAGCCCAAATTTTGCAAAACGAAAAAATCCATAAAATAACCTAAAAGAGAGTACCTTCTTCCTCTAAGCCATCTCTCTTTCTTTTCACTATCGGGCAAGATGGCATTGAAACCCCCAATAGCGAGCTAAAGAGTAGCCCTCAAAGGAACAGTAGCATTTAACCCTTCCTAGAGTAATTTCGATTTTTTTCTATCAGGACTGCCATAAACAAAAACAATGAAGATAGGTTGACAAAGAAAATGACCAAGGATCCGAACCAGAATAAGTTGTGAATGTCTGTGAATTACCTCAACTCTAACCGAGTCCTTCCAACCTACCCAGATTCCCCCTGAAAAACCAATTGCTTCCACTCGGTGAGAAAAATGGAAATCCAATTTGACAATGATGTTATAAGCTTTTGTACAACTAACTCTAGTCTTTAGTAGATTGACGATATCCGATTTATACTTCAAATTATATTCACAAAAAATATACTAAAATTTTATACCAACACAACCTTGATAATTCCATGAAAAATTTGACATTCATATTCAAAATATAGTTAAAAAAAGAAGAAGAAAAAGAAGAAAGAAGAAGAGAAAACCCAAACCTTAATGAACAAAAGGAGATAGTTTTACGGCCCTTTCGGATTCCTATCACAACTTCCAAGTCACAAACACCCTACGGCCCTTTCCCATTCCTATCAGAACTCCCAAGTCACCAACACCATCAATCTAAGATTTCAAATTTAAGACCAAATGTGAATATTTAACTTAAATTTAGTATAATTTAAGTGTCTAAATTTATTCCAATTTATGTAACTACATTTGAGAGGGTTAATGATATTGAAATGCAATTAAAATCAGAAGAAAAACAAAAACAAAATTGAAAGAAGACGAATTGACATGTCTGGCTTTTCGAACATGTGAAAAAATAGCAGTGGAGAGATTGGCCAAGTGTCAATCTTGATGGAACATCCACCCACTGGCCACCGCCTCACCATCAATCAATATCTCTATATAATTATTTTTAATAAATAAGCAAACAAATAAGTATTTAAAAAAGGTAAAGATAAAAATATACATATTTTGATTGGTTTAAAGAGGGTGATGGATGGATCACTCTGGTCGGTTCAGTTACCATTATAGTTAAGATTAAAATTATTCAAATTAAATAATTAATCTTGAATTTAATAATTAAAAATATAAATTATATGTAATTTTAATTTGATTAATTCAATCAAATGAACATTATTAATTTATTTATTTTTATATAAAAATTAAAATTAAAAATAAAAATATATAAAATTTAATTACGAAATATTTGAATTCGAATAATTTTTAAAAAATTTAATTAAATTCGATTAATTGAGTGAAGACTGTAGCTTTGGAGTTTCTACAAATTGGTTTAAATCCCGAGGAAAAGAGGTCGGCGTTGGCTGCTAATAGCATTGTACTATGACTGCTACAAAGTCTCCGGCAACAATTGAAACTAATTATTAATAATCTTCAAATAAAGAGGTGGCTATGATTTAATCCACTCAACCTTACTTTACCTAACGTTCACCATATCAGTGACCAATATAACAACTTATGCCCCATGCTAATAATTTAATAAATAAATATTTATAATAATAATAATAATAATATGTTTGATTGAATTCCAAATTTTGATTTATTTATTAATATTAAGTCTTGATTTAGTCCAAAATTAGGTAAAATTCTACTATTAGATCTTATATTTGTGTAAATTATGGATTTAGTATATGTATTTTAATTTAGTCAATTTTAATCCTAATCCAATGATAATAGTTAAATTTATTCGATTAAATTATGTTATTAGTTATGTATTATGCTTAAAGTAATAAATTTGTCCTCGTTCATCAATTGGGTCATTCTTAGTGGTTATATTGTTTGAATTTTAAAATTTTAGTATTAATGCAAATGTTACTTGTTAAATCTATTAATTGTTATTTTTTTGTAAGTAATTTGTGAAAATAACAAGCAGACATAGCATTAAACATGTGATAATATGTTTGACACATTAAATTTTAAAAAATATCAGAACTTCACTTAATGAATTTAATAGCTATCATTTGAATAAGACTAAAATTTTCAAATTCTAAAAATAGAGGGATTAAAAATGATCAAATTAAAATACATGTGCTAAATCTACAACTTGCGCAAAGTAAGAAGTCTAATAGCATAACTTCACCTTTTAATTATAACGACTAAAGGTGAAGACACATTTATCCCGTGTATTTATTTTGTATTATTTTGAATAATTTATTTTTGTAAAATTATCTCATGACAGCAATTCATTTAAATACATTATATATTGTACAAGTATATATGTACATACACAAAGAATGATCCACTTGTATTAATATAAAAATAACTAAGCTTTTTATACTTTTATAATTATTTTAATTTTTGAGTATCTTCTATATTAGTTTTATAATCTATATTCGAGTTTCATGCTATACTTTTCTTCGAGATTTAAATATGTATTATTTCATTAAAAATATAAATTCTTTTACTTTTTATTTTTATTTTAATTGACATGACAGTTTGTTTTTTTTCCTTTTTGATATAAGTGTAGAAAATTCAATTTTTTTCCGACCATGTGATTTTAGTGTTTGGTTCATTTGATGATATTTTCAATCATAAATGATCTTGGAATTTTATCGTTTATTTATTATTGATTTTGAGATTATAGTATAAGGGCAATTTTAGATTGAGTGGTCTATTTAGTTGTGATTAGTGTAAAAATAACGATAATAATAATGGTAGAGACTGTAATAATATTATAGTATAAGATAAAAAAGAGAGAGGTTAAACCACTATACTAAAAATAAATGTCCATCTATCAAGACCCTAGACTTTTAAGATACGTAGCCATCGATGTTAAAAAAATATTAAATTGAGTTTCAATTTTAACAATTTTATTATTTTTTAAATCCCATTTTTACAATCTTAGGTTTTCATTCATTAAAAAGTTTGCTTTTTATTCTAAATTTTTTTGTAACACATGTTTCATTCTTTTCAAAATTTATTTTAAAAGGCATGCTTATAATTCTGTTTTTAAAATTTAAAAATTTTCAAGGAAACTAAATTTCAGCATTGTTTGAATAAAAAAATAAATCAAATTGAGTTTTAAGGTGTAATTAAGCTAAGTTAAATTTAACCATTAAAAAAATTAAAATTTCCATTCTAAGTTCTTTAAAATTTGTAAAGTTTAAGTTAATATAAGAAAATTTACACTTTAACCCTTTTAAGAATAATAATATTACAATAAAATCTTTACTAAAATAATTTTATAAATCAATATAATAATTAAATTTTATTTTATTTCTTACAAAATTTATAATTTAACTTTCTTCCTCTTAAAAGATTTTCTAACCTTGTCCTTGGTTTCAAAAAATTGGAGTTTTGACTTGTAATTATGTAAGTTTTATCTTATTCAAATCTTAAAAAAAAATCCTTATTATACTTTATTTATGTTTTTAAGGAAAACATGTAAATTTCAATTTAATGGAATTCATTTAAAGCTATGATTTTAATGAAAAGTTCATTTAATTTTATTAAAAATTTTCATTTCATTTGGTGAGGTCCATATTTTCAGTAACATGAAGAATATACACTATTTTAAAGTGAAAATTTATTCTATTTTAGTTAATTTTACATGTTATTATTTTTATAAATAATATTTATTTTTTTCAAGAAAATTATTTAAAAATATTTACAGTTAGTATTAGAGTCATTTTTTTACCTATCTTAATGTTTCAAATTTTAGTATATGTATTGAAAGATGATCAGGTTAATAAAATCGAGTCTTAATCAGGTTAGGTCGATGTAACTAAAAGTTGAAGATAATAAAAAATGACATTTCGTTAAAAAGGGAATTGTAATATATTAGATTTTAATTTATGGAGCTTAAGTTAGTGGATAATTTTATTATTTTTAATTCACAATACAATAACAGTTTGTTTGGTTGAATGGAAGGAGCCATTCATTCAAGCCTGATTCAATGGATCCACTACAATGCACATATTTGGTTTATTGTAATCTATTACTACAGTCGGGTCTGTTTAGCTCTCTATTCCCCCAAAACACCAAATTTCATTCGTTGCTTCCACCACTAAATTGCAATTACACGAACTAATGAATAAAGAAAAAAATCATAACCTGTCATTATTGCCCTTTACCATTCTCCCTCACCAAGCAACTCAAGCTATCACACCTCCAATCTTGTCTTCTCATTCCCGTTCGATTTCAAATATTTTCTCTTCTTCTTATTTTTTCCTTTTTATATCTTCCATTTTTCTTATTTATTTTTTTCCTATAAGATTTGTGACCTTTGTAAAGTAGAATGATTAACTGAGGATGAGCATTATCGTGCGTTGAGCAAAATTCCAAACCATCCAATGCATATGCTTATTTCTTTAGTCTACCTTCTTCTGTGCGATTGGAATGATTGAGAATATTTCTTTCTGACCATTAAAAATCATGGTTGTGTTGGAGATGTTTTGATAAATTTTTGCATATGTAATATTTGGATGGCATAATGACATGATAGAATGCCACAGACTGTTGTAACTGTTTGATGTTGTAACGTTGTAAAATTTAAGGTATAGATTATCGCATATAAGCTACCGACATCATATAACTTTTTGTTAATGTATGAACATTATGTTTAGATGTAAAATATAGTTCTCAATCTATTTATTACTTCTAATATTTTACTTTTTAGTTTAAAAGATAATTAAATTATTTGTTTCGATACTGATGCTTTAGCACATTAAATATATATATTGCATTTTAAAAATAATAAAGTAGACTATATATTATTTTTATAATATTATATATTGTGATATTTATTAATTCATATTTTAATAATAATTATATTAAGAATATTATTAAATTGTATATTATTTTATTAAATTGTATTTAATAATAATTATGTTAAAACATTTATTATTTTTATTAAAATATATTTAATAATAATCTTATTAAAATTTAATAATAACAATAATCATCTACCTAAATAAAATTCTATTAAGGATACTTTAATCATTTAAGTATTTTTTCTTATACTATTATAACATCTATACTATTTAACCATACTATTTAACCAAACACAATAAAATTATTATAATTCTATTCCATTCTATTAAATTAAATAATTAAATTATTAATTATAATTTTACTCCATTACAATTTTATTTTATTCACTCAACTAAATCTGGTGTTAGTTTCCAAAACTGTAATGATTGCAGCCTTTAGTACTTGCCTTATAAGAGACAAAATTTACTTGGTTTAGTAATGAGGAGGGAAGAGCGATGAGGGAAAGGTTTGATAGGGCCTTGGTAAATAAGGAATGGGTGGAAAACGATGCTAACACTGTAGTTTTCAACCTAGCGACTGTAGGGTCTGAAGTCTGAACCACTTTTCTTGTAATTTCGATTTTATGAATAAAAAGGCTCTTAGAAAGATCAGGGTGTCTAGAGCTTTGAGCCTTGCACAAACAGTCCATGGGTCCTCCTCCTTATACAAGTACGGAAGTTATAAACCTGTAGGAAGTTACTGGAGGAATGAAGTATAAATGAAGTAGGAAATAACGGCAGGAATGTTAAGCCCCTAGTGAAAAAACCATCATATTTACAAAGAAAGGAAATTTTAAAGGGTGTCTGGGAGATGTTTAAGGAAATATAAAAGTAACTCGAGGAAATTTGGAGAGGGGATGAGATTTATTACCTTAAAATATTGTAGTCAATCGGATTGGTAATTAAATCGGTCATACTATCAATTTAATTAAAAAATTATTAAAAAATAAAAAAATAAAGATATAAAATTTATGTCAACTGCCTTATTCAAAATTCTTCTTTAAATCAATACTTCAATTAATTTTCAATTCAATAGTCTAATCGGTTGATTTAATCTAGTACAAACAAAATGGTTAAATTAAAGAATGAAAATACTAATATTTTTCACTGAACTTAATTTTTTTTTGGTTTTTTCACCCACAATTTTGAATTCAACCCCTAACACCTCTTTCTTCTATCTTAATTTATTTCTTTCAAAAAAAAAATATTCTATCTTAATTTTTTTAAAATGAGATAAAGTCTGACTTTTATCATAATTAGTGCATCCAGTAAATATAACTTTTTTCATGTGGGAATTTAGAGGTTTTTTTTTTCAAAGTAGGTTAAATTATGATCCGTGATATTATTAATTAAATAAAAAAAATTTAAAATTAAAATTTAATAAAAATTATATTAAAAAAAAATCATCTCTCAATCTCTCTCTCTTTTCATCTTCATCTTCCCTACCAAGAAATTTCTACAGATTTTGAAGTAAACTATACTTCAAATTTCTTCCATTAAAACAAACGTTCACTTTCAATATTAAAATAAACCCTCATATTTTTTGCCATTAAAATAAACTTTCATTTTCAATATTAAGAACCCAAAATAGGAAAGAGAAAAATGACCAAAAAACAAAAAACCATTTTCTCCATTTTGAGAGTGAGACAAGTCGATTTTATGGGGTTTTTATTTTCACAAATGGCTAAGAAGATAAAGATAGAGAAGATGATAAAGGAAAAGGAGGGACAAAGAAAGAGAGATGACTTAATGTTAATTTTAAATATTTTTATTTAATTAAAAATATCACGTATCATAATTGAATTGATTCAAGTTTTTTTCAAAGGAAATAAAAAAAAACATAATTTAAATAGCCTTAAAGAAATGGTACATAAATAAAATAAAGTGAGTTTAATGAGAATAGACACCTCACGGTTAAATGGTTAAAAACGTCGTATAGCATAATAATTTAAAACATGAAATCTTATCTTATATCAATTAAATAAGCCTTGAAAAGTAAATTAATTTGTTAATACTTAATGCTTAGTGGTGTCACACCAAAATTAAATATAATCAAATGTTTCTTTTCTTCTAAGATTACCCACTTTAAAATCCTTAAATAATCATTCCTTTTACTATCATAAAATATTTAACTAAAGTATGAAAATATTAAAATTATTAAATTGAAAAAATAATACATATATATATAAATTTTCACATAGTTTTCAATTTGTGTTTAATGTTTTTAATAAAATTATTAATTTTTAAAACTACCAACAACCATTTAACTTATTATAATCTATCTTCCTTTAACTATCATTATATGTTAGGACATGTTGGAGAGCTGACGAAGGGTGTGGCTAGTAGGTTCGAGCTGCATTTGTATAGAGGATTCAAAGGTGGCAAATACAAAAATTAGAAGGGCGCCATACATGTACTATCGAATGTATGACTCAAAACCACTAGAAATTGGATGTCAAAAGTATCTGCAACTGCTCCATGCCACTAGTGAAAGATAGCCCAACCATTCATGTGTCAACATTGATTGCAGACATGCAAGCCCGGTTCCAATACAAAGTGTCATACAAGAAAGCATGGTAGGTGAAACAAATGGCAATGGAGCAGTTGTACAGCGACTGGGATGAACCATATAATGAACTTCAATGGTGGATTTTAGCGATGGTGGAGTACATGTCAGGAACTGTCGTAGACTTGCAAACGTTGACTTACAAAGGCCCGAATGGACAACTTGAACGAGGGAGAAGAGTTTTTCACCAATTGTTCTGGACGTTCGATCCATGTGTTAGGGTATTCCACTACTGCAAATCGCTTGTGCAGGTTGATAGAACGTGGATTTATAGAAAATACACGCAGATACTACCGATTGCAGTTGCATAAGACAGTAACTGAAATGTCCTATCGATCGCCTTCGCCATCGTGGAATTGGAGAACTCTGAATTGTGAGAATTTTTTATTAGGAACTTGTGAAGGCATGTTGTTAGGCAAGGCAACATTTGCATTGTCTCCAATAGATCCAAGGGTCTTATTGTTGCGATTTGGCAATTCGAGGTTTTGTGGAGGTCCGTCTACTGCATTCGTCACATCGCTGTCAACTTTCACAAGGAATACAAGAACAAAGACTGGTACAAACAAATCATGAACATTGGTACAAATATCATAATTAAAATTGTTTTTGTGAATATTTTGAGTCCATTTACTAAAAAAAATCGTAACGTGTTTTATCAGAATACATTCACAGGGTACAAGCTGGAACCACACCGATTCAAGCATAAGATGACAAGGTTGGAGACTAATATAGTGGGGTACAATCCTTCTCTCAGACAGTGGTTGAGTAGCATGGAGCCGTGGCAATATGCTCAATGTTTTGATAATGGCTGCCAATATGGTCATATGATAACCAACCTTGTTGAAGCTGTTAATTTCATATTGAGGCGAACATGTCACTTACCAATTTCATCAGTTTTCTCAGCTACATTTTACAGGCTAGTAACTCTGATGCCAAAAATGGGGTTTAAGACAAGCAAAATAGATGGAGGTTGGACACGTACATGTCGAATATGCCAGGAATGTCATGGAAGTCAATGCTTAGAGGGCAAGGTCGATGTGTAATACCTCTAATCCACATCTAGCGCTGGAATAGGGTTTTAGAGTATTTTCGAAGCTTATCAATCAAACATGCATAAATTACTAACATTTCTTATCCTATTATGTTTAGGTCAAAAACCAATTAAACGCATACATATTGTCCCTTATTCGAGCCCTCGAGGCCCAAAATACGCGTTATACACAAATCGGGACTAATTCGGAAACTTAAAAAGTTTTTCAAAAAATAATAAAAATTTTCAAAGCTGCAGGGTTCACACGGCCAAGCCACACGCTTGTGTGCCAGACCGTATGCCCTTTCAAAATGGCCTCACGCGCTCGTGTGCTAGCCGTGTGTCTTACACTGTCCAGTCACACGCTCGTGTAGACTCAAAATGAACATTAAACAACAAGTTTGCCATTCCCTGCAAGCTTGGACAATAAGCAACTAAAAAATCATTTATTTGACCAATTCAAAACACGATCAAACACATCCAAATTATATCAAAACATACATCCTAGGTGCCTAACCAATGTACCCTCATTGGTACCACAATTATATCATCAAATCATATCATCAAAGTATCATTCAAGTCTAAATTATAAACATACCTAATTTAATCCATTTTACCTAGCTTGTGAACACTTACACACCAAATTAACATGCCAAAATAAAACTTCAAAAACAAACACATGTATATATATGTATACCAAACCAATATTAAGTTTATAACCTCATTTATATTCAATCCACAAAAAAACTATTAATTAGACACCCTAGGTACATGCCGACACAAAAGGATAAATATCACCATGTTTGAGATCGGGATAGTTGTTAGATGCTGAATCGACGATCAAATTAAGTACCTAACCTGCGTATGGGAAACAAACTGTACGTTGAGTAAAACTCAATGGTATTTCTATAATCCGAATATTTAAAGATAAGAATTTACAATATACGATTGAAATATAAACACATATTAATATTTATTTATTACAACAACCATATCATATTTCATTTATTTCACAAATATCTCAATTCACATACTTGCTATATAAATAGCTTTTTCACAATTTATTTTCAAGTCACTATTTCACTTCCATTTCTCATACAATGCCATGTCAATATCAATCATAAAATTTTATTATTTATTTACTCTTATTAACACGACTCGGACTCGGAGGGATACACGAATCCAACCAAAACACACCAGTTTGGCACCCAGTGCCTCATCGGATAATTCAAAGTAATAATTTAACACCTAGTGTCTTATCGATTAAACCGAAGTAAATTGGCACCCAATGCCTCATCGAATTAATCTAAAGTAGTAAGTTGACACCCAGTGTCTCATCGACTCAAAGTCGAAGAAATCCCTAAAATCTTCCAATCCTATGGCATGCCATCTATATCTAACTCAGCTCGATACAGTTAATAGGGTTTAATTTCACATTTCAGATATAATCAATATCCAATACTGATTTTTCGTATAATCACATAATTACACATATATTCATTTCAATTCAAAAATCAATCCATTCAATATATATATCTACTAATTCAATTCATTCAATCAATTAACAAAATATAAATTACTCACCTCAACACTTACCATATACATTAAATATTAATTACAACAATTAATAACTAGTTTCGGATTATAGAAATACAAACCAGAAATTCCGAGCTATTCCTTGTCAATTTTATCTTTTCCTTTTTTAGTCGAGGATTTTGGTACGACGTTAGCTACGAAATTAAAACAATTAAAAATCATCAATACAACACAACACAATTCAATTTCATATTGAATATTTCATTTTTTTCTCAAATATTGCCTAATTTCCAATTTAGTCCCTAAACCGAGACTAACTTTAATTCTTCACATTTAATTCTTTATTTTCATGCAAATTCCATTTTAGACTAAATTCAACTCCCTATTTTCACATAAATTCATAAATTTTAAAATTTTCACAATTTAGTCCCTATTACACAAAATTTACTATTTGTTTTACAATTTAATCCTTTTTCATTTCTAACTTAAAAATCTATCAATTTAATCCCTAATACTAAAATTATTCAACATAGACAACACCTAAAACTCAATACTTTCTAAAATTTTGACATGGGTTGGGTAGTATTTAATACCGAGATTTCAAAAAAAAATTACAAGAAAATGGACTAAATTGACTAACCAATTGAACTTTGAACAATTGAAACCCCTAAGTCCTTCGTGTCTTTCTTTCTCTTTTTTTTCTTTCCCTTTCTGTTTCGTTTTTGTTTTGTTTCTTTCTATTTCTATTTCTTTATTTATTTGTTTTTATTATTAATATAATATAATATATATACTTAAACATTAAGGTAAATATATTATAATATATATATTAACTTTAAATTTTATAATAATTTCACATTATGCCACCTCATTTATAAGTAAAGTCATAATTGTTTCTTTGGTTGTAACACCCCTAACCCATATTCGTAGCCAGAATAGGGTTACAAGGCATTACTGATCAATCACAACATAAATCATACATTTTCACACAATCATCAATCAAATATAATCACAATGTCTCTTATAAGGCTCAATGAGACCTTAAAACGTTCTTAAACGGGGTTTGGGACTAAACCGATAACATTTGCAAATTTTGAGAAACTTATAAAATTTTCAAGCATTCAGGAGTCACACGCCCGTGTGAAAACAGGGCATATATACTGATGTGCACCACACGGTCGGAGACATACCTGTGTGCCATAACCGCAGGAAATCTGGAAGGGTTACTTACTTGGATCACACGGCTAGCCACACGCCAATGTCTCAGCCCGTGTCTCACACATGGCCAATAGACACGCCCGTGTATCTAGACTATGTCAAACCTACAGGGTACACTGACTTAATATCGAAGGGCTACCTCAGGGGAGACACGGCCGTGTAGCATGACCGTGTGTCGTACACGGCTAAGACACACGCCCGTGTCTCTATCCTTGTGGACAAAAATAAACCATTTACAAGGCAATTTGCCACCTTTTTCATGATCACCTAAACAACCACATTGGTACCAATTCATCATACAATTAAGCAATCTAAACATCCATTTCAATACACATTATAAGCCATTTCAAAATCAAGCATTTTTATACTCAAATCAATACCATTTGTACATTCAAACACATACTATCTAGCATGATTCATTCTTCATTACTCACCTATTCAATCATATACAAAAGTACATATCATACTTATCAATACAACCTATTTCAATATGTATTTTTACTACCATCTATCACAAACAAAGCTTAACTCATAAATCATCTATTAGCCATTCATTTATTAAGTCCAAATTCATGCTTTTCATAAGTAAATACTGATTATATACCAATTGACCAAATGATCATCTTGAACCATCACCAATCATACCAAATTATGCCATTACACAAGGCAAATTACACACCAAACATAAGTCATTAATAAGCCATAAAAAATGGCCAAAAACATCACCAAAACCTTTATCAAAAAGACTCAAGCCTATACATGCCATATAACCAAGTCATACTTCCAACCCGAGAGAACGTCTGAATCATTATAAAACATAGAAAAATAACACAAAATAAGCTATAAAGCTTAGTAAGCTCATACGGTAATAAATTCATATTATTAAATAACTGTATTTAAAACCATTATTCAAATCATGATATAATTCATATGATTGCACCATTCTATCTCGAATTCATACACACAGTTAATCAAGATTTTCATGAGTTTATTCATTCAAAACACATATGGTTTGAATACTTCTTATCAATTCATTCACATCTTCATATGCATAAACAATTATATATATAAACTTTATTCAATTCAATTTCCATCACTTTTTCTTTAGCCAAGTGAATTATGCGAAATATTATCAAATAACCGTATTTCGCACTCTATGTGCCATATGTATATTTAGTTGAAACAAATATAACTCATATCTCACATATCATTCAATTCATACCTCATTATAGCCAAATAAACACATTTTGGCATGAATGATGATCGTTTTAGGAATCACTAAACTAGACAACAATCACGAATAAGGCAAGCGCACCTATAGAATGGTAGTATAGTATGGTGAGTCAGGAATATCGTATCCACGAGGACTAAAAGTACTAGTAATAACTATCTTTCTATTATTTAGCCTATAATTAAAGGGATTTATTTTAATCTAAAATTAACTAAACTAATTGACTAATGAACACGATAGCGAGTGAAGGAAATAATCAAATAAACCAATGATAAAGACAATATCCAAGGAAGAATCCACCTAGACTTCACTTATTATTCTGACTCTGAATTAAACGATTTATTCACTTGTCTTGATCCGTAAAAATCCCTAAATTATGTTAATATCTCTTTCGAGACTAAGAACAACTGACTTTAGGTTGATTAATTGAAATCTCTTTCTAATTAAAACCACTATTGTCGCATTAACTCGGTCTATGGATTCCCTTTTAGATTTGACTCTAATCCGGCAGATTTATGTCGTCCTATTTCTAGGATTGCAATCAACTTCGCTTAATTATGCTAGATCTACTCTTAAACAGGGACTTTTGCTCCACTAAATAAGCACATCAAACTTGGATTAATATCCTAAAAATATTAAGGCAATGATTAAAAGCACATAATTAAGAACAAGAACAAGTATTTGTCGTGTAATTCAAAAAATTAAATAATAAGATTCATCATAGGTTTCATCCTCCCTAGGTCTTTAAGGAGTTTAGTTCATAACGTAGAAGAAAAACATCTCAAATTTAGAAAAAACAACACGACATAAAAAAACCCAAATAAACTTTGAGAGAAATTTGAATAGAGATCTTCGATCTTAAAGTGGATCTGCTTTCAAGATGATTCCAATGGTTTTCTTCAAGTAATTTCTGCTTTCTACTCTGTTGTCCTCTTAGGTCTTCTTCTAGTGTGTTTATATAGACTTTAGAATGCTCAGAAACCCTAAAAATTGGCTTTTTCCGTGTGTTTGGGAAACCAAGAGCAATATCGACACGGGTTGCCACATGGGCGTGTGGCTAGCCCGTGTGGCTCACATGGGCATGTGCTCTGCCTGTGTGGAAATGGTCTTGGCCGTGTAGATCTTTAAATCAATCCGTTTTGTCCGTTTTTTGCCCGTTTTCTACTTCTTTTGTTTCCCTATGCTCTCCTAAGTATAAAACATGAAATTAAAGGATTAAGAGCATTAAATTGAATAAATTAAATAATAAATCATCCAAAAACATGCTAAGTATAGGATTAAAATGTGTTACTTTTATGCTTTATCAATGAAACATAATTATACATAAATCTTTCTCATTTCATATACATGATACACTAAGAACTTACCAAAATTACCTTCATTTGATTCTCATATAGGTTCTGTACATACCTGTATCACTTAATTCGGTTGTACTTTCATTTTCATCTTGACTTTGCCCGTTAACCATTCGGAATTGTTAATGATACTCGGGAATCACGATAGCTCGTACAATGTCATATCCCCAATATGGTCTTACATGTTATCATATCTCGGTGCCACTATCCTAGACAAGGTCTTATACAAAATCATATAACGATGCCAATGTCCCATACATGGTTTTACACGTAATCACAATACAATGCCAATGTCCCAGACATGGTCTTACTAGTAATCACATCTCGAAAATCCTAATGTCATGACATTTGTATCCTATACTATTCCTAAGGTTCGTACGGGACTTTCGTATATCGTAACTTCGTCGATTCTTGCTCGTATTCATGACCATTCATCATTTAATTCAATTTAATAATAATTAAGCATTTATAACACAATTTAAATACGTTTATTAGCATATGAACTTACCTCATTCGTTATAACGACAAGTTGGATCGACTAATCTGATACTTTGCTTTCCCCTGTTCTAGATTCGAATCTCATTTTTCTCAATCTATATAATAACAAAATTTAATTATTTAATTATTAATGCATTCAATTTAACACAATTTACACATTTTAGCAAAATTACACTTTTTCCCCTATTATTTCACATTTTTCAATTTAGTCCTTATCATATAAAACTACAAATTCATACAATTCAATACCAACCTATGCTAGCCGAATTTTCCTTATATTCATAAACCATTATAATCATCAAATTAATGGCCATAATAATCCACTCATATAAATAATGGTCAAATTGTCATGCAAGTGCTCCACATTTCCTTTGTATAGCTATTTGATTCATTTAACTAATAGAACTCATATTTTACGCCTTACGCGATTTAGTCCTTTTTACCGAATTAAGCACTCAAACGGTAAAATTTCTTTACGAAATTTTCACACGAACATTCTATCATATGTAAACCTTAATAAAATAATAAAATAAATGTTTTGACTTCGGATTATGGTCCTGAAACCACTGTTCTGATTAACCCTGAAAGCGGGCTGTTACATTGGTCCCTTTAATTTTTCTTTAATCTATAATTCAACTTTTATGCAAATTTAGTCCTTATACCTAATTACTCTTAATTCAAGCAAATTTTCTTAACCAAAACCTAATTAACCACACAAATAGCTTCGTAAATATTTTTTAATAAATATTTACAAGTCTGATTTATAGTAACGGAGATTCAAAAATGCACTTTCTGACACTTGTCACTATCGGGTTGTTACACAATGAATGCAAAACTATATTCCCGAAACTTGGAGACGTTTCGGGTGATAGAATACATCAGTCATCGCTTAGGGACCCGGTCAAGGTCCTACGAAGTTTATCTCGGAAACAGATGGTGCAAGTACGAGAGGTTCTAAACACTTTGATACCAGTATGCGCATGTGGTTGCAGCATATGCAACCTTTAATTTGAATGTCACGATAATGTGTACACGCTTGAATGTACATTGCATATTTGGGGTAACGAGTTCCCCGTATTAAAGGATGAATTGACATGAGAAGAGCCCCCGCCTGCGTTCGAGATATTGCCAAATAGGTCACTACATAGGAAGCTCAAAGGTCGATCGAAAACGAGAAGGATTCAGAATGGCATATATATTAAAGAAGAGCTTGAACCAAAGCTTTGCACCATATGCAGAACAGCCGACCACAATCGAAACAAGTGTATTCATTTTTCTCCTTTTTTTATTTATTATCCTACCGGTTGATCTGAATCTTAATCTATACAATAATTTATTTCAATTTATCAATTCTAAATACCTTATAACATCTTATTTCATGTATATGACTTCTTACTTTATCTTTCCGTAATTAACCTAAAGTTTTGCATTTTCTTCAATTTAGTCCTTAAAATCAAAACTATAATATCTATTTTGAAGTTCACCCTTGTTTAACCCTACAGAAATAGTAATTACAAAATTTCATGTCAAATCCAAAATATTTTCATTTTAGTCTCTAAACTCAAAACTGATTAAATTCACTTTACAAATTAGTCATTAATCATTTCTAAACTTACAAGCAAGCTATTGAACATAAAAAACTATCAATGAAAAACTTTTAAAACTTTAACAGTTTTATGATTTAATATTTGGGGTAGCTAAATTAAGTTGTAATAATTTCAAAAACATAAAATTTATTAAAAAAAGGCTTGGTGGTGGAGCAAAATGATGATGATGATTTCCTTTATTTTATGTTTTATTATAATTTAATTTTTATTTTAACATTTAAATTCAACAAAAAGCTAAACATTAACCGTCCACTAAAAGGATTGTGTTTGAATTACCACTTAAACCCCTTAACAATCTCTAATTAAATCTTTTAACAAAAAACAATCAATAATAGTTAACTTTTATAGTTTTTACGATTTAGACTTTATATCTTAATTAACCATCCAATCACTAAAATTTTTGGACAAAAACTCAAACCACCTATATAACCACTTTGTAAATATTTAATAAAAATATTTATGGGCTTAGATTGTGGAAACGAGTTCTCGATACCTCAATTTTCAAAGCCACTAAGTTTAGGGTCAAACCACTTATACTTTAACTAACTGTTCAATTAACAAAGATTACCATATCAAATTTTAATATAACACTATATTTGACTCGTAAATATTATTATTTATTATTTACAGTCTCACACGTTGAAATTGTAGTCTCAAAACCATTGTTTTCAACATCATTGGAAAACAGTTTGTTACACATTTTGAGCAAGAGATGTCACCTATGGACACTGAATCTAATTTAACTCAAGCATCAATATCAAGAATTAAATTTAATATAATATACTCATTTGAAGATATTTAAGTCATTTTTAAGCTTACTTTAAATTTTGGTTACAGTCTGAGGTTGTTCGGGTCTTAATCGAGGCAAAACAGGGCAAACAAGGTCAATTTCATGACACTAGGATATGTGTATCGCGACATTGAACCAATGTTGCGACATCAAGATGCTAGTGTCGCGGTACCGAAGACAAAATACCCACTTGGGTCTCCCCTCCTTCAATATCACAACATTGGAGGTCGGATATTGCAACAATAGGCTAGTATCGAGATATCGAGCTTTGGATATCGCGATACTGAAGACAAAATACCTAGGACATCTTTACATTTCCTAAAAACAAGTTATAGTGAATTTATATTTGCCGTTATAGTGAATTTATATTTGCCCGTAGTTTTTTAATCCTTTTTAGAGGGATTTTTCACATAAATATTTGTGTTCGATCTTTTCAATTTTATTCAATATTTAGATTGTTCGTTGCTTAATCGAGTTTATCCCCAACACTTTTCGACAAGTAATGGAAGTGATTCCCTTGATAATTAGTAGAATAGTTACTTTCTTATATAGATGAAAAGTAAAAAAAATATATACACAAAAATAATTTTTCTTTTTTTTGTTTTTTGGTTTTGTGTATTAACTTATTAATTATAAGAAAAACACATTAACAATTAGAACAAAAAGAATCACAATGAATTGAACATACCAAGATAAAGTTTTTTTTTGATAAATTATAAGAAGAGAATAAAATTCTAATAATAACACGATTAGCACAATTCAAACTCAAACTTAAATTACATGTTAGATGACGAACACCTTTTACTAATAGAACAATATACAATATTGCAAGGAAAGGTGTTATTAAAGAGGTAAAATTGAGAGAGAGAAAATGAGTATCAAATTCAAAGGCAGTGCGTCAATCTGTCTCATTGGAAACCGCTACGCAAAGTGGTGGGCCCAAACACTGCTGCATTTCGATGCCTTAATCAACCAACTCTACATATTTAATTTCTTACATCCATATTCTCCCACGTGACTATTTCTCTTAAACCACATGCTTAATTCTCTCTCTCGTTTCTGTCCCTCTTCTCTTTTTAAAAAAATCTCTGGCTATCCATTCTTTCTCCATTCATTTTCTTTTCGGTCTCTCCAAACATGTATTCTCTAAAATCATATGTTTTGGTTTTAAGCTTAATCTTTATTCCCTTTTTGGCTAACAATTTTCTTGTTTTTGTTAACTCCATAACTTCTTCGTCTTCTTATTCTTCTTCGTCGGGTAATCAATACACCACTTTTTTCAACGCTATATCTTCTTCCACCAATCCCAAGGCTTCCTTAAACTCCGGTAAGAACCAAACGACGTCGTCTCTGAGATCATCCAGCTTCTGCTACGTATGGGATGTGACCTGCTCTGAGGAGGTGTTGGGCCTGGCCCGGAAGCCCGACAACGTCGAGTGGATTAAAGGGTTGAGAAGGAAGATACATGAGAACCCTGAGCTAGCTTTTGAAGAGTACGAAACCAGTAAACTCGTTCGATCCGAGTTGGACCGTATGGATATTGAATATAGGTACCCTTTAGCCAAAACGGGTATTCGGGCTTGGATTGGAACCGGTGGCCCGCCCTTTGTTGCCATCCGAGCTGACATGGATGCCCTTCCTATACAGGTACATATACTTAGGTTCCTTCTCTTCTTTTTTAATTTTTATATTTGTATACATCTATGTATTTTATAACTATATACTGTATACTTGTACATACACACATACGTAGACATACATGTATACGTGTAAAGGGTTCTTACTTCCGGTAGGTGGTTCATGATCATTGTATTCATTTATTTAATTTGGACTTTGTTAGTTCAGAAAGTTTGAGGATTTTAGTTTAAGATTTTTGTGTATGAATTTATTTTCGTAGGTTGGATATGTTTTAATTTTATTTTACATTTTTTTTTGATAACATGAGGACAAGAAATGTACTTTTAAATTAAATAAGACAAAAAATAGAATGTACAGTTTTCAATAATAACATTATCTTAACATAATAATAAAAGATCTTAAAATAAATTCAATTTTGTACTTCGAAATTCAATTTTGTACTTGGAAATTCTAAGTAATCTTAAAGACTTGTAGGCTAGTGGTCCCCCATTGAACCCTCCAAGTATATAATTTGATTTTTTTTATATATCTAAATAATTTAGGAAAATTGCCATGCCCTCTTTTCACTTATGTGGAGTAATTTAATTTTAGGAAGCTGTAGAATGGGAGCATAAAAGCAAAGTTGCCGGAAAAATGCATGCTTGTGGCCATGATGCACATGTTGCAATGCTTGTTGGTGCTGCCAAAATATTGAAGAATCGTGAACACCTTTTGAAGGTAAAATCCAAGTTCTAATCCCTTCTTACGCATTGAATGCATCTAGTTTAAGTGTGTATATCTCAATGGCAATCAATTTAGATGCAAAGCTAAAGCAACAAGTTTAAACAAACTCAAGATTAATCCATTTGATAAATGGGTAAAGAAAAAGTACAAAAAAAAAATTGACGACCCATTTAGGCAAGAAATGTAGTGTTGGCTGGTGATAAATGGAAAGGGCACCCAATATTTGTTTCCTAGCAAACTATTTGACCCTCGACCATGTGTAGCCCAAAAAAGCATGTGATGGTTACATGTTTCGTTGTTTTTGTAATCAATTCTGTCACACATTTATCGCTACCTTTCGCCTTTATCTTCATTGTCATTTGGTTGTCTCACATTTTTCCCTCTTTTTTTTTTCTACCCTTTTCATCGTTATCACAAGAATTCTAACTTAATAATAATGTTTTCTGAAAAATAAATTCAAGCAATATGATTTTTCAAATCTTCACCCACAAGGAAATGTATCCCTTTCTCATCACATGGCCTGCTTCCCCTTTACATCCCAATCAAAATTGATGGATTGTTTAAGTTTAAAATAGATGATGATTTAACATAATCGTTCTTCATTTAATCTTTTAGTGATAAAATTGGGGTTTGATCTTTACAGTTAATAACTAATCGTTTATCTTTTTAAAGAAGACTCACGACAAAAAAATTAATCATTACAACTAATTATAAATATACTAATTCCAACCAATAAACAACCAATACCCTTATATACATATTTCTTAAACTAAAAGATATTAAATGCTTTAACCCGATTAACTTAACTACTTTCATTTATATCAAATGAAATTTACCATCAAAGTTGCCCGTTGACTCATGGCTACATTTTAGGAATTAGTGTTTGAATCTATGCTCTCTTTTTTTTTGGGAACCCCTTTTCGTCTCATGCTTTTTGGAACACTAGGCCATCTTTTTCATCTATAAAATTTGAACCTTTAGAGGTCAAGAAAGGGGGAAAATTGCTCCTTCAAAAGGGGAAAATAAATTAAGTGCTAAAATCGAATAATAATTTATTTTTCCCTTCAACTTTATAATAAAAATTATTTTAACTTTCTATTTAATTTTTTGTCTTTTTCAATGGTATACACATAAATTGTCACGTAAATATTATGTTAGTAATTAATCAATTTTTTAATATTTAAAATTTTAAAAATATTAAAAAATATTAAGAAATTATTAACATTATTGAAAAGTATAAAAATTATTTTTAAATGGTAGGCACATGGATGCCACATCAGTAAAGTTAACAGATACTAATTTTTCGGTGTATTTTGGGTGTGATTTGACAAACAATGCATGTTTAAGGGTTAAAAGAGACAAAAAATTAAATAAAAAACTAAAATATATTTTTCTATAAAATTGGAGGGTCAAATAAATAATCTTTGTTTTCAAATTGTTTAACCATATATTCTTTTATATATATATATTATAATTAGGATTAGGGGTGAGGTTGTTAGGGATTGAACCCAAGCTCTCATGTCACAACACAAATGCTCTTATTGCTAAGCCAAGAGATTGTTGGGAAGCATATATTCTTATAGTTATCACTTTAAAACCTATTAAATAATAACGTATCATTCAAAATAAAATTCTTAATAAGATCTAAAATAAAATTAAGTAGATTAAATTTTTTTTTAAAAAAAAGAGAAGATATCATGTTATTTTTTAGTTTATTGAGTAGATAAAATTATAAACCCTACAATGCATCAAATATTAGCTTAAAGAAATATGTTTTTAATTAAAGCATGATAACTTACTTTCCATCCTATGCCTGCCTTTATACATGGGAAGGAATCTTGATCAAGGACATAAAGTTGTGTGGAAGAAGAATAAAATTTTCCCTAATGTTTTGTTGTACATGTTGATAGAAATTCCTGCAAGTCATAGTTAAAGCTTGTTGAAAAAGACAGTATATCAATAAGATATATTCTTTCTCTGGATTCATGGCTGTGTATATATTCGTATTGAATACGGATACAGTCCAAATACATACAGCTGGATGGATATTCATATATTAGTCTCCAGACTGTGACATAAACCTAAGTTGCTTGCTCAATAATGTCCAATCTTTGTCCTCATTTGTATAAAATCATTATTTTATGTTTTCTCTTTTCCTTCCATCTAACCACGTGTGGTTAATTTGGTTTTTTATCAATCAAACCAACATTTAATATTATAAAAATCAATCAATATTTAACTATTGTTACATTAAAAAAATATCTGCATTTTCTATGAACAATTTGTTTGGTCGTGGGAAGCTTTAAGAAGAAGACAAAAATGGGATAATTTATTTATACAACACTAGCAGGTTTTATTTTACTTTACGCATGCTTGCTATTTGTTTTTGTTATTATTATTTCTCAAATAAATTGTTTTATTCACTTAATTATTAAAAATTACAAAAATGATTACTTAATTATTAATAACAATAATAAAATATTACAAAAAGATAATTTAACTATTCAATGTTTGTTTTTTTCGATTATCAGCTGGTTAACATAAATTTGAAAAATCCAAAATTCAAAGATTATTGAGTGATAAAAAAGGCAAAAATAAATAATTAAAAAATTATTTTATAATTTTTTATAATTGGGTGAAAAAAATTTATTAGTGTAATTTACTACTAATAATGACCAAAATTCTAATATTTCTATCATAGTATTTCTATTTTCTACCGTATTTGTTCGTATTATTCCTTTTTAAGTAATATGTTTAATTAAATATACTTTGGGTGTCTAGGGAACTGTGATAGTGATCTTTCAGCCGGCAGAGGAAGCCGGAAATGGTGCTAAGCGGATGATCGGAGATGGGGCATTGGAAAACGTAGAGGCCATTTTTGCAGTCCATGTATCCCACGAACACCCCACGGGTATTATCGGCTCAAGGCCTGGTCCTCTTCTTGCCGGCTGCGGCTTCTTTCGAGCTGTTATCAGTGGAAGAAAAGGCCTTGCCGGCAGCCCCCATCACTCCGTCGACCCAATCTTGGCTGCATCAGCTGCCGTAATTAGTTTACAGGGAATTGTTTCTCGTGAATCAAATCCATTAGATTCCCAGGTCTGAGTTTTGTTTTATAAATTTCTCCAACTTCCAAAACATGGGGAAATTTTTTTAAACTTGTTTAAATCTTGTAATGCAAATGCATGCAGGTCGTCTCGGTCACTTCTTTCAATGGAGGCAATAATCTTGACATGATCCCTGAAACGGTGGTCATAGGAGGTACTTTCAGGGCTTTCTCCAACGCCAATTTTTACAATCTTCTCCAAAGAATCGAAGAGGTTCGTCGCAGTTTTCACTTTTAGATTTGGAGTCCTTATTTTCACAATTCTAACATTCTTCGACATGGAAACACACACAGGTAATCGTCGAACAGGCCAATGTTTTCCGATGTTGGGCGACGGTCGATTTCTTTGAAAAAGAATCAACAATCTATCCCCCAACAGTGAATGACGACCGTATGTACGAGCACGTAAAGAAAGTGGCCACTGATTTGCTAGGACCACCAAATTTCAGGGTGGTCCCTCCAATGATGGGTGCGGAGGACTTCTCCTTTTACTCCCAGGTAGTTCCGGCAACTTTCTACTACATCGGCGTAAGAAACGAGACCTTGGGATCGACACACACCGGTCACTCGCCGTATTTCATGATCGACGAAGATGTTCTTCCCATTGGTGCTGCGGTTCATGCCACCATTGCTGAAAGGTACCTCAACGAGCATGGCTGAAAAGGAAAGAGGCTTTATATCTGTGGTTTATTTATCCCCAACTGGGTTGAGCACTGATTATTGAGAGAATTGGCAATGCATGTGCTCTGGTGATTTTGATCATAGTTAGGGTGGTGGAAAGGGCAAAGGTTTTCAACTTTTGGCGATGTAAAGAACTGAGCAGAGGATGCCATGCTCTGCTCTTTGAACTTGTAACAGTGTTAAATGTTTCAATTAATGCTACTTTGCGTTCAACTCTATTTCTGTTCAGAGCATTAAGATGCTTTAACCAGGCAAATATTTTATGATTTATTTAATGCAACCGACTATATTACCTCGGTTAAGATGAAATTTGGTCGTGATTGGCTGTAAGGAGATGGGCTCTGGGCTCGGGGTATCTCAGGTCTTCTTTTCTTTTTTTGGGCTCCTTCCAATGTATTTCTTCTCCCTTGTATGAAGCTTATGAATAGAGAGAAAAAATTTAGACATTCAAAAAAAGAAAAAGAAAAATTGAGCATTGTTTGAATCATGGAAATTTAAATATGAATTTATTGTAAAAATACTATTCAATTTTAACTCTATTGGTATGGATATTGTTGTGAATGTAGAAGGATACATATTTAAGTGTGTTGAAACTCATTATCTCCTATTTATAAGTTTGAGAAGGAGTTATGAATAATTTTAGGCATTGTTTAAAATATAGTCAGATATAGTCCTAACCTATAATGAGATTGTCAACAAATATTATTATTATTTTTAAGTTGCTTTCAAGTGATTTCAAATTTCTTTATGATGAGAATATCTTATTAAGTGGATGTCCATTAACATTAACATAAGTTTTGATGTACTTTAAATTCTAATAGTTATTGTAAGTATATTTGTATTTCTTATGTCTACAAATAGAGACTTTGGAGAAGCTTTGTAAATATTCTTATTGATTAATAAGGTACGCTCTCTTTTGCTCTTTATTTTCTTTGTTCTTTACTCTTTGTCTATTTATACTACTTTCTTTATAATTTTATTTTTTGTTAGTTAGTTTGTGATAAAAATAAGGCTTAATGACAAATTTGGCCACTAACGTTTATATGTTTTATCAAAATTGTCCTAATTGTATTTTTGAGCCTTTTTTTTGCCATCAACCTTTATTCTTTCTTTTTTTCAAATTCCTTTTTTAAATAGATTTGATGAAAGTACTGTTAAAAAAGTTAACGGGATGATGTGAAATTTCATATGTGGAATATTTTTAATGAGATGTAATTTATTACTTAGATAACCAAATAAAATAATTACGTGTGGAAAATAAATAAATAATTCACGAATTTAAAAAAAATAGCTCTTAATTTAAAGAAAATAAACATAATTATTTAAAGAAAATTTCAAAATGAATGCACACCTTTAGTATTTTCGGTTTGATTTATTAATTATCTTTTTGAATCCTCTCAGTAAACAAACGTATGAATTAATTTTGAAATATTTTTAGATAATTACGTTTATTTTCTTTAAATTAAGAGTTATTAATTTCATGTATGATTTATTTTATTATTTTTCACATGTAAAATAATAAATTATATCTTATTAAAAATATTTCATATCATCTCGTTAAATTTTTTAACGGTAATTTCATTAAATCTAGACAAATGGTTGTTCAGATTCAAATGAATAAGCTTTTTAATTTTTATTTTAAAAATTTCTTGATATAGCATGCTGCATATCATCTATTGGCGGTTATCGTCAACCACATCAACGTCATTAGCGATTATACCGTCTCTCAACTAACTATTTTTGTTAATGCATTTTTTTTATCATTAAAGACTCAACATGATATAATTTAAAAAAAAATTCAATTGATAATTAAGGGTCCTTTTAACTCTTAAGGATATATATGAGAAATGTTGGGCTACAGATGTGGAAGCTCAATTTCAGCTATTCCTTTGGACTCTACTAAAAAAACACACATTATGTTGAAATTTGATGTCTTCATTACGAAGTACCAAGTGAAGCCCAATACAATACACTTTTACCTTTTATAAAATTTGATTTCATTTTTGCTTTTATATTATAGAAATGATGAAGAATCATCTTCTCAAATCTAAACCCAGAAAGGCCAAATTTGATCGCATGTCCCATCATGAACGGTCTGGTGGGTCTTAGTATTACAGTTTTGACAATGAAAAAGAGATAAAGTATAAAGAAACAATGTATGAACTTCAGCCAAAATATTGGACTTTGTCATCTAATTTTCTTCTTCCTTTTTTAGGAGAAGTAGTCAAGGGATCTTTATTCTTTACAACCTCAAAGCAAGAACTGAAAGAGATGACCTCAAAATTCAATACCATGTGACCTGATTTGGTCCTTTTGTGGGTCCATCCATTATCAAAGCCTAAAAAGAAAACAAGAGATTTTGTTGAAGAACTTTTGTGGATTTTCACGCATGAAATTTGATAATCATGACAATCATGGGTCTTTAGGTGAAAGCAATTTGTGTTTTTGGAAGAATATCTGTTTTTTTTTTCTTAATTTCATTAGCACGTGAGATGAAAATCTCAATAATCTAAAAAATAAGTAAAAATGTATTTAGAAAAGGTTATATATTTTGAAACCGAATGGCCATTTTGAGGGCATGGCCTTGTGGTGGACTGCAAACACCACAATTGACATTTTAAAGGTAATCAAATAACCTTATTGTTTCGTCAATCATTCTAAGGCATGCGGATAAATGACAACGTACCTTTGTTTATGGAAGCCTAAACTTGGATGGTTATGCAAACTTTTGACATTTTTCATACAAATCGATGACGTGTTGGGGCTTGTTTTCCATGAGGGCATATTTCAAATATTCATGATCCACACTTAGGCTCTGTTTGTTTACCAATAAAATATTTTCTAGAAAATAATTTATTTTTTTGGTGTTTGGATAAATTTGTGTAAATATTTTCTGTTTTTGGTAGATTTCTTAAAAATATTTCATAAAAGCTGTTTTAAATTAAACAAATGTATATTTAAGAATTTATTATTTTTTCATTATTTAATTGAGTTTATTATATATATATCTTAATAAATTTATATTTTAAATTGTTTTTACATATATTGCAATGATCAAATTAAATATATAATAATACTCAATTATTAAGCTAGAATATTAACCGTCATAAATTGAAAATAATCAAAGTCAAATAAATTATTTCTAATTATGTTATAAAAAAATAAAAAAAACAAAGATTGAATAATTATAAATTAGCTTCCAAGCTACAATTAATACTAGAAATCAATAATATTATCCAAATGCATAATTAGTAGTACATCACATGATAACAACAACATTGTCCAAGTGCATAACTAATATTACACCACATTAAAGCATCACTATCTTCAACCTTGAGAAAATTTTTGAAGCCAAATTTTTCAATGCTTCTTACTTTTAACTAACAAAGCTTTGGCCTCGGATTCATGACTCACAAGATATCAAATACACTACAAAGGAAGTCATCATCAAATCCTTCTACCTCCAACGACATCACTTCTTAGTAAAGATGTGGTGTCTTATTTGCAGTAAATTGTTCCAAAGCATTAACAATTTTGCCAAGTTGTTCACCCACAAATTTAATTTGTTCATCAATGACATTTTCTTGAGCATTTTTATTTTACGTTTAGATATGCCAGATGGAGATACTTTTGTTCTTACCTCCTCAATCTCTTCATTGTCGCAGTCTATAGGCACTGAATCTTGGTTACCATAATCCAAATCTATGTCAACAAATGTTCTAGTAAAACTCCCTATTGCCATATCTTTGCCAACAACCAAAGCCATTTCATCATAATGATCAATGCTTTTATTCAAAAACGGTTCATACTTCTTGTGTGCATGTTGGATATTATACACAATTAGAATAACAAGTAAAAAACAATTGAAATATACTTAACATATATGTACATATATTACCATCATGCTGCATCATATGTCGTTCTATCACATGTGATCATTTTCATGTTATCATCCCATCCAAAACTACTTTCGGCCCGAATTGTGCATATAATCCGCCATTAGTTTTTTATAGTCCTTAAATGATTTTCACATGCTTCGCATCGAATTGGACTTGAAATCTTTTAGAAATAGATACGACAACTCGATTAATTGAAATTGCTTTGAAAGTGTTAGAAGGCTTATTTCCTTTTTGGGCCTCCTCTGTTAGAATTTCAAGAAAAAGATGTTCTATCGATTTTGTCCACCTAAATTGCTTGGAGGTCCCTTCTTTGTTGCCCTTACATTAATAATTGTCATTGTCAATCATTTCAACATCCAACAAGCTTAAAACATAATAAATTCAATATCTAACAAATTCAAGATATAGTAATTTCAAAATCCAACAAACTAATTTCAATATCATTATCCAACCAACATTAACAAAAAAAAAATTTAATACTAAAACATACATAACATAGAAACAATAACCCTAAGCCCCAAACCTACCTAATATTTCTAGCCATATAATCAGTCTACATAGTTTGTGCAATTTCCTCTTTCTTAGCAGACCATTCTCTTGCTTCTTCTCTTTCTTCTTGCTCCTTTAGAGTTGGTATTATCAAATCAGACTCAGGCTCCTCGTATAATCCTTGATTAAGTAAATAACTAGGATCAACTCCCATTATATGATTATGAATGATACAACAAGCCAAAATTATATCTACTTGAGTTTAAAAATTCCAAAATGGTTCAACATCTAATACACAAAATCGTTTCTTCAAAATAACCAAAACACATTCAATAGTGATTCGCAATAATGAATGACGAATATTAAAGAGTTCCTTTTTTCATTTTCAGGCCCTTGAGCACTAAACTTTTTTAAATGATATCGGACACCACAATATGGGGTAATATATCCTTTCGGATGCCATATCTAGCATCAGTAATATAATATTTACCTACAATTTTACAAAACATAATTATTATTAATAAATTATGAGCTTACTAGAACTATTTGATATTTAATGTTAATTATTACCTTCTGGAATTCTTAATCCTCTTGGGTGTGAAAATTAAAATATGAGAATCATGTGCACTACCTTCCTAACCAGCTAGAACATAGGAAAATTTCAAATCAAATGTAATGGCAGCCAATACATTTTGAGTCGTCCCCCCTTTACAGCTATGAAATCTTCCTTGAATGCTAAGTGGAACGGATGCACGGACATGAGTTCCATCTAATACTCCAATACAATCTTTAAAATAAGGATAAAACCTTGGATTGTTTCTGATTTCACTAGGAGTTGACTCATTAGGTAATCTAATAACTAGTTTATACAATTTCAAAATAGCTCTCAATACAACCTTAAAGTAACAGTGAATTGTCTCAATTGATCTATAATATCTAGATCCAATCACTCGAAACTTTACATTATGATCAATTATATTACTACTTTCTCCCTAATATTCACCGATTTAGTTGATTGTAACAAATCATTCCTACTAAGAATATCACACAAATTAAAAAAGGCAATCGGTCTTATCCTTATCACATCAATACAATGCTGGTCACCACTATATAAAATACTATTAATATAATTTTCTCTTTCATAATATTGATTCACACGAGGGTGAGAAGTAATTTCCTTCCTAGTTTTTAGTTTTTTAATCCAAAAAGCCCTAAAAGCTAAACTGAAGCCATGACTTTAACAATTGCACTTTGATCTTGATTATGATCCATCTACACAAAATAATGCCACACAAATATTTGATCACTACAAAAATGATGCAAGCTTTTCATAAGATCACATATATGATTAAAGTTACCATGACTAAAGTGCATGCATACATATATGAAATTTTATCAAGCAATGATAAGATAATTAATTAGCTGTCTAAATGAGATTTGCTAAAAAAGGAAATTGGATTAATCCAACTAAGCTAATAATTAAAGTAGAACCCAATCACAATGTTCCATTTTTTTGGCATCTTATTCATTTCATTACTAAAGCAAAGGTAAAGAAGTAATAAAAAGATAAAAGATGAACAAAACAAAGGCTTCCCGTAATAAGCTACAAAATTTATGGTTAAATCTGTGATATAATAAGATAGTAGAAAAATCAGAGTTCAAGCAATTCCCTTGAAAATGGAGTCCTTTGACCAAAAAGAAAATGGAGTCCCTCAATTTTAGTATTATATTATTTATTATCTCACCTTTCAGAAAGTGTTTAATTTAATTTAATTTATTTATTATAACTTTATTTCAAAGCTTTGACTTCAATAACATAATTATGTCAAAGGGGTATTGAACCAGAAAAAAAAAAACATTCTATTAAATACAACTTGTATTGGTTGCAAAGAGTTAGTTGCTTGAAATCGAACTTGAAAAAAATGTTTTTAATGGAGAAAGGTACTAACATGCATAAGGATTATTGGATGTCTTTAAAAGCATTTGACTTTATCAAAATGAAGAAAAGTTGAAAGTATATATATTCAAACATAAATTTGAATATAAATATACTTTTTTTTTCAAAAACTATTAAAAAATCTGAATACATATAACAGTACTCAGGCTTTGAAAAGAGAACGGCTTTGAAGTACTGGTGCCAATCAAGTATAGCAGGTAGTTAAATGTAAGTAGGACGACTTTATGCTTGCAAATCAACAAATAAGGAATTATAATGCAGCAAAGACATACTAGAACTATAATATAAGTTAAATAATTTTATCTAATGGAAGTCTGTTAAGAAACTATTGTAGAATCTAGACTAAATCAAACCATTGGAAGCCATGACAGACAACTCAGCATGAGAGCCCTAACTAATCATAGCAAAACAAATAAGCTAGTATAGAATAACACACTTATCAACAGACTTACCGAATCCTAGGTTGTAGATAGAAACAGGTTATTAATCAAAATAAAAGAGTAATAGGAAAACAGACTATGAAGAATTCGTGAAAATAAGCAAACATTAACTATTGCGTGTAAAATTTCCAAACCACAATCCTCAAAACAACAAAAAGAAAAAATGAAAGGGGGTTATGGACCTCCATTCACTACTAATAGTCATTTTTAAATGCTTACAAACGTTGTATTTGCAACTAAATACTCAAGGCATACTAAAGTTATATGTATAATACTCATGGAAAGATTTCCAATAAGAGTACCAGTTAAGATTGTGATATTATAAACATCAATTTATCTATAGACTGATGCTAATGAGTTATAGAATAGACATCAATAATAAAGAAGAATCAGAAGCATGGAAGAGCTAATCCTTAGTGTTACTTCTAGACAATTTATCAACCAACTTGTTCACAACATCCTAGCAATGTGGGCCAAAATAGGCTTGCTTAGTGATTCTATCGCACCCAAAATTTAAACTACTTATAGTCATTAAATTATTGAACTTAGTTCCCCATCTCAATCAGTTTCAATACCATCATGCATCAGCTAAGCATAGCTATCTACAACAAGCCATCTCAATAACCAATCTACAGAGCCACTGCCTCCTACTAAGAGGAAGGAAAAAGCTTTTACTTCATAGAATTTCTGCTTGTTCTGTTGTTAAACAAAACATAAGTGCCTTTATACATTTATGCTTAAACTCAATCGAGTATGGGAATTGCAGAGGTCTCTTCACTCTTTTTTTACTACAAACAAGCATCTATCTATATAAGCTACATTTTATATACTCCATAATCATGCTTATACCTCTAGTGACATAGCTCTAACAACTACAACTAACACTACAACTACAACAACCATCAAATTCTTTTAATCTTTACTGACCAACTAAATTCATTAGAAAGATAATTTCTCTCTTGATGGTTACATACCTACTTATTTTACCACCCACCTATGCAATCATGGCTTCAGCTTCTTTTGAAACAACTTCATTGAGCTCAAATCAACATATATCTATTCAGATCACATAGAAAAAGAAAAAGAGAAACTCACAAGTGGCCATGGAGAAAGCAACGAATTTACAGAGTAACTAAAATACAATAACTTTGAAGAAAAAAATAATCAAAATAAAAGATAATGATATACCTTGATAGGATTGGAAAGCTAGATTTAGCGGTTTCTTTAAAATGCAGACTTGGTAAGGACGACAAGATGACAAGACTTGGATTCGGAGGTAAGGCCAACAAACAAAGATGAGGAGGAGAGGCAGAGGCTAATGGACAGAGAGGAAGGAGAATGGCTGCTGTGAAGAGAGTGAAGGAGAACGATAATTTCACTTCAGAAAATTAAAGAAAAAAATCATACTAGAAAGTATAATAGAAGAGCAAGCATAAACTTCAAGGTATTAATTAATTCAAGACTTGACAAAGAGTGATGCAAAACCCAGAAACATAGATGCAAAATCCAAACAGATTCTTCAACAAAAAAAAAAGGAAAAAAAGATTTAAAGGAAATTGAATGAAATAAAGGTAGATTAAATAAAGCATAAAAAAGTTACCTTGATTGAGATTCAGGAAGGGAAGTGGATGAAGAACGAAAGAAGGAGGAAAGAATTTATGGTGAGAGTGGAGGAAGATGGAAAATGTCTTACAAAAATAAAATCGGTAAGACTTTTTCCTTAAAAACCCATTTCATTTACCCGTGTTTTAGAAAATGTTTTCCATAGTAAATTATTTTCCGTCAAACAAACACCGTAAAATAAGGAAAATATTTTCTGAAAAATATTTTACTGGCAAAAAAACAGAGTCTTACTTTAATCATCTATTTTACTATTTCGTCAAATCTTTAGTGTTTATGGTTGCAGTATGAGAATGCTTGATGTAGTCTCGTTGAAACTTATTGTGTTTTGTCTAACAATTAAGAGACATAGGGGTTTTCAAAACCATTTTATATGTTGTGCTAATAGTGTAAAAGAGAGTAAATTATTGTACTAGAAAATTACACTAGGTTTAGTTCCCAAGAAAGATTGGAGAGGTCATAAACAATCTCACTTAAAACACAACCTCTTAGACAAAATCTCCCTACAATTTAATTTAATAGCACAATATATTACTACAATTATACTTTACAAAATATTGAAAGAGAAATAAAAAAGCATTAAAGAACACTAGAAATTTGACGAAAAATAACCCCTATTTATAGTAGTACAAAACATCCATAACTTTGTATTTTTAAATGTGAGATTGTACTATTTCAACAAATCTCCACCATAACAAATTTCTACATCTTCAATCTCCTTGCAAAACAACATTTGATAGTTTTTTTCAAATTTCAACCTTCAAGTTTTAACATTAATTAAGTCCAAACATAGTATGAAACTTGACTACAGTCACAACCTTAGTCATCATATTAACAAGATTTTCAGTGGTTAAACCTTTCTAGATCTTTACTCCACCTTATTTCAAAATCATGGGTTGTAATATCAAACTTTACTCCACCTTTCTAGACCTAGACATTTGAGTGAACATAATCTAAGAAACCTTTAGTATCATGGATTGCAGTCCCAATCTTTACCATTGTCTACTTCCTTTTGATACAATACTCACAGAAATCCACTTTATAAGTTCTTACTCATTTCAGTAATCCTTGATTTATGAGTAATTTCAAGGATTTTTCACCTGCATGCCCCAAGTGCATATGCCATAGCTTAAGTGTCTCTAACTCTCATTTAGTTGATGACGCATCAATTGTCCCATTAATTATATACCTAGATAGCGGTATAGGTTATAATTCTTGCGGACCCTCTTCATTACCATGCATACACCAGAAATAATCTTCATCACACTACTTTAGTTCTCACTTCAAAACCTTTTGATTCCAAGGTTTCCATAGAAATGAAATTCTTCATCAAATTCGGCACATAACAAACATCATGTAAAGTTATGACTAATTTATCATGATTTATTAATTAAACAAAACCAATCTAATATGTGGTAAGAGGAGTATTATTTGTTGTATAGACATCTCCACCCTTTAGTTCTTTAAAATCGAAGAACTGCTCCAAATGAGGACATAAATGATAGCTACAAGCTAAATTCAACATCCATACAAATGACTACTTATTGATGTAACAAGTGAGAGATCTGAATCTTCATCTTCACACTCAATAACATTTAATTCTACTATAGTTTTTCCTTTATTGGATTTACCCTTATTTTTCAAATTTAGGCAATCTTTCTTCCAATGTCCTTTTTCTCAACAGAAAGCACACTCATCTTTACTTAGTTTCCCTTTTGACTTGGATATCCCCCTCTGTACTTTACATAGGGTGTGTAAACAACCCGAACTATCAAAGCTTCTGTATGTTCAATTAAATTTCCTTGATTTTCTTTCTTTCTCAATTCATAACTTTATAAAGCTAAACATACTTCACTAAGAGATACATCAACCTTTCCTATAAAATAGAATAGTTTTGAGGAATTCAGACTCCTTAAAAAGTAACCCCAACAACATCAAAGTCAATCTTTATCTTTGAAAGTCTCATCCATATTCACTGCATCAATGACTAATTTATTAAAACCGGTGATGTGGTCATTTATAGTGGTATCCGAAACATAAGTGAAGCGAAACAACCTTTTCATCATGTGGACCTTATTGTAACACCCCCAAACTCGGCCTAGATGCTATGGCCGAATCTAGTGGTGTCATATGTGAGTGCTTTTTAGAAAACCTTAGCAAGACAAAGAAAATCGTCCAATTTGTTATCTTTACTTAAGTCGTGAAATCCTTAACCCAAATGTTAAGTGAAAACATTTCATTAACGTCGAAGCTAAAACATCATTAAGTCATAAATCAAATAATTTAACAATTTAAATTCCCAAAATAAACCCAAAAATAGTTCGTGACCAAAACTATATTAATCCCAAAGCATATATTTAAATAAAGCAGACAAAATAAAATGTTACTTAAAAATCCGTAAATGTCTACCTGTGGTCACCAACGAGCCCTCCGTCACACCGATCCATCTACTGTTGAGGATTACCTGACAAAAAAATAAACAAAGGGATGAGTTTTCACAAACTCAGTGTGTACATCCCCACAAACAGCATGCATACAAACAGATTACAGAATATAGTTATTCAGCCTTAGCCATACAGATATCGCATGCATAACAGATCAGATATCAGAAATATCATGCCCACCAACCCTGCACACCATCTCCGTCCAACCCATCATACCATGTGAGGATAAAATCGAGTCACCCATCCCTGCACACTATAAATGGGGATATAATCGACACATTCAACCCTACACACCATAAGGTACCGCATCGCAGCACATATCATAAGTATGCAATGTAGCTGCCAAATAACGGGCTTATGAAGCCCTTCAAATACTCCCTTCACTTCGTCTGACCCACCTCAATGCAATGCATCATACAAATAAGGCATGCTGTAATGCAAACAAACAGATCATACATTTATTTACAGAACAAATCAGATAACCATGCTAAATATATCATGCGAAGACATACATCACAGAATTAAGAGTCTAGATAAGGCTTACCGACTCTACTACAGGTCACAGTCGACTTGGGCGACCTGTGCAACCTTATAGAACATTTCAAATTAAAGGGGCTCAAATGCCTGTGTACCTTGCCCGTGTGGCCCACACGACCTATTTGCCTAAGTTTGTGCCTCGCACGTAACCTACAAGCCATCACACGCCCGTGTCCTTCATGCTTATGTGGCACGCGCACCGTCTGGTTCGTCGAACACATAGCCATGTATTGCCACACGGCCTCCACAGGGCCAGTCCACACGCCCTCCACAGGGCCAGTCCACACGCCCGTGTGGCGTCGACAGTTTCGATTTTGGCTTTTACCGAAACTCGTTTTCTGTGCAATCGAGGTACACCTGGTTTTGATTGAAGTTTAACGCAATCCCGAGCATTCCGGAACCTTAAAAATTCAAAAATTCCTCGCTGAACAAAACGTCAATTAACAGCCCCCTGAATCCCGATTATCCCCGAACCGTGAAAACAATTGTTGACGTGAGATAAACGTCTAAAACGAGTCCAAGAACTTAAGGAAACGACAACAATAAAGGTAGGCAAAAATAAAGAAATCAGCAGCAGTATGGAGGGAAAAAGAATGAAGGAAATTTCAGCAGAGAAGAATAGGGAAACGTCAGAATTCTGGGACTTTTGGGAAAACTGCACAACTACCCAAATAACTCCTAATTCCATCCGCTCCTCCACTACTTGGTATCACACTACAACTCAAATTCCTTCATGACAAAAGCAGCAAAAATTAATGTCCCAACAACGACTCGAACTCGGGATCTCAGGCATAATCCCTTGCCACTTAACCACTAGACTAGCTGGCCCATTCTGTTAGGTATTGACCAATAAATTCTTATAAACCCGTTAACCAAAACCCAGGTTTAATTCTTATAAAAACCAAAATTTTAGCCAAGTTAAGGCTCGAAATTGGGACCTCCCAAACACACCTCAAAGCACACAACCTCTTAAACCACATATATATATACCAAAAAGATTCAAAACAAAAGTTTCGATATTTCCATGGTTAACAACCACAAAAGCCAAAATTACAGAAATTTGGGGCGTTACACTTATTTTGATTGTTTTTCTTTAAAAAAACTTCTAGTTCCAATCACAACTTATTTGCAGAAGTCTTCTTTGAAAAAATATACATCTGCTCTTAAAAAAGGCATGACCAATTTGTACCACATGTCAAACAATTGATAGTCTTCCAATATTTCTCCTCCACACCATTTGGTTTCTTTTTATCAATGACAATGTCTAGACATTGTTAAAAGAGAGCATCTACAACCTCACTTTTCCACATACAAAAATGACTAGTGCCATCGAAGATCTCCATTACCAATCTCATATTTTCCACTTTCGATCTTGCCCACATGGACGATGTTGAAGTTGTCGTTGTTGTAGATATGGACCCATTTGGATTATCCACCATTTCAGTCATAATTGTAATAACCTATTTTTTAGTGGTGTCAAAAATGGTGGTTTTGAAACCTCATTTCTGATGTTTCACAAGATTAGTATTCAAGTTTATTAAAGTTTGGTCACTTTCTGTCAAATTGATAGTCAATTAAGGTATAGAAATTAAATTGTAAAAATTAATCACTATAGATTTTTAATTAACCAAAGGACTAAATGAGCAATTATCCTTTTTTAATGTGACAACCGATGGTGGATGACAAATGTAACCCACCAAATTTGTTAACTATGTTTAAGGTTAACTTAATTATGTTTAATTAGATTAATTAAAAGTTAAATTAAGTAGAAAAGAAAATTTTAAAAGAAAAATAAAGACATTTTGTTCATTTTCTTCTTCAAACTTAAAATTAGCATAAAGGAGAAATAGGGTTTTGAAGCTTTCAAACTTTCGACCTTAATTTGGTATGTTCAATTTAGTCATTTTCTTGTAATTTTTATGTTTTTAAGGTAATGAGAGCTTGATTTAGCTAGCCTATGTACCAATTTGTAAAATTGTTAAAGTTTATAAAATTTTCCATTGATGATTTCTCGAAGAAATTTGTATTAAATTGTTTGATTTAAAGCTTAAAAGTGAAAAAAGACTAGATTGTAAAATTTAATTACTAATTTTTTAACATTAGGACTAAAGTGTATAGAATTCAAATTTGATGTGAAATTTCTATAATTATTGATAGTGGATTGTCCTAAAAGAATGTAATTGAGATCAGTTTTGAAATCGAAGCTAAAATTTGAAAGTTATAGTAATTTCAATTTTAGAGATTAAACTGAATAAAATACAAAAATTTAGGGGAATTTGAAATGTGAAATTGAATTGATCCATGCATATGATAGAATATTATAAACTATTTGGAATTAATAAATTGAATTATCGTATAGATTAGGAATTGGATCAAATAAAAAATACTTGGGGAAAAGATAAAATTGTTGAATAGCCCTTAATGATCCACCTTAATTGTTGATTTTTCTAGGTAAGTTCATATGGTATGATTGTATTTAAATTGTTATGCATTTGAATTATGAATATGTGTGTGTTTGATTGTAATTTGAATTGTTTGTGATTTGGTACAAAAGGTGAGATATGGACTAAATTGTAAAGAAATGGTAATATGTGTTAAATATGCCCGAGTGAACGTAATATATGCATGCTTGTACAGGAAATGTGAATTGTACGAGATATGAGATTATATTGAGATTATTACAGATTATATTGTGATCCAACATTTGTTGTAGATCATCAAGTATTGAATGTCTCTACGAAGCCCTTGTGTGGTGGAGGGACATATTGTTATACAATTTTATAGATGATTGCCTATAGGCTTTGCACTTTGGTGCGCTAGTGTGGTGTAGTTACTCATGTATTCAAATCTGTTCACTTGAGTTCATTGGGCTAAAAAGGTTAATAGAAGTGAAAAATGGCAATGGAATTTATGAGTTTGTTGTCCAATTGATTAACTGTTGATTTGATTATGGGACTAGTTTTGAATTGGATTGTTATAGTTTGAATTTCCATTTGATGTCATTATATGTTAACTCACCTTATTGATATGTGAATTGCTATGTTTAAGCAAACTTTTCCAAGTTGAATAACTTATTGTACCAAATTGTAAATTGAGGTAAGTTGATGTTTAATGCCTATAAACTTATTAAACATTTGGTATGCTTACCCCGTTTGTTTTTATTTTCCCTTTTAAATCATATTGTGGAACTCGTCAGGCTGGATCAACTCAAAGCTCACACTATCCAATCACCTATATGGTAGATGGTTAATCATTTTGGTCCTTGGGTTTGTGGCATGTATATATAGTAAAACCTCGATAAATGAAAATTCGACAAATTAATAATCTCGATTAAATAATATTTTTTTCAATCCCAACTTGGCCCAAGGGGATAAAATAATAACCTTGCTAAATGCATAAGATAATAATTTTTAGAAAAATCCTTAAGGGCCCAATGAAAATATAAAATAATAATTCATTAAATATACTGAAAATTTTATATACAATACATAAAACTAAAGTGCTTTCTAGAAAAATCTTATTTTTTTCAATTTTGTTCTTTGCTAAAATATGCATCTATAGTTACTTCTTCCTTTTTGCATGTGAATCAAATACAATTTCATCTTTAACTTTTAAAAGAGCATAAACCAAATCTAGTATATTCTTCTTGTGTTGTATTAAATAATTCTTCAAAGTATCCACAGCTAGAAAAGCCTATTTTGGAGAAACATGTGGTAAAACACAATTGTCATCTGGATCTTACTCATCATCAGCTGGCACATCAATTACTCATTAAATAATTTCTTCATCTGTAGGTGACTCCCTCAAAGATTCATTTTCACTTGGATAATTCAAAATTTGCTCAACATCTATGCCATTCTTGTAGCGTAATTCATAAAATACTTCTTTTAATTTATGAATGCCTTCAACATCACCAATTTCTTGTTCGAGAGGTATATCCTCCTTGGATCAAATTTTGCAATGTCAGAAACAATTTGCAATAGCTGTAGGTTTCATATCAATATTCCAAGCAACATTAATAAAATGAATTGCATCCAATACATTAATATTTTTAGGATTTATTTCTCCTTTCTCGTAACAATCCAAGATGCTAGAATAAAAGCGACGCCGATAATAAATCTTAATTGCTCTGATAATTCCAGCATCACATGGTTGAATTTTTTATGTCGAATTTGGAGGCAAAAAAAATAATTCAACGTTTCTCAAGCATCTAATAACCTTGGAATGGGCTGGGCAATTGTCTACTATAAGTAACACCTTTCTACCAATCATTCTAGCATCAAACCATGGAACAAAATCAAGTAATCCAATCATCCATTCTTTTTTGTTGGCTCAATAATGACAGTTAAGATTGTCAATATTCACATGTTTAAAGCATCTAGGATTAGTATACTTACCAATAACCCAAAGAGGCACTTTATCTGAACCATTCTCATTGTAGCAAATCACAGCAGTAAGTATTTCATTGTCCTTTTTTCGTACTTCTAATGGCTTTGTAGCCAATGAATGATTTGCTTGCAAACGATAAAATAAGTCTGTTTCATCCATATTATAGATATCCTTCCAATCAAAATCTTCTAATTTAGCTCTTATTTGAGGTAAAGCATCTTCAATATTCTCCATAACAACTAACCACTTTCACCAAATCTTCTATAAGACTTAATCCCATGTCTTGCCTTGAACCGTTCTAGCCGACCAATTGAAAAGTTAAACTCGGAATTTGCATCACCACACATTTTTTTCAGAAACTCTTTTGCTTCAGTTTGAATCATTTCTCCAGTCATGTTTACTTTCTTTTTGTAACACTCCTAACCCATATCAGTTTTCGGAATAGGGTTACGGAGCATTATCGGAGTTTACAGAAAAAAATAATTAATTCATGTCATTCACTATTCATATTCTAAACCAATCATATTTAATCATATTGTCCCTTAAATGGACCCTTGAGCCCCAATGTATGTGTTAAAAATAAGTTGCGACTGAATCAGGAACTCAGAGAATTTTTCGAAAAATTTTAAAATTTTTCCTTAGATACAAGGCACACACGTCCGCGCGGTTAAGCCGTGTGGCTCACACAGCCAAGTGACACACCCGTGTCCCATGCTATGTCCAATTTAGAGGGGTATACTGACTTGCATAATTAAGGTGTAGGGTTCACACGCCAAGTCACACGCCCGTGTGCCAGGCCGTGTGATACACACAGCTGAGACACACGACCGTGTCTCTGCCCGTGTGAAAATACCTGAGCATTCTGTTTTAAAATTTTTAAGATGCAAGGGACACACGGCCAAACCACACGCCTATACGCATGGCCATGTGTCACACACGGATGAGACACACACCCATGTCTTTGCTCGTGTGGACAAAATAAGGCCATTTCCAAGCTTTATTTCTCACCCAAATTTATCTTGCACCTACATTAACATTTTAATACATTCCCAAACCAATTCAAAACATTTAAATCAAGCCAAAACCAATTCTTACATCACATATTTTCAAGTGACCAATTTACCAAATTGGTCAAATATTCATTTAAGCATATTTATACCTAATATGTAATATCAATTCAAGCACACAACACATATCAAGATAATATGGTCTCATACACACATATATCAAAACATACCATCACTAGCCATTCCAGCGGCTAATTACAACCAAATATTAATATGCCATCATTTGGTCAATTTAACCTATACGTGCTATTATACCAAGGGAAATTTTACTAATTATACCAAAATGAGCTGAAGGATAGTGTGATCTTGCTCCGACTCGCTTCCAACCTTTATGAGCTTCCGAGTACTATAAAATAGAAGAAATAAAATAGAGTAAACATATTATGATTAGTAAGTTAGTATAACGGAAATCAACTTACCAATCATTTATATTTAAGATAAGCATACAAAATTTATCTAAAGAAATTTGACAATTTGCCTATACACATATAATCTCAAGAAACTTGTTAGATATTACATATAAACATCAAGAATCAAGGATGAGCTCATCATGTAATAACTTTCATAAACATATGCTTTTAATATCATATTTTCATATAACATGTACATTTCTATAACAAACCATCTTAAGTTCAGTTTAACCATGTCAAAACTTTACCTGTTGAATTTATTTGAAATATCGATGGATACACATGTAGTACACTTGAAGTGTACAAAACTGTAATTCGTCAAGTCATATTCAGGGGTACCCATTAGGGCACATAATCAGGAAGCACTCTCTTGAGCCATATAAGAGGATGCTCATGTGAGCCATGTAACGAGAAGCTTATCCGGGATATAACAAGAAACTCATAGGAGTTTAAAACAAGAAGCTTATTGAGCTTAACATGTAATTTCGAAGAGTTATTATTAGGGAGCTTCGAATAGCCAAATAACAGGAAGTTCAAGCGAGCCATATCAGGAAGCTCACAAAGAGCTTATATCAGGATGTTCATAAAGAGCTGCAGCATGTTTGCATTTTCTGCAGGATCCATACCAGTCATATAACAGGACCCTCACAAAGAGCTGCGGTATGACCACAACACATGCCGGATTAATGCCGATTAGGATACTCGCAGGAACCATGTAACAGAAAGCTTGAGAGGGCTTATAACAAGATTCTCCCAAGAGCTATGGTGTGTCTGCAACATATGCAGGACCACAACTAATATATAAAATCCTATATCCATCGAATTTCATTTATTCAAACAAGACTTATTACTTTTCGGGATTTATTAGACATATAATCAATTTCATACATGAAACATTTATACAATTTATATATACAACATTCAATTTAAACATATTAATATACATAATTTAGTTACACGAACTTACCTCGATAATTGTTCGTGTTTGTAGGCTACTAATTCGATACTTTTTATTTTTCTCGATCCAATTTCGAACAAGGTCTATCCAGATCTATATGAGTAAATTTAACTCATTTTAATACAATTCACATTCAATTTCATCCAATTCACATCCTAGGCAAAATTACCATTTTGCCCCTATACTTTTAATAAATGACTATTTAGTCTCTAGGCTCGAAAAATGAAATTTATGCAATTTAATCCTTATTCCAAGCCTAACTGAATTTTTCATATAACAATAATAATCCATATATTTCACAAAAATCAAAATTTTCTATAAAGTTTACTCTTTTTAGTTTAGTCCCTAAATCACACTTTCATGAAAATTTCCTTTACAAAAGTTGTTTATCCATCAATAATATTTCATTTTCTACCATAAATTTCAAAATTTCAGCATACTTATCCGTGACAAAAATTTTATACTTTGATAACTTTGCAAGTTGATCCCCAAAATAGATAGATTAGGTTATTACGATCTCGAAAATATAAAAATTACTTAAAACGAGACATGATTACTTACCCAGTTAAGCTTGCTTGAAATTCTCTCTCTTATCTAGGGTTTCCATAGAAATTTTGGGGAAGATGATGATATGAGATTATTTTATTCATTTAATTAACTTATCATCCACTAATTTTTCAACTTTCCAATTTAGTCCTTTTCTTTTTCTAATTTCCCATGGATGAATCATCATAAATATCTACTAACTTTTCTTAATGGCCTATTTGCCATATAAGGACCTTCAATTTTGATTTCCATAGCTATTTGATCCTTTTAGCTACTAGAATTCAACTTTTGCATTTCATGCAATTTGGACCTTTCTATAATTAAATATGAAATCGGTAAAATTTTCTTATCAAAATTTCCATACGTTATTCCTATCATAATGCAGACCATACAATAATATTAAAATAAATTTTCTTTCTAACTTAGATTTGTGGTCCTGAAACCACTGTTCCGATTTCACTAAAAACAGGTTGTTACACTCTTGATATTGGAGAAACCACTCGTACAATACATTCTCTAATTCAGGATATTTGACTAATTTGTGCCTTTTAACATTGCTATTCTTTCTCTCTTTTAAAAAATATTTAGATGACTTTTTAATAGTATTTGATATTGTTGATTGGCTAATAGATAGATCAAATACTTGTTGAACCCACTGTTCCAAATCCTTTTTACTTGAAGGATACTCATTTTTGTACTCACATAATGCTTTTCTCATCTCAACTGTAAACATAGACTTTTTTACACCTTCCAAATGGGAAGCCATGGATGAAAAGATTATATGAATTACAATATTTTGATACGTACATATGTTAATTTTGTATGTAGTACTAATATGTCAGGAACAAAAATAATGCAATACAATGTAGTAGTAGTAACATAACAGAATACCTATAATCGGATAGATTTGACCTCTTCTTGGTACTTTAAGTAATGTTGGACGTTTATCTCCTAAGATACAACAACAAATGATCTTAGAAGTAGCACAACAACATGGATTAATTGAACACACTTGTCTTTCTCTATCCCCATGAGGAATGAATTTAGAAGAAATTTTTTATATTAATGGTTTTTTATGATGTGTTCTGGAAGTCTTCTAACTTGGCTTTATATAAAGGAGAGAAAATGAATGAAGGGATTTAGAATAATTCATGAAGAGTTTTGTTGAAAAGTTAATATATATAAGTGAAAAGACACAATAAATGAAAAGATGCAATATTAAACCAAAAACAATGAATCTATTCATCATGAGATACAGTTGTTCAAAAGATACAACTGTTTATCAAGTGACAGAACTATTCTTTAATATAAGCATCAATTTCTCATTCATCACTCAACAATTTTGAGTATGTTATATAGAATATAAATCCATTATTTTCCAACAATCCCCCACATGAATGAAATTGATGGATCAATGAGACTTAAAGACTTGAAGAGGTGATAAATTCTACATACGATATTTGCATAGGATAGGTAGGCATCAACCGTTGAACCTTCCGTTGTGAAATTATATCTACTTTACTAGTTGACTAGTAGACGCGATGTCCTTGAACTATTTTACCGTTTGTGTAAACGATGATATGCCTCACACAAATACCTCACTGGAAAGATTTTGGTTCATATTGGTATGTTCAAATGACCGTGAATATTCTCCTGGTTCTACAAGAGCTTAGAGAACTATGCCCCAATAGTCTTATTGAAGTGATCCTACTTCACTATCACATAGGTAACTTATGTTGTTTATTTCATCGAAACACACAATGGTTACTAAAAGCATTGCTTTACGTTTTCCACATTTTGCTCATTGTTTTCATCATAGGAATAGACTTGGGATAAGAACTCCCACAGTGACCTCACAAGGTCTATACAAGTAGGTTATCCCACTGAACCTAAATCTTGGAATCTCTAGTCAACTAGGTTGGGTTCTCCTTCCCATAGCACCTTAAATATTCATGGGTTTTAGTCTTATTCCTTTTGACATTTTATCAACTTGATCTGGGTTTAACCCTTTGGTTAGCGGATCCTCAGTGTTATCTATTAATCTTACAAAATCAATGGAGATAACTCCAGTTAAGATCAGTTGTCTAATGGTAATGTGTCGAGACACATGTATCTCTACTTAATATTATACATTACATTCTGTGCTCTATCAATTTTTGTTTGGTTATCACAATATATGCATATTTTGGGCACAGAATTTTGCCATTCTGGAATATCATTTAAAAACTTTCGTAGTCATTCTGCTTCTTCTCTAAATTTTTCTAGAGCTGCAAACTCAGATTCTATTGTGAATCTGGTTAGAATTGTTTGCCTTGAGGATTTCCACAACATAGCTCCTCTTCTCATTGTAAAAATATAACCATTTGTACTTTTGTTATCATGAATATCAGATATCCAACTAACATCGGAGAATCTTTCTAACATAGTAGGATCTTCGGAATAATGTAATCCGTAGTTTTGAGTAAATCTGAGATATCTTAATACCCTCACAATCCCTTTCCAGTTGTTCTCCCTTGGATTGCTTGTGAATATGCTTAAACTGCTTACAGTGAAAGTAGTATCAGGTCTAGTGCAACTTATAAGGTATATTAGGCTCCCTATGACTCTTACATACTCCACTTGGTTAACACTTTCACCTTTGTTTTTTGACAAATGTTGACTTATATCTATCCGAGTTCTGGCTACACCACATCTTGTCCATGTAGTGTGATCGAGTCAGTAAGAAACCTTCAGATGAGCTTTTGATATGGATGCCCAAAATTATGTCAACAAGTCTCATATTTTTCTTGTCAAATCTTGAATTTAACAACATTTTGGTACGTTTTACCATTTCATTGTTACTTCCAACAATGAGTATGTCATCAACATATAAACATAAAATTACATATCCATCAACAATGGTTTTGACAACACACATTTGTCACACTCATTAAATGTAAATCCATTTGATATCATGACACTGTCAAACTTTTCATGCCATTGCTTTGGTGCTTGCTTAAGTTCATACGAAAACTTCACCAATATGCAAACTTTTCTCTCTTGCTCTAGAGCTACATGACCCTCAGGTTGTTTCATGTAAATCTCTTCATTAAGATCTCCATTTAGAAAAGCTATCTTAACATCCATTTGATGAACTGTTAGATTCCGCAAAGTGACAAAACAAGTATGATCCTTATAGAAGTTATTCTTGATACAAGAGAAAATGTATCAAAGTAATCAATGCCTTCATTTTGTCTATAACCTTTTATAACCAATCTGGCCTTGTTAGCAATTGTTCCATCTACTTTCATTTTTTGTTTGAAAATCCATTTAGAATTTAGTGGTTTAATTTCTTGAAGTATATCCACTAATTTTCACGAAAGATTTGTCATGATGAAAACAATTTCACTCTTGATAGCATTTTTCAAAAAAGTGCTTTAAGATGAGCATATAACTTCACTATAAGTTTGAGGTTCAATCTCTAGCATATAAGTTAGAAAATCTAATCCAAAGGACTTTTCCACCCTTGTCCTTTTACTTCTTGGCTCTGTCTTGACTTCAACCTCTTGTTGAAAGACTTGACTATCAATAGTCTTTGAAGTTCATTTTTTTTAAACTTAATCCAACTTCCCTAGCCTTATAAGGGAATATATTTTCAAATAATGAGGCATTTTTAGATTCCAATATCGTATTCTTATGAATTTCAGAATTCTTTGATTCATGCACAACAAACCGATATGTACTATTATGGCGTGCATAACCAATGAAAATAAAATCCACTATTTTAGGACCTATTTTCATTTCCTTTAGTAAAGGAACCACTACCTTTGCAAGACACCCCCACACTTTCAAGTAGTTGTAGAAAGGTTTCTTGCCATTCCATAACTCACATGGTGTCTTATTTTTTTTCTTGTGGGGCACATTATTTAAAAGGTAATTCGCAGATAATACAACTAGCTTCCTGCCATATGTTCTGTGACAACTCAGAACTTCCTAGCATTGCACTTAACATTTCCTTTAAGGTTTCATTTTTTCACTATGCTACTACATTGGATTAAAGAGAGTATGGTGGTGTCACTTCATGAATAATACCATGTTATGCATAAAATTTACCAAATGGTTCAACATATTCATCACCACGGTCAATTCTCACCCTCTTAATTCTTTTATTAAGTTGGATTTCAACTTCTTGCTTATAGAGAACAAATTTCTCTATAGCTTCATCTTTGCTTTTAAGCAAATATACATGGTAATATTTTGTGCTAACATCAATGAATGTAATAAAATATTTATTCACTCCTCTAGTTTGAATAAACTTTAAGTCACAAATTTCACTGTGCATTAGATCAAGTGGTTCAGTATTTCTTTCAACAGATTGAAATGAAGATCCTGTTAATTTTACTTCAACACACATTTCACATTTATGATTATAATTAATGTGAAATGAAAGAATATGCTCTAAGTTAATTAATCTATGTAAAGTAACAGAATTAACATTTCTGAGCCGACCGTGCCATAAATCAAATGACTCAAGCATATAAACAGAAGAAGCATTATTATTTTTCATAGTATTAGCTTTTACAAAGATAGCATTGAGTTTCCACATATCATTTAATACATACCCCCTTCCCACAAACATTCCCCCTTTTGAGAAATCTAACTTCTGGGATTCAAATACCATCTTAAAGCCATGCATACTTAGGAGGGTCTTAGAGACATAGTTCTTGTGTATGTCAGGTACATACAACACATTTTAAAGTTTTAACTCTTTGCTAGAAGTTATCTTCAAAATCATAGTGCCTTTCCTATTGATCTTGGAAGTTGCAGCGTTGCCCATATAGAGCTTCTCCCCTTTCTCACAAGGAACCAACTTAACAAAGAAGTCCTTGTCACAAAAAATATGGCGTGTGGCACCAGTATCAAGCCACCATTCTCTTGTATTTGAATCAACTAAGTTAACTTCAGAAATCATAGCGCAGAGGTTATGATCATATGCTTCCTTAAAAATATTTTCCACAACGTTGACCTTGTTTGTTCTAACCCTTTTTGGAAGCCTACAATCAAATGAGTTGTGTCCCATCTTAGTGCAATTAAAGCATTTTCCTTAGAATTTTGGCTTCTTGAAGACATCACCTTTTGGTTCTAGTTTAGACCCAATCTAAGAATGTTTTCTTTTCTTGGAGTTCTTCTTGACTTCTACGATGTTTGCCTTGGCAAAGTTAGGATTGGGGTTCATCCTTTTAGCTACACCTTGATTGTCTTCTTCAATTTGAAGTTAGACAATTAGATTTTCCACTGTCATTTCCTTTCTCTTATACTTAAGATAGTTCTTGAAGTCATTCCAAGTAGGAGGAAGTTTTTCAATAATGACTGCCACCTGAAATGATTCACTTATAACGATCCCTTCTGCGAGAATACCATGAATGATCAGTTGGAATTCCTGCACCTGATTTACAATAGCTTTAGAATCAGCCATTACAAAGTTTAAGAACTTGACAACTAAGAATTTCTTAGCTCCAACATCTTCAGTTTTGTATTTATGGTCTAACAATTCCCATAATTTCTTATTTGTTTTATTGATACTGTATACTTTATAAAGTTCATCATATAAACTGTTCAAAATGTAGTTACAACATAGGAAATCAGATTTGTTCCATGCTTTGGCAATGTTGAATGTGGTAATAACATCTTCCTCATCCTCTCTAAAAATAATAGGATCATTCTTCAGAAATTTTTCCATATTTAACATGGTCAAATAGAACTACATTTTCAGTTTCCATGTTTTAAAAGTCTCTTCAATGAATTTCGTAGGCTTTTTATTATGACTTATAGTCACAAGTAACGTTTGGCTTTTAGCCTAAGCTTGAGCAACGACAATCTCCTCAACCTTTGAATTAGATGAGTTATTGGATGTATGAGACATTTTTCTGTATTCAGAATGAAGAACCAAATATGTGAATAAATTAAAATCCAAAACAGAAGTATAAACCAACCTAAATAAGTTATAATGGTAATCTGTACGCTTTAGATTAAAACTACAACAAATCGTTTGTCTTAAGATTGTAAGAAATTATAATATCTTATGCAGTATTAATATGTCAGTAACAATAATAATGTAATACAATATAGTAGCAATAACACAATAGAAAACTTGTAATCTGACAGAGTTGAAAATTAGATGAAGAATTTTGTTGAGGCCTGTATGAATAGTTTCCTTAAGACAAATTCGACCTCTCCTCGGTGCTTTGAGTAATGTTGGACATCTGTCTCTCAGAATACAACAACAAACGATCACAATAATAGCACAAAAACAGTGATCAATCGAACACAATCTTGCCTTTCTCTATCACCATGAGGAATAAATTTAGAAAGAATTTTTGATGATGTGTTTTGAAAGTCTCCTAACTTGGCTTTATATAGAGGAGAGGAAATGAATGAAAATATTTAGATCGATTCATGAAGAGTTTTGTTGAAAAGTTAATAGATATAAGTGATCAGACACAATAAATGAAAAGATGCAATATTAAACCAAAAGCAATGAATCTGTTCACCAAGAGATACAATTGTTCAAAAGATACAACTGTTCACCAAGAGACAAAACTATTGTTTAATTTGAGCATCAATTTATCATTAATCACTCAACAATTTTAAGCATATTATATAGAATAGAAATCCATAATTTATTATTCAAAACTTCTATTTTATCAATAAAATAATATGCCTCAAAGTTCTAATCTATCCATTATTTTCCAACAAATTTAACAAGGTTCAAAAAATTACACCTACGTCCTCGGACACTACCAAATAAGGAGAAACAAACCTTATTTGTAGTAGTAAAAAACCTCCACAACTTTGTATTTTTTTTTATATGTGGGATTGTGCTATTTCAACATTATATGCATTGAACTGACCCAATTGCTCAAAGTTGAGAATGAAACCTTTAAGGAGAGACAAACATCAATTCTTTGTGCTTCCTCATAAAGTAGTGGGAAAAGCTTTATATCCAAAACTCCAAGAACAATCATGTAGTTGTTATGATGCATTAAAGTGCAGCTAGATCCGTGTCTCCTTCATAAATTTTCTTAGGGAATTTGAAGGTTTATGGCAAATAAACACTTGTTATCTCAAGCACAGAGGGGTTATTAAAACAAGATACCTAGTCCATATATTCAGCCTCAGATGTTAAAGCTTGAGTGTCTTTTCTTAATGCCTCTATCACGTTATGCAATGTTTGTTGTTGTGGTGGAAAAAATTGTTGTAGTCAATAGTTAGGTAGAGATTATAAGCTTAACCTTAGGCATTTAGAGAAGTAGTAGCTTCGTTATGTTGGGTATAGAACTAGGGAAAGGGTTGACATAACCTTAACTCTCCTATAATCTCAGTATCTTGGAAGAGTTGTTCCTTATATTGTTTACATTGCTATTCATGTTTCATGTTCTACAACATCATTTGATCCCTTAGATCTCTCATTTGTTCTTGAAGCTCTTGAAATTGTTGGGAGCAAAAGTTAAGGTTCAAGTTTGGACTTTGGGCAATATGTTCATGAAATGTAGGCATTGGGAATATGTTTGGTGAGGAGGAAATGCAACGTTGTGTGTAGGTTGTTGATGATACCCATTTTTATAGGTGTCGCTATAGAGGTTGTAAGGACAAGTTGAGTGAGGATTACTTGTTTGGATAACATGTAAAGTACCAGGATTGATGGACACGATAGGTTTTCGTGGATGTTCTCCCTAGGATGACCCATATCGTCCACACTCATTGCACTAATTTTTTAAGGTATAAAAAAAGGAAGAGATGGAAGATGTCAATTCACATGGTGGTGAATTGCTAAGAGCCGATAGAGAATAAGAAAGATTTATAGTGCATTAAGGTGGATATTTGGATAAAAAGATCTCTTCTAAGGCCAACAATGGGTATTTATGGGCGAAAGTGACTTTCCATTGGCCTACATTTATCTATCATGGTTGGCAATTTAAAGAGCAAAATAGCCTTCCAATTATGATGCGATGTGATTAACATGAACTAAGTAAGACTTCATATGTAATCCATGAAAAGAATAGTCCAACACTAATTCTTGGTAAGGTGAATCGAGAAAACTCCATGCCCTATATGCCTGCGAGATTTATAATCAATAAGGTGACGTCTTTTAGCTAAGTTGTAACTGATGAGCTCATGATTCTGTAAAATAAAGATGACAAAATATGCTCTAATGATGTATTAATAACAATGCCATATATTTCCTAAAGGATGCTGCCCGTATTTGAAATTTGAACTTGCTATGGTTGAGTTTGGCAAAACCGAGAAACTTTTTTTAGGGTAATTTGGTGATGTAATTTCATAAAATCAAATGATTCCCAAACTTTTACGTTAGCTCTTTAAATTGGTCTTAGAAGTATACGTCTTATCTAAACTTTATTTTAATCACTTCAATCATTTTAGCTTTGACTCTGTCGTCGGTTCAATTTAAACCGATAATCATGGATGATTTTGTGTTTGCTTATTACCCCACTCCTTGTTTCTTGGTTACTAGAATCTAATTTAATTTTAGGATAAATTGTTGGTTCAATTAAAATGTATAGTCTGAAGTCAATTCTCATCATTTATAGCTTATTTTCAAATTTATTTTGATTATTAATTATTAAAATGCTCATTATAATTTATATGTTAAGATTGGATTTAAATCTAGAATTACGACAACTCATCACAGCACCAAAGCTTTTGCTGTTATTGTTTCCCTTAATAATACTACTCTTTTTACTGTAGAAAAACTATTGTTTTTTTGGAACTTACATTAAACTAGGGTATTATTTTTTAAATAATTAACAAATTAATTCAACACGTTAGAAAATTACAAGTAGTCATGTCAAAAAAAAAATCTTAATCGAGGTTTTTAAAATTAAATTATAATCAAATTAAATAGATTATAAATACTTAATTTTATCATTCGACGAGTTAAACGGTCAATTCAATGATAATTTATTTAACAAGACTTTTATAATATATTTTTAGTTAAATAAACTCTTACTCTATTATTTTTATCCATGAAACCCTTGATTTTAATATTAAAATAAAAAATATTTTTGATTTTTTAAATTAATATACATTATTGATGTGAAGTTTATTAAACAAAAAATAAAATTAAAGTGTTTACATATATAACACACTCAAATACTCCTTTAAAAACTTTTTATTAAGTACATATAATTTCTATTGCATCAACAAGAAATTAAATAAAAGTTTGAAATTTAAAATATTTTTTTAATATTAAAATGAACTATTTTATGAATAAAAATATAAATTAGAATCACAAAAATAATTTAACAATCTGTTTAAATAAAATGTAGTAGTTTAAAGTTTTTATATATTAGCTGATAAAGATTTAAGACACTGAATTAGAAATGGATAATTAGCAATCTCCCACCAATCTTTGGATCCCTAGTTTCATGGGAAAATGAGAAGAGCAGAAAACATCCTTTTATAGTTAGCAAATATGAAACAATGGTAAATAATAAATATAAAACTAATTACGTCATAATTTCAAGTTAAAGTATCAATAAAGTCAAAAAGAAAATTTAAATGCCTAAATCCAGGTACTGCCGTATATATTAACTCTATTTAAAAATTCTACAACCAAATAATTTCATTTAAAACAATTATACTTTAAAGGTGAAATTCTACTCAGAATTTTACTTTTTTTGAGAAAAGCATTTCATTAGTAAAAAATTTTTACTTTTCATCCTTCTAGTTTCAACCCATTTATTTTTTCATTCAAAGCCTTAATGTTTGATTAAATTAACACCATTTTTTTTCAATACAATGGAACATATTATTACCAATAAAATAAAATAATAAAATTTAGCCATTAATATTTACTCTTTTATATTTTTTATCTTAGTTCTTTTTTTTTTAAAATCACTTTGCTTTCAACATTCAAAATTTAATCAATTTGTTTTTTCTAACATAAAAGTTGACTAGACCGTTATGACTCTGACAATATTAATGTGATAACTCACATGATAATTCACATGTATTTTATAGAAATTAATAAAAAATATATTTAAAATTTTAAAAAAAAATCAATAATGAAGTATATGTAAACTGTCACACAGATAATCATGTTAATGCTATTAAAATTTTAAAAAGAAACTTGATATAAAAATTTAAAACTAAAATAATCAATTAAGTAAATGTTAAAAACTAAATATATCATTGGCCTAAAAAAATTCTCTAGCTTAAATATATATCTACGTATACTATATAACAATATCTTTTTCCATTTTAATTTCCTTTCTTAACTATTTATTCCAAATTTCTTATCTTTGAACATATTGAATTTAATTTTTGCAAAAAAAAATTATTATATGTTTTAGCCATAGCAAGCAAAGAAATTCAAAATTCAAAGATAGAGGATTAAAGGAGAAAAGACAAAAAGATAATATTTAGAATGGGAAAGAATAAGATACCTTACTTTTCAATGCTTTTAGTTCTCATTAAATTCACATGATTCCAATATGATATTTCCCACAAATCAATTACCTTAGAAAAGCTCAACAAAAGTAATTTATTTTTTTAACAATGTAAAATTGTAATATTTATTTTTGGAAAGCCAATATATTATTCTATATATATACGAATTAGATTTGATTATGAGTTGGGTTAATGTAAAATTTTAGGTCTATTTTTAGATTCGGGCCAGTTCGCCTAAAAATGGGCCTAAATTTTTGCCCAAGCCCAAGTCATATTAAAAATGCTAAACTCGAGCCTGACTTGGCCCAACCGTAATAATTTTTTAGATTATTTTAACATAAAAATAAATTTAAAAATATAATACATCAAATGCAAAAAAAATATTAAAATAAATACTTCCCAATAAATTGTAAAATACAAAAAAAAAAGAAAAAGAAAGTATAGGCATGTGATTTGGGCCAAGTCGGGCAAAAAAATCTACTCAAGACTTGACCCATTTAAAAAACATGCTTTATTTTTTGTACTGACTCATTTTTTAGAACTATATTTTTGTTTAAATTCTCTCACTTTTCAAATAGATTTTTAGGTCTAGACGGGTGGCTCAAACTCATAAATGGCTTAATACTAATGAAATTTTGATAATGTAGATTGAGATTTTAAAGATTTAATATTTCAAGTTTAACTCTTTACATAAATAATGTGTAAAGTTATATTTAAATTTATTCTAATTTGAATCTATATCAACAAATAAAAAATCATTCTCACTTATATTTGAATCAAATTTAAATTTTAAAGTTGATATTATTAAAAGAATTTTACCTTAATTCATTTTGATCCGAATAAAATTATACTTAAACCGTAAAACATGCATATGATTATAAATAAAAAATAAAAATCTGATAACCAACAAAAATGAAAAAAAGAAAAAAGAAAAAAGGAAGAAGAGATAGGCCAATTAGGGAATTACCTCATTACAAAGGGGGATGGAATAGTAATGAAATGAGAGGGCCATGGAACTTTAATTTAAAAGGGGGACCACATTGACGTGTGAAACTTAATTTGAGGTTTGTCATCAACCGTAATCATGCCGTAACTAAATACTAATTAAAAGCATTCAATTTGATTCTGATTTCGTATCAAGTGGGCCCTACCTCATCTAAACTATATATTCCCATCTCCTTTTTCTAGATTTTCCTTGCAACCTTTATTCATACAAGTCTAATATATTTATAATAAAAAATATTTTAGTTAAAATCATAAAATACATATATTATTATTTGTGTATTTTTTACTTTTTTATATGAAAAATATAAAAAAGTAAAAATACTTTTAAAATAGTATAATTTACTTTATACAATAATAATATTTTAGTCATCACTTAACTAAATTAATATCCGGTTGGTTGATTCGAGATATCAACTTAATCAAGGACTTAATATAAAGTATAGTTATATGTACTTGTCTTTTTATCTACGTGATGCACAAGAATATTATATATATAAATTAAAACTTATTATTTTTATTTTTAAATATATTTATGACTGATAATATATATATAAACGAATTATTCTACTAAATTTGTTAAAACTAATCAATGATAATATTGACAAAAATTTAAAATAGATACTCACATATCAAACTGAATATATGATATATTTTATTGAATAGATAGAAGAAAAAAATTACATAAAAAACTATTGAAACTTTTGAAAAAAAAGTTGAAAAAATTTTATGGATATTAAAATAGCAAAACGAAATATTAAACATAGAAAAATAACTCATAAAATTTAATATTTATGATTGAAAATAATAAGTTAAAAATAAAAATATATAAAAATAATAATTAAAGTCTGCTTGTTAGCAAGTTTAAGTTTTTCTCTCTAAGTCAGTGACTATCGAACCAAATGCATCCGATAGAGGTCTATTGCTTAGATGGGGATCATTTTGCCCACGAGAGCTGGCCCGATTCAAGGAACTATTGGAGAAGCCTGGTTGGCCCGATAGCGAAAATATGGCAACTTAGGCAACTGTGGTAACTAATCTTAAAGATAGAGGGAATCATATCTTGTAAGATTAGATAGGATTTGATATGACAATATATTGTAAATCCCTTAAATCATGAGATATGGTTAATCTCGTCCGTCGATGTAAATGTATCTTGACCGTCGGTTTTGGGGGAGCTCAAGTATAAATAGAGAGCCTCCCCCTCATTTGTACTCACTCCATTCATTGTTTCATTATTCTTTGTGAATAAGAGAATAGAGAGCATTTACTCAAACACTTTGTGAACGTCCCTTTCTGTTGTTCTTTGGTAGCTTCTTTTGGCATAATTTTGCTTCCGCTGTACGAGTTGGTGCCTTGGAGGAGTTCTTAAGGAATCCTCATTCGAGTAAAGGCTGACTTGGGCGAGTTTGGACGAGCAAATTGCCTAATGCAGCACGGATTGCGAGACGAAAGGTCTAGCCCCTTGACAAAGTAGCACCATTGAAGGTATTCTTCGATTTCAAAATTTTTAAAGTTTCGACTAAAGAAAAAATTGTGAAAATCTTATCAAATAAAAATTCTATAGAAGGCGAAATAGTAAATTTGAATCTTGTTGACAAAGAGGAAGAATCAGTTCAAGGGCAAAAAGACGAAGATGATTGTGAAGAAGTGTTCAATTTATATCTAGTAGAAAAGGTTTTGACAAACAGCGTCGTACACTTTTCGTCAATGAAGAATGTTATAATAGAATTATGGTATCCACTAGAAGGGGTCTCCATTATAGAGATCGAAGAAAAAAGAGTTTTGTTCCGATTTTACAATGAGATAGATCTAAAAAGGGTTGTAGATAGTACACCCTGGTTTTTCAACAGGTACTTGATTATTTTTCACTGATTGATGAAGGGGTGGACCCGGTACAAGTTCCTCTTTTTCACACTAATTTTTGGGTGCAAATTCATAACTTGCTATTGGGATTTATGTCTGAAGGGATGGCACGACAATTGGGGAATTTCATCGGGGAATTCATAAAGTATGATGCGACACTAGTAATAGAAGCAATAAGAAAGTTCATGCGCATTAAGGTTCGACTGGATGTTCGGTCTCCACTGAATAGGAAGAAGTGGATCATATATGGACAAGATAAATATACTTACATGAATTTCCAATACGAGAAATTATCCCTGTTCTGTTTCTTATGTGAGAGGCTAGGGCATGAAGAGAGTTTTTGTCCTCTTTGTTTAACCTTGGGTTCACCATAGGCGGAGTTTTGGTGGGATATCTCACTGAGAGCTCCACCAAAAAGGGCAACATCAGTTACAAGTAGATGGTTGAGGGAGGAATTGAGGGAGGTGGGTACGATTGGAATGTACATGGACAAGTGCAATGATAGAAGGCATGTTGAGGATTCATTTGTTGATCGATTTAATAAGATGGAAGATAAAGGATTAAATGATGATTTGAATAGGAGGTTTAAAAAATGAGGCCAAGTAAGTGAAGGGCATAGATATGGGATAAGAGGGGGATTAGATTACAATGAGATAAAAGAGATGGATACGAATTTGGAAGATAGACTGATAGGTTTATTGGATAGAAATAAAAGGCAATGAGTGCATCAAATGAGGGACAAGAAAAGTAATACTTCAATGGATACAGAGTTGAACAATGAAAAATCGACAACCGCTAGTAAATAGGCTGGTCGGTTACAATGAAAACCTTAAACTTGGAATATCTATGGTCTAAGGCAACCACAGACAGTTAGAAGTCTCAAAAAAAGATTGAGATAAATTCAGCCTCATCTTTTGTTCCTTATAGAAACAAAAGTTAGTTCGAAAAGCACGGAGGAGATAAAAAAGAAGTGTGGTTTTATAAAAGAGACAGATGTGAGTGCTGAAGGATCGAGATGAGTACTTTTACTAGGATGGAAGGATGATTTATCTATGAATTTAAAAAGTTTCTCTAAATCTCATATAGATGTTGAAGTGACTGAAGAGAATGGAGAATCTTTGGAGGTTTATCGGTTTCTATGGATCCCAATGGAACACTTGAGGAAGGACTTATGGAATATGCTTAGGCAATTGAAGAAAAGTAGTCAGTTATCATGGTTAGTAGTAGGTGATTTCGATCAAGTGATGTTTTCATTTGAAAAAAAGTGGGGGATGGTTAGGAGAAAAAAGATAGATGTCATCTTTTAGAGAAGTTTTGGAGGAATGTGACTTAAGTGACTTGGGTTTTTCGAGACAATGGTTTACTTGGAAGAAGGGAAGATTGCTAGATAATAACATATGAGAAATACTTGATAGGGGGTTGCAAACTCAGCATGGTGGGATAACTTTACAGGCTATTTGGTGTATTATTTAATTCATAGTTTTTCAAATCATTGCCAATTTTAGTGGATACAGTAAAGGATAAGAGGGGAAAATCAATATGAAGAGAACTTTTGTTTCGTTTTAATATAGATTGGATTTTGGAGAAGGAATTTGAGAAGGAAGTTAAAAATGGATAGGATACGAATGAAAAAAAGCTTCTAGAAAAGCTAGTCAATGTGGATAATATCTTAAAAGAATGAGCAAAGATTAACAAAGGACTCCGTAATAAAAGAAAAGAGGACTTGAATTTAAGACTAAACAAGTTGAATAAGGAAGACCTAGATGAGGATTCTTTGGTAGAAATTACAAATGTTAAGCTGGAATTAAATATGGAAGCTGACAAGGAAGAAATATTTTGGGAGCAACGAGCAAGAGCGAATTGGCTGCTAACAGGATATCGTGATACCTCATTTATCATAACATTGCCTCGTACCGCAAAGTAAAAAGGAAATTCTATAAAAGGATAGGAAGATGAGAACGAAACATGGGTCCAAAGGGAAAATTAGTTGATTAAGCTGGAAAAAATTTATTTTAAAGATATTTTTCTTCAAAATTGGTGTAGAATTGTGAAAGATTAATGGCCGAAATTTAACCATGCATAACAAGGAGCCCTAATAAGGAATTAATGTATGAAATCAAGGAAGACGAAGTGGTGAAAGCAATGAAGTTGATGGCACCACTTAAGGCTTCAAACAAAGATGACTTTTCGACATTTTTTTATCAAAATTTTTGGCATATCGTGGGGAAAGATATAATTAGATATTGCTTAGAAGTATTGAATAGTCATGGGGAGTTTGAAGAGCTAAATAGAACCAACATTATGTTAATCCTTAAAATGTCAACGTCAAAGAGTATGAGGCAGTTCAGACTTATTAGCCTTTGTAATGTAATTTACAAAATTATTTCAAAATTAGTGGTGAATAGATTCAGCAGAGTACACAATCTTTGTATTGAAGAACACAATGTGCATTTGTACCAGGGAGGTAAATTACTGATAACATTCTAGTGACATTCGAAATCCTGCATTCGTTTAAAAAGAAAAAAATGTATGGTATTTGATCTTTTACATTAAAATTGGATAGGAGTAAAGCCTATGTTAGAGTAGAATGAGGTTTTATTAAAAAGATGATGAGATGCTTAGGTTTCTGTAATGACTAGATATCACTGATTATGAGATGAGTTAAGAGTGTTTCCTACTCGTAGTGCTTAATGAATTTCAAGAAGTAGATTTTAAACTTACAAAAGGACTAAAGTAAGGGGATTCTCTAAGTCCATATTTATTTATAATTTGTACGGAAGGCTTTTCTAATTTATTAAACATAGCTAGAAGGGAGGGAGAAAATTGATAGGACAAGAGTGGGAAGAGGTGGGTTATCAGTAACTCATCTGTTTTTTGCTGATGATAATATTCTATTTGGGAAGGTATCAATGGAAGGATTTATGACGTTGAAATTACTGGTGAATGAGTATGAGAAGGTATCGGCTCAACTTGTTAACTTTGATAAGTCACTAATTTATTTTAGTAGTAATGTGTACAATGGCGTAAGGGATTAGATAGGAAGTGTCTTGGGAGTTCACATTTCAAATAATTTGGAGAAATATCTCGAATTACCAATAATAGTGGGAAGATAAAAAAAGAATGCGTTTGTAGACATCAAAGAAAATTTTATCAAAAGAATGAAAATTTTGAGTGTGTGTAATCTATCGATAAGAGGAAATGAGGTATTTATTAAATCTGATTTACAAGCCATCTCGATTTAAGAAATTCAGTGTTTTATGTTGCCTGTGTCATTATGCCAAGAGTTAGAAAATTTGATATGCAGATTTTGGTGACGTAATTTAAAATCTAACAAAGGCATACATTGGTGTTGTTGGAATACTATGTGTATCCCGAAAGTGCGAGGGTAGATTGGATTTAAGAAGTTGTCACAATTTAATATAGCCCTATTGGCGAAATAGGGATTTAAGCTAATTGTTAGTCCCAACAGTTTACTTGCACGAGTGATGAAAGCAAAATATTATCCTTTGGAAGATTTAATGAGTGCAAGTTTAGAGTCTTACCATTCATGTACCTGCGTAGTATTTAAGGTGCCAGTAGTCTATTGGAGAGAGGCGTGGGATGGAGGATTAGGAATGGTGAATTGATGAACATATAGAATGATGCGTAGCTATCAAGTCCTAGTGATGGAAGAGTAAAAATTCAGAATATTGATTTAAGGTACTAAACTGTTGCAGATTTAATAGATAGTGAATCGGTTACTTGGAAAAATAAGGTCATCAAAAGACTGTTTAATGAGGAACAAGTTGATAAAATATTATTGATTCTGCTGGTAAGCAATATGCATGCAAATGATATAATATGGAGGGGTAACAATTCTGGAGTTTACACTGCAAAGAGTGGGTACAAATGGCTTGTTATAGAAGACCGAAACTTGCTGGGAAACAACAATACATTCCAATCTGAAGATACAAGAAATTACTTTACAAAATTGTGGAGCCTCAAAATCCCAACAAGATTAGGATAAATCTATGGAAAATAACCAATTACTATATGCTTACTCTAGGTAACCTAAAGCTTCGTAGGCTTAAGGAAGATACACTTTGCCCAATTTGTAAGGAAGAAAAGATAGTAGCTCATTTATTCCAAGAATGCATAGTCACAAAATTGGTTCTACAGGAGGTAGGAGTGGTACATTCGCTTACAAACATGAATCAAAATTGGAAACAATGGTCAATGCTAGAATTAGGAAATAACAGCTTATAAGATGGCATATATCTAGCTATTTCATGCTGGGTGATACGATATAATAGGAATAAGCTTTATCATGAGGAAGTAAGGGATAGGGTGTTGGATGTAGTGGGATTTATCAAAGCATACATATCAAAATTCAAACAGTTGGAAGAGTTATCCAAGAATAAACACAAAACAGGAAAGGAAAGATGGGAACCACTAGAAATGGAGCTAGTTAAAGCCAATTTTGACACATCCAACCAGCAATAATTAAATAGAGCTATATCCGGGATTGTAATCGAGAACAATGAATGATTAGTAACTGGATCGTGTATTGACCCATGGGAGAATGTTGAAGATCCAACCATCGTAGAAGCATGGGTGTGCCTACAAGCAATCATCTTCGCAGAAGATCTGGGCTTTAGAGAGGTGACTGTAGAAGGGGACGCTCTAACGGTGATTAAGAAACTAAGATCTGTATAAAATGATAGATCATTTAAAGGAAATATAATAAAAAAAAGATAGAATTCCCAGATTTAGAAGGTTATCTTTTTGGCATGTATCTCGGACGGCGAATGAAGCGGTACATGCAGTAGAAGTGAGAAGACACCGTATGACTCTCTAATTTACTGGACGGAAAAAGTCTCAACAAAAGTGGAGCATCTCATCACAAGTGATAGGAGGATATTTCAAAAAGGATAGCCAAATGATGATTTTTTTGAGTTCGAAGGAAGTACTAGTGGTTATCTCCGAGGAGCTTAGTGGTCTGAGGGGCTGGGCAAGAGCGAGAAGGCATCAATGAAGATTTTGAGGGAAGCTAATTTCTTAGGAGGCTTTCTCAGATGCAAGAAAGAGGTAGGGTTTTCAAGAGAAGATTAAAGGGTCTTTTTAGGATTTTTTTTTTCGTTTTGCTTTAAGTTTTAGTCTGTAACTATTTGCTTAATTGTTAAGATTTGCATTAATTGTTTTTGGCGCTTAGAATTACCTAAGGTACCACCCAATTTAGCCATTAATTGTGGGGCAGTTGTAAGGACGCTGGCAAGCCAAGGGCTTTAGGAAATTAATTTATTCTTATCCTTAATAAATGCACCAGTTGATTCGAATTTAATATATATATATAAATTGTAATTATAACTTAGTATGATAAAAAGGTCGGGTAACAATAAAAATTCTTTGATAATCTATAAAATATAAGCACAAAAATTTGAGGGATTAAAAACAAAATAAACTTGTATAAAAAAAGCACCCAATTGAGTGAGAGGGTTTAATTGGGTCTATTTTTTTCCGTTGAAGGTTTAATTATTTATTTTATTCATCTAGTTAAATAATCGCCCAAAATAATTAAATTGATTCTTAAATCATTTATTAATTACCATTATTAAAATAACATGCATACTCTTATAAGATATCAATGATCCCTTAAAGTTTTAACCGTTCATCTAGTTTAATCACTTTTATCTCAACATTCCCTTGTATCTCCAATAATAAAAATGATCATTATTTTCCAAAATAACTCTTAAATTGTTTGTTTAAGACAAATGACACATTGTCATATTCCATCTTTATAAACTGATCAATACTATTAAGATGATGCCATTAGCTCTTCATTAGAACACGCAATAGTTTCAACAAGAAACAAGATTAAGCATTCAACAATTTCAACAGAGAATTTAATAGTCTCAACATGAGACAATGTTATTTCAAAATGAGACAAGAGCAAGCATTCAAAACCTAGAGAAGTAAATTAGTCAACTAGTGACTACAATAAATAGATTAGAATATCAAGAAGAAGCGACTGAAAAAAAGGTGGTTACTGCTAAGGAATCAATTGATCAACCTAATATCAACAAACTGAAGTCATTCATGATAAAATCGACTTTCCTAAAAAGATCTGTCAAATCCAAAGAGGAATAGGAGGAAATTCTTAAGACTTTTGATAAATTCGAAATGAAAATAGGAGACAAAGTCTTGAAGGAAGAAGTCAAGGATGACATAATAATGCAAGATGATAGCTACCTTGTTGCCTATACACATTGATTTTATCTTTGCTCCAAATAAATTTGAACCTCACGAAAAATTGAAGGTGTTAGAATTTCTTCTATAAATTTTTAGTTTTAATGTTTGATTTACTTTTAATCATTTTGTAATTCCTGCAAGTTATGCTAAACAACTACTTTCCCTTCAACCCAATCACGCACTTTTATTGTGTTGGATTATAATTGTGTGTATAAATGGTTGGTTAAAGAATCGACAGGGGAACGACACTTCAAAGTTGCCTTGACTTTCGGTTTATGCCTAATGTTCAACTTTATTAAGTCAAGACATTGCTCGAACCAATGCATCCTTTGCTAGTTCTTGCTTCTTTCCCTCACACGTCCCTCGCCCCAACAAGCCCCAATGCCTAGATCCTTTACGCCCAACCCACATACCCCCAATGTCCCATGGCCACATGCCTTCACTTGTATTTTTTTTCTTTTTCATTTTTTAGTTTTATTTCTTTTTGTTTGTTATTATATTTCTTTTTGCTTTTGTGTCATAGGTACCACCACACTTGATAGAACAAGTTTTCAATGCATCAAGAGGAGTAGAGGATAGGTTTACTTCAACCTACACTTTCAAAGCTTAAATAAGAAAGTTTCCTAATTCTTCGCTTACTTTTTGTACATTGAGGACAATGTTCGATTCAAGTGTGGAGGAGTCACTTAATTTGCATGACTTTTAGTTATTTATTTATTTATTTTAAATGTTTTGTTAGCATTTTTTTTTCAGTTTTTGCATAGTAGTTTGCATGAAATCCTAACTTGTTGAGATGTTGAAATATTTTTATGTCTTTGACAATTGTGAATTTGTCATAGTGAATATTTTCGAAACCTACATGTTGACTTGATATAAAGTTTGTAACTTTAATTTATACCATTAGGACATTTTTAGAAAGAAAATTAAATGCTTAATTGTGTATATTTATAAATACTTTGAGCTTCACTTTTATCTTATGATTGTTTAAAGGTATTGGCGAAATAAGTTGTTTCGAAAAAAGAATTTGGTACTCTATGCTCAATCGAATCCAAAGGTAACTAAGTGCTTAGTGTGTGAGTCTAATCTTTCCTTATCGTTATATTTGACCCTAATCCTTAAAGTTCTAAGTGACTTTCAAGCATGTTAAAACTTGATTGTGTTCTCTTGTCTATTCTAATACTTCTTATTCATTAGACATTATTAGAATGAATGATTGCACTTGAGCACGAAGGTTTGTTGTTTCTAATTCTTCTGAATTGTATGAATTGTTGTTGTTGCTATATTTTGCTTAGCATACAAGATATCATATTTATCTATGAAAGCATGTTTACATGTTCCATTGGTATATAACAATATTTTCAAGTTTTGATTTGGGTTAAGTATTTCCTAGCGTTACATATTCATTTGCATTTGCATTAGTATCTTATGTTTGAGGACAATCATGGTTTAAGTGTAGGGGAATTTGATAAGTGCATAAATTTTAATTTATTTGTGATGTTTCTCCTCTTAAGTTATGTTATTTAAGTTTTTAATTATATTAGTTAGACTTATATTTTATTTATTATGGATTTAGGTAATTGGAGGGAAAAGTGCTTAAAGATTATTTTTGGCAAGTTCTTACGGATTGGACTTTCAACACAACGCTACTTCAGTATTATGGCCATAACTTAGAGATACAAAACTCCATTTTGGGCTCATAATATATGTCAACAACTATAGCATTAAAATTATCTTTGCATCGATGATCAAACTCGTGAATCAAAATCAAAATTTTTACCTTGAATTAGATCTTCATCATATCGGTTTTTCTTAAATTCAAATTGTAATCTTCCTTTTGATAGTTTTAATTATAATTTTATTTTTTAATTTCAACCCCTTTTTGTTTTTATTTTATTTGTTTTTACTAAAGAAATAAAATTATTACTTGTCTTTTTAGATTCGACCTTGCTCACTACTATACCAAATATTTATATTATTGTAGGTCTCGACAATCGTACAAAATAACTTCAACCATACGATACATAACTCTCTCTAATAAATGTGACTTTGACAATACAATACTCAACTCTCTCACTTTTTTAAAATTAAAGTATTCTCTACATCCATTTTACGTCTATAAAATCTAATACTTTTGATGTTTGTGATTCTCTCTCTCAATAATATCTTCTTTAAAATTTAAACCCAAATCTTCAGTAAAAAATTACCATATCATGAAAACTGCCAAAATTTTTTCATTGGTGATTATGTTGATATCATTTGTAGCCATCATGCACTAACATGTGATATGATTTTAATCGAAATTCATGTAATTTTATATCACGTATGGATTTAGTATAAATGAATCCTCATGTTGATTGAAGCTATACCAATGTTTTTCAATGACTATTTATAGTAATATTTTATATTAAAAATACTAATAATAGATAATATAGTATTTTAACGATGAATCATATTCTAATACTTTCCCCAGAATTTTAAAATGTGACAAACAGTATTACATATTGTTGGTGCATCCCAATCAGTTTTAATATATTAGATTTATGCCTTTCTGAAAATACATCAAAATAGGGTTTATGAGAGAAGTGATCTTCAACATTTTAATATGCATGATTTAGAAAAGGTTGTGTTTGTTAGCTTGCAGAGGAGCAGCAATAATGTCATCTTTTCTTCGCAATATTTTGTGTTATATATGGGATGAATGAATTGAAGGGTTGATTGATCCAAAAAGAACCAACAAGCAGCAGACAAATCTGATACAAAAGATCTCATCAGAACAGGTAAAAAAGGATATAATTTATCTACCACTTTAAACCTCAATCCATATCCTTTTTTCTTTTTAACTTTAGGTAAAAAAGTGAAAGTAAAAACTATATACTTTAATTTGATTTAGTAGGAAATAAAATATTTAAATGAGGTAATCCCATTTTTTAACTTTGGCCAAATGCAAATATTGCATTTTAGGCCCCTCCAAAATTAAAAACTTAATTTTCTTCTCGATCATTAAAATCAAACATGATGAAAGCAAATAACTTTCCTTGTCCTTTATTTCCAATTTTTCCCACTGTTTTCTTTTCTTTCCCACCAAACATAAATTTAATTTTAAACCCCACATTGAATAGCATTAGTTGGAGCACTCTCTTAACTAGAAATTAATCTGTTTGCTTCAAAATAAATAAACACTTATATCTTGACATGAATTAAACTAACTTATCCAAGAAAAAATGTTTAGAAATCTCAAAACTTAGTAGAAATGTTGGTGATATATTGAAAGATGATGAAATTACATGAAAAAGTAGTGAGAAAGTTTGTCAAACAAAAAGTTTGTATTTGAGATTATATATGAAATTCTTTTAGCATGTAAAAAGTTAGGGATATATTTATATTTTATTGTAATCCATCCTTGACGATCTCAAGTCCTTTTATTGACCAACAAAAGTAGGTCATTACTATGTTTTTGAACCCCCCCCCCCCCCAAAAAAAAAAAAAAGATATATGTTTGGACCAACCCATTAGAAATTTCTTCCCACCCTTTGTAAAAGCAACAGTTTGTTTCTGTTAATCAGACCCCACAAATACCTAGATTTAATGAAATTTGATCTCTTTCTTGGTGGCTTTTCTTAATGAATTTAAGGTCTTATATCAGTTCAGACTCAACAAATCTTAATATTTAGTGAAATGGGACCCCATATTTGCTACCCTTTTTTAAAGCCAACTGAACACTGAAATGCTAGCTACCTACACATTTTAATTTAATGGCTGAAACAAGCAAGCTCCACCTTTTAATTTATACCTAAATTTTTAGTAAATTAAAGGGTATGAACTTTATTTGGGCAGAATTAAATTATAGGGACTCCCTTTTTTAAAAAATTAAATGAAGTAGAGCCTTTTTCTAGGAATTTAACCTTAAGTAATCTATCTAATAAAAGAAACTTAGATGCTTGGGGATTTGCTTTTGGATAAAGAAAAAGATATCATCAAGATTTTGGGCTGAGTTTTTCCCCTTATTGCATGATATTGACATTCTCCCAAAAGTTTTTTTTGTCAAAATGTGCACCATACTTTGTTTGTTATTGTAATCAAATGGTGGAGGATAATCTCTCCTTTCCTTTTTCTTTGAAACAAAATTAATTAATTATTTCTTCTTCAATTAATAATTAAATAAAAGATCATTTGGATCTCCATTTCATGCTCATTTAATGTAATATCATAAAACAAGCAAAGGTTTTTAACTTAATTCAAAATGAAGATACCTATGTAATACATCAATAGATTTGGTAGGCTCATTCATAAATGTGTTATATCACATATTTTAATGCAACATTTTATACATCATGTATTCATAAGAATGATTGAAGAGAAGTACCCTAAAATCGAAAATTTTTAAAATTTTAATTTAATAAAGATATTATTGTACTTTGATTCTCTTAAAAATTGATTTAATCTTTTTAAATTTATATAAATTTTTAAAATGGTGAAATTATATTTTTATTTATCATAAAAAATTATAATTTAATTTTGATTTTTAATTTTTTTTGGTATTGAAATAGTGGTGGATATAAATAAATATTCAAGTTGTTGGCAAATTGCACTTTTTCCCATGTGCTGTGAACTATTAGTGAATTAACTGCCCCATAGCAACACAATATATATTCAATGTCTCTCAATCTACATAATAAAAGATGATCAAAATAGGAGCATATCATATTTTTCAAATAGAAAAACAACTGAATCATGATGGTGATTTCATCAGATGGTTCATGTGTTCCCATACCCTTTTACCCCACATGTTGTAGCAACACGTGGCAGACAACAATGGGAACCCACACTCAATGTGTAAAACTAGATACGGATGCCAAGCGTCAGCTTGATATTTAAAGAATTTGAATAAAAATATTAATTTTGAAAAATGAGTTTAGATGAATTTTTTTTTTAAATATGAGTCAATTTGAATATTCAAAATTTAAGTTTGATCTGCTCGACTTTTTTCAAGTTTATGTTATAATTTTTTTTCCTTTTTTTATGCATTATGTAGGTAAAAAGATTTTTCTAGTCTCTCTCAATTTTGATATTGATCAAATTGGTTGCTCTAAAAAAAATCAAAACAATATAATCCTTATCAATTTTAAAAGTGAGCAACTAAGAATAAATAATTATGACAATTAATATTTTCCGCCGATTGTATATAATTTTCTTTGATATAGTAACAAATTAAACTCTCAAATTTTACACATTCTATTATATATATATTTGAAGCTAAAGTTTTTTTTATCTATTCTTTTTCAATTTTTTTAGACTTTTAAAAAAAATTTAAACATTTTTTCATGTGAATTTTCTTTAGAATCAGGACCAAATTAACAAAATATATAAACATTGATAGCTTAATTTGTTATCATATCAATTAAAATTATATACAATTAACGGAAAAATTAATTATCCTCAACTGTTCACTTTTGAAACTGACATGAATTAAATTACTTTGATTTTTTTTAAAGAGACCAATTTGCTCAATATTCCATTTAATATTTTGAGAGAGGCTGAAAAAGTGTTTTTTCCTATAATGTAATATAAAAATTAAATAAATTATACTATAACGTAAATATTTAAAAATGTATTAAGTTATATATATTTAAAAAAATTAAAAAAAAAGAAATATATGTAATGATAGTAATAAAAATGTGTAAATAATTACTAAATATTAAATGAAATATTTTTATGAAAAAATAAATAAAAACCTAAACAAGCATTAACTAATTATTTACTGTATAAAATAATTAATTATTTACAAATATAAAAGAATTTAGATAAAAATTGAAACTTATATTAGCAATTAATAAAAAGTTTTCATAAGCTATCATTTTTTTTGTAATTTTTTGAGTCATATTTTTACAAAAAAAAAAGTAAAAATAATTTTTAATTGAAAGCTTCGAATATTTGATAATTAAATTAAACTTGTAAATAAAAAATAAAATTCCCGTAATTTAAATTGAGATGGAATTCCTTAAAAAGTGGTAAAAGAAATTATCCAAGGCATCAGAAGAAAGGAGTAGATTTTAGGACAGTACCAAAAAGTGGGCCCATGAAAGAGATCGTATTTTTATAGGGTCCCACATCGAAGATTTCATACTAACTTAAGTATTTGTTTAGCGGGACCCTTTTTATTTATTTCATCTTCCCTTTACCCTTTAGACATTCTTTCTTTCTTTCTTTTCTTTTTAATTTGTGGTCCCTTTTTTCCTTTTATTTTTATTTCCATTTACAATGTTTCAATTTTCAAATCTTTTATTATTATGTTTCTCTTGTTTATGCAAATAAACAAAAGGCTCTAGCTTGGGCTACTTTTTATTATCTCGATTGATATTGATGTTATTGTCAATGTAAGAAAATATGAATTCAAGCGTATTGAATCACATTATCATCTTATTTACGGGTTGTTTTAGATATAATATAAAAAAGAATAGATATACCAAATTATTTTAAAAAATTTATGTCAACAACTTCTTCCCTCGATATTTAATAATAACAATAAAAAATTTTGAATGGGATTTTTCTTTTTGTTAATTAGCTAAGCAATGGCATATATGGCAAAGTTTATTTAATTTTTATTATTGTTATTGAAACAGGTTATTGTGGTTATCATTTCACCATAAAGGTTAATCTTATAGAGGATTAAGCCAAAGGTTGCTTTTTCTTGCAATTTTGAACTCGATTATTGAACCTCAAGATTCACAATTATTGTCAAAACTTGGTTTAAATTGCCAATTTAGGCCAATAATTTGTTGGTCCCTCGTGGGCTCTTTAACCAAGTTTAGGACTTTTTGACAATGAAAGAATACCTAAAGATTTTACAATTTACTCTCTTTTATTATTATTATTATTTTGGGGGGGGGTGGTGGGGAGAGAGGGAGGTTTATCATATTTGACCTTAATACTTTATATAAAATTCAATATGATATCTTCTTTTAAAGCATGTATTATCATTTTGTTTTGATGATCAAATTCATGAGATTAACACCCTTAATTAATGTAGTGATGTGATGACATGTGGTAAATAGAATAATATTATTATGGCACTTCATCATTCAACATCTCATTAAGATGTTCATGTGGCATAGATATTTGGTGTCACCCATCCTCATTTATTTTTCAAAAAATAAAAATTAAAGCACCAAAATTAATCATTTAAAAAGAAGTGACAAGGAAAATGTTTTAAAACATAAAATTTTGTAAAAAAAATGAAAAAATACATTTTCTCTAAAAATGAAATAAAAGAAGGATGCAAAAGGAAATCAATAATTTTCATGGATAATTACTAGTATTAGTAATACTTTTGTTGCCAACAATATAATTTAGTGTCATAGTGGTAGAAGTGTTGTGTCAACCTATGTTATATTTTGCTTCATGGATCAATTTTTGAGGATAAGTGTGAAATTAAAAATTTAATTTACGAGTCAGAGATATATCATAATTATTTTAAGGGATTAAAATATATATTTTCATTATTATACTAATTTAAAATTCATAAATTTTAAAGAGATTAAAAAATATATTTACTAATTCTTAGGAGGGCCAAAGCACTGCATACTCTTTATTTACGCTCTTAATGACATCATTTAATTAATTGAGTGCTATAAATCTTTAGAATTTATTTCATTTATTCTAAATAATTTTTTTAACACACAAATTATTAAAATAACATATATCTAAATATACTAATAAAAAATTATAATAAACTTATAATTTAATTTGTAAAAAATTAATACCAAAACCTAAATCTTAATTATTCACCTTTGTTAACTTTAAAAAAATATATAGAAATGTGAGAGAAAAGAGGGAAAAAAAATGATGGGTCACAATCTCACAATCTGTTAGTTGGAACAAATTGATCCCACCAAGTCTTAAGCATGCAAAGCAACATTGATATGACATTGATTTAATATATATTTTATATTACAAAACCCTAACCAAAAAGACCAAAGACAGTAATATTTAAACCTCTTAATTAAAACTAATAGTAGTTTTATTAGTTAACCATTCTTTATTTTGAAAAAGAAAATCAAAGCCATCAAAATCAAACCCCAAAAATCAAAAACCTTGCTTACACTATGATGACTAAATGGCAACAAAATCTGGCACTGGATTTTCCTTAGCAATCAAACAAAATCCAAAGCAAATAAAAGAAAAGAAAAAAAGAAGAGAAAAAGACAGAGAGAAAAGAAAGAGATAAGTGGTTGTACCAGCACATGTTGTAGAGAATCTAGTGAGAGATCACAATTTTTTTCTTTTCCCTTTTCTTTTGGTTTTATAATCAAATTGGCCCCTAAATTATTACTCAATTCTTACCTATACACTTAAAGATTTGTTTTACCAGAAGTGGTACTAAAATAGACATATTCATGGGTAAAGTTATCTGCCCGAAATTTGGGAGAGTTTGGAAAAAAAATATTAGACCCTTTCAAAATACGAGTTGTCTTCAAACTTGATCTTCAAGGTTCAAAATATTAAGGTTAAGGATGGGTCACATTGTTTGAAATTTCAAAATTATAATTTTATCGAGTTTAACAAAAAAGAATGTGTCAATATCTGCCTACCCATGTCATAGATTTTTTTATTAAATTTTTTAGATAAATTGAGACAAAATGAGTATTAATTCAAAAAATATATTTTTTAAGTACCTAGGAAAGAATCAAGGAATATTTTAGGGACGAATTTGCAAATAAAGCATTTCCCTTTTTTTTTTCTCATAGCTTGAAATTTCACTCTTTGGTCTTTTCCTTTCCTTTCTTTTCTTTTCTCTTTTCTTTTCTATTTGCTGCAAAATACAGTTGCCCCTTCTCACCTACTTCATAAAAACCTATGGGAAACACCCTTTTTTTTTCCTTCTCTCTCTCTCACACACTCTCTTCATTCATGCTCCATCAAAAGCATATCAATTCTCTTTCCTTTCCTTCTTTCTTTCTCTTCATAGCAGTTAGGTGTATAAAAAGGCCTGCAAGGACACCCACCATAGAAACAAAACAGTCCAACAAACTAAACAGGTTTCTTATCTATGGAGTTGATGAAATCATCAGACAATATTATTCAAGACAGAACCCAACAGCAGCATAAACAAGAACCAGAAATGCAGGCGCAGGAGGGACAACAAGAACAAGGACATCATTTTCATGTATTGGCAGTTGATGACAGTGTTATAGACAGGAAGTTATTGGAGAAACTCCTCAAAGTATCTTCATACCAAGGTGAGTATATAGTATAATATGTATGTAACCAGTGTTTGGTTCTGAATGATTGTTGATTGTTTCTATATGGATATGTAATTGCAGTGACCTGTGTGGACTCTGGGGATAAAGCTTTGGAATATCTTGGTCTGTTGAATAATCTGGATTCTGACTCAACAGCTTCTTCTTCTTCTTCTTCTTCTTCTTCTTCTTCTTCTTCTTCCTCATCTTCTTCTAACTCATCTTCTTGTTCCCAATCTTCGCAACGAGAGGTATGTTCTTCAATATTATACCATAAGCAATATTCAATCCATTAATTTGGTTTGATGATAAAAGATTTTGTGTTTGTATATAACAATGACCTCTCATTCACCTTATTCAAAACGTAAGCTTTCAACGATAAGGTTTTGCTTGGATGGGTGGGCACCAAAAAATATATATATATATATATATACATAAATTTTGAAATAAGAGATTTTTTTTTTCTATATGCAAGGGTGAAAAAGGATCATTTTTTAAAAAATAAAAAAATTAAACTTTTTCTCTTATCAAATTCTTTTATTTTTATTTTTAAGAATCTTTTCACTTTATCAGACACACTATTGCTTATGGTACATTTAAATTCTACTCTCTTCCTTCTTAGAAACCAATTTGCATTGAAGGACTTATATAAATATTTATATTCTATTTACACATTTACATGTTTAGGAATGTGAATGGAAAAGGAAAAATAAACTCTGACCATTATAGCTTTTATAATGTGCATTTACATGAAATTAAGTCCCTCTAGAGATATTATTTATGTTACTTTTCACATAAAATTTTTCCCAGTAGGACTAAAAGCTAAATGCATATTATAAATCTCTGTTGGTCCAATTTAATTTCATCATTCTATTCTATCTAATATAATTTCACCCCTGGAATTTTTGAGTTTACAATGTTTGTTTATTTACATGATTAATACTTTTCTGATCAAATGTAGGGACTTAAAGTCAACTTAATCATGACAGACTTTTGTATGCCCGGAATGAGCGGCTATGATTTACTCAAACGTGTTAAGGTCAACCAATCCTTCTTAAACTCTTTGGATTTAATTTATAATGTGCATAAATTATATGAATTCTTGGATCAGTAAGTTTGGATTTGGATGGGTAGTGTGTATAGGATTAGATATTATAACGATATTATAGCATGAGATAAAAAAAAAGAAGCTAAATACACCGCAGTGCACCACCCCTCTCATTCACTAAACCAAGGAGGCTAATTCAAGAAAGAAAAAATACTATTGCCTCACATGCATTGAAATCTATCCAACTATTCACTCATCTTCACTACTATTACTATTTATTTTTATTTTTTTTAAATATTTTAATTGAATTAATTTTCATAGAATGATATTATTAAGGCATTGTTTATGAACACTATAGACTATTATTAATATCATTTAAACTTTTTTATGTATAATAACAATATACTAATAATATGTATTTTATAAATATAAGCTTAATTAGTATTATATCGGTTAATATTATATATATGAAATAATATTTTTATTTATTTTAAATATTGAAAAAATAATATATAATTAAATTTATTCATGGACCGAATCATAACGAAAACTATTTTTATATTTTTTAATGAAGAGCAAATTTGGGAGAAATTTGTAGCTTTGATATATGGAAAAAAAAAACAAATGCCCCCAAAATGTTTGAAGGGCCATATATGATTTTAACAAACAATTCCCATTTGGTTGGAGGACTGAAGTTTAAGATTAATTTAGTAGATCAGTAACCATTATTTATATTTTCAAATATTATAATAGTTTCATTGGATTTTGCTTACATCTGCAGGGATCTTCATGGAAAGATGTACCAGTCGTGGTCATGTCATCAGAGAATGTTCCTTCTAGAATTAGCATGTACATTTTATTTATTTATATACAATTAATTATTTAAATAATTAATTGATATTAATTAAAACGACAAATGGTAGCAGGTGCCTGGAAGGAGGAGCTGAAGAATTCATGTTAAAGCCTCTTCAATTATCAGACCTAGAGAAAATTCAAGTTTACCTTCTCAAATCCCTTCATATTTCTTGCACAAACATTGACAAAGATGATGATGACAACAACACCGACGACAATAGTGATAATAACAATGACAAGGTCGTCAACAACGATAGCAACATCGACAAAGGTAATAATAGTACGAGTATGAACAATAATTTTAGCAAAAGAAAGGCATTATCTTCCGAAGATACGGAGAGCCGGCGACCTAAAATAAAAGGTTTAGCGGTTGCGATATGAAAAAGGGTATAAATTAATTTAGAGTTTAAGATCAATGACACTCCATTTTCTTATACTTTGGGGTTTTGTGCACTTACTTGGTTATTGCTAATATCAAAATTAAGAGGCTTTACTTTTAAGGTATTCGTTTTTAGTTACATTTATTTATAGGACTTGATTCCAACTCAAATACCTGAAATTTTTGAGACTTTGATGGGAAAGCTCCTTTCTCCACACTCGAGTTCTAATGTTTCCACGATTCTTTTAGGCTACTTAGTAAGAATCAACATTCTCATTGTTAGAAGATCACATGACTTAGAGAAGCAACTAAGCAAATGAGAACAGAGAAACAAAGAAAATGAAAATTGAGTATAGTTTGATTCTTGATAACCAACTCATCTGATTACAACTCTTTGCATAATGCATATTTATACACCAATTGTTACTAATGATAACAGAAAGAGTAATTGAATTAACTGACATTAACTAACTGAATGTAATCGAATTCAACAGTTTTGACTTTATAGTCTAATATTCTCCTAGTTTTCTCCTTCTTAAAGAGAGAAAATACAACAAGATCCTAGCTAGCGAACATCCAACTAATACCTTAACATCTAAAAACACCTTGAAGTGACTAGTCTGGTTAAAATATCAACCACTTGATCTTCTTAAGGAACAAAATTAACTTCAAGTTGACAAAGTGAATATCTAACTCAACATGCTTAATTCGAGCATGATGAGTCGGATTAGCTGCCGTGCAAACTACTCAAGTGTTGTCACACCAAACAAGTGACTTGCCATTAGTGGAATTCCTTCAAAGACTACATTAGCAAGACTCCTGTACTCTGCCTCTAAAGTGGACATGGAAACTACAATATGCTTTTTAGATCTCCAAGCCATAAGATTGCCTCCTAAATAGATGCAAAAACCTGATGTAAACCTGCAATCTTCCACACAGGCTACCCAATTTGCATCAGCATAACAAATTAACTAAGACTTGGTCCCTTTACAAAAAACCATATAGTCCAATATGCCACATAAGTACCTCAGAATTCTTTTGATTGCCTTCCAGATAGTATCAAAATGTGAGCTTATGTATTGGCTCACCTTATTCACACTGCATACAATATCTAGTCTAGTAAGGAAAACATATTGCAAGGCTCCCATAATACTTCTATTATTGATGACAACCTTCAACAAAATGTTTCCTTAAAGGAATTAACTTAGGCAACTAACCATAGATGTAGGAATAGATTGAGCTTCCAACTTAAAGGCCTTAGTTAACAACTCTGTGGTATACTTTCTTTGACTCAAGAAAACACCTATTGGCAGATGTTGAACTTCCACTCCAAGAAAAAAATTAAATTGCCCTAAATCTTTCAACGAGAACTCTTGATGAAACTTCTAAGTGAAAAGAACAATATCAAGATCTGAGTCCCCTGTGATAATTATATCATCCACATACATCATGACAAAAAGTTTTGACTAAGTTGTAACCTTGATAAACAAATATGGATAAGCAATAGATGCTTGAAATTGAAATTGTGAAATAAAAAGCCATTTTAGTTTGTTAAACTAGGCCCTAGGCGCTTGCTTAAAATCATATAAAGATTTCTAAGGCTTACAACAAGTTCCTAACCAAAAGGATCTTCAACTTTTTAGAGTATGCCTCGTATTTTTTGGTCGAAACAAAGTTGACATCCTGATAAGGAAGAGCTATTGTCTTGACGACACGACCACCAACATCTTGACAAGAAGAGACGCCTCGTTCCGACGACGTGATGATGGGCGTCCTAATAAGGTAGTAGCCACGTCACGATGAGGCAACGTGTTATGCAATTTTTTCAATTTTCTTCTTCCAATCAAATTCTGATTATTTTTCCAATCGAACTCTAATTAATGTAGGTTATTTTAATATTATTTGACCTACGAATTTAGCTTATATATAGACCAATTTTCATCTTAGAAACATAACCCATAACACATTTAGATATTAGCTTTTACAGTTTTTTTAGAATTTTGTGTTTACGTTTTTAGGGTTATTATTTTTGGGTTTAAGGGTTTAGTTTTATCTCCATCTCTTGCGCTCTCCTTTATTATAGTGAAATATCCTTTTGCATGTGATTTTTTTATCCTTTTCAGAGGGATTTTTTCACTTAAATATTTGTGTTTTATCTTTTTAATTTCTTCATTATTTTACTTATTCATTGCTCAATCGGGTTTATCCTCAAAAAAATTCAAATCCGGGAGGCTACACCATATAAAGTGCTTCAGTCAATATACTATTGAGAAATGAATTATTGACATCTACTTGCCCAAGTGACCAACTATTTATGATTGCAACAACTAATATTTTTCAAATTGTTGTTGCTCGCACCGCATGACTAAACGTTTCATAAAAATCATAGCCCACCTGTTATGAGCATCCCTTTGCAACCAGTCGAGCCTTGTACCTGGAAACTGACCCATCTAGATGTCTTTAAACTACCACTTGCACCTCATTGCTTTCTTGGCTATTGGTAAAACTTCCAAAGACCAAGTCCCAGTTTTAGTCAAAGCCTCAAGTTCTTAATGCACAACTTCTTATCAGATTGGATGTTGCATAGCTTTATGAATATCAGTTGGTCCAACCTCTAAAAGATTAGCTGATTGAACAATATATGCCTTAGGTTTAAATATGCCACTTTTACTTCTGGTAATCATGGAATGGGAGTTAAAGGTAGTGAGTGGTGGTACTGGTAAGGATGAGGACAGAGGAATAACTTCAGCTAAGATGGAAAAAGGAATAGTAGTATTAGTTGAGGAGAAGAAAAGGGCATCAGGGGTAGCTAAAGTGGGTGAAGGAAGACTTGATGATGATAATGTAATAGGAGAGGTTAAGAAAGAAGTGGAAAAAAGAGTGGGTGAAGCTGAGGAAGAAAAGTGAGATGTCAGCCTGGTGTGACTGCAAGAAAAGACATAAGGAACTAAACAAGCTTTCTAATAGACACTGATTTGACATGTTTGATGAATGAGATGGGATGGGGCTAGGTAAACAAAATGCTGTAAGGGAACACAGTTTCATTAAATTGGATAAGTCTAAAAATATAAACTTGACCACTAATATCAAGATACTTATAACATTTATGAGAGGGAGAGTAGCTAAGAAACAAACAAGGAAAAGATTTAAATTACAGTTTATGAGAGTTATAAGGTCTAAGGTGGGGATAAGACAAAAAAACCAAAGTTTCTTAGAAAACATAATTAGGTTTAACATGAAAAAGTTTCTCATAAAGAGATTTACTTGTAAAAACCTTAGTACGTAACTTGTCTATAAGGAAAATGACACTAGTGAAGGCATCATTCCAAAACCTAAAAGGCATAATTGCTTTCCCAAGAGGGAAAGGTTAACTTCTACAATTTGCTTATGTCTCCCTCCTACAAGACCATTCTGCTCTGATGAACGTGGACAAGACAATCTACGAGGAATGTCATGTCGTTTTAGATTGAAGTCAAAGGAGAGAACACTCCACCATCATCTGTGTGAAGCAGCTTAACTTCACACCTAACTACCTTTCATTTTTTTCTTTCGAAGGGAACGAAAAAGGTCAAGAGGAAACCTCTTAACTATCTACATATCTGATCCCCCAAGTTAAGCTCTTTAAAACATCCTAAGAGTGAAGACAACTTAAGAACCCTGTCATATTCTAAGGCTATTTTCGTTTGTTTTACTTTGGTAAAGCGGTACAATGTGAAACATCTTTCATGGAACATCTCTTAAACCATAAGACAATGGTTGTTCTTGATGAAAGTTGTTTCTAAATAATGGTTATTTTTGACTTGTTTCAAACCTGAGTTATTTTCAACATTGTTGTTCTCAATGTAGAGGTTTTTTTGAACAAGAGTTGTTTTGTAGTGATGCTTTTCTTGATAGAGTTTGTTCTAAATAATGGCTCTTCCAGAAAAATACTTTTGTTTTAAATATAAGTTGTTTCAAACAACGGTTGTTCTAAACATAATTATTTCAGAAACACTAGTATTCTAAACAAGAGCTATTCCAAACTTTAGTTGTTCTCAACAGAAGTTGTTCTCAAATAACAACTACACTGGATTGACAACTATTCTAACTAAAGCACTATTCTGAACATAGCTATTCTTGAACAATTATTCTGAACATGATAGCTATTCTAAACAAGAGTTGTTACTTTGAAAGAGATATGAAGTGAAACAACAATGCTAGTTGTTCCACGCTTGGTAGCATAATTTCTTGAAATATAATATTATTTATCTCAAAGAAGAGATAAAATGTTAGTAGCAAAAACTAAGTATATACAGTAGCAAAAAAGTACCAAAACTCTTGACAAAATGAAATTTTGAATACCAACTTAGGAGAAAATGTCAACTTCGTGGGGGGGGGGTAAATGCATATTTGAGTCTTATAAACACATAATATTATTTATATAAATATATATTATATTGTATTTTGTACTTTGTACTTTGTACTTTTTCATAATATATAGTTTATATTTAATTATATGTGTTTGAGGAATTGATAGAATGTGTAAATATTGAGCACTAAATTTGTTTTTATATTAATTAGAAAAAAGACCACATCATCACTTCCGTTAATCATCTAACAGAGAGTGACCAAAATAGAAATGATCTAAAACATGGGTGACCCGAATAGAAATGATCTAAAACGTTAGTGATTCAATTAAAAATAGAAACATGCTCAGAGACGAATCCAGGGGGGCTAGCAGGGGCCCCGACCCCCTTAAAATGGAAAATTATTGTTTTGGCCCTTTAGAAAATTTTAAAATTTTAAATTAGTAAAGAAAAGTTGCACTTTGGCCCGCTATAAAATTATGAAAATTTAATTTAATCCTTTAAAAATTATAAAGATATAAACTATTAAAAATTAAATTTCATTTCGGCTCCCTTAAAAGAATTTTCTGGCTTCACCCCTAAACACACTAATAATTAATTAAAAATAAAAACACGCTAATAATTAAGTGACTAATTCAATAGTTTTACTCAACTTTTCCTAATTGATCGCTTCTAACTTTGTTTTTACATGACTTATAATGATTTTTTTCAAAAAAACTCAAGCAACATAATACTCTTTGTTAATTATTCATAATTACTATGAATTATTAATATGAAATTGAGGTGTTATATCTTTGCATATAAAATTATGAAAAAAAAATCTTTTTTGTTTAATTTATTTTTATGTTTAATATCATATTCAATTTATTTATAAATTATATCTATTATAAATATTTTGCATCTTACATATTATTATGATATATATTTTTTTAATTTCTATTTTTGAATACATTATAAAATACAAAAATGCATGGATATTAATTCAATCCATCTCACTAATATTTGTACTACAACCCTTTAATCGATTTTCCTTCGTTTAGTTTGATACTAGTTTCGATATATGAAACTTCAATCAAATTCAAGTTAATAATGAATCTTCATGTCATGTTATTAAGAGTATTGTTTCAAAATATATATATATATATATCATTCAGGGCTTTATTAGAATTAACTAGTAAAATATCTAGAATTAAAAGTGATCTTAAAAACTAATCATACCTTATAAAAAATCTAAATAACATATTCGTTGTGAATTAATATCAAATATTATATTTTCATTATGATCTTATAAAACGATAATTACTTAAATGTGTTTGAATTATTAAAAAAAACTAAAAGATAAACAAAAACAAGTTTAGTACAATTACTTAACATGTGTTTTGATATCATTTTTTTTAATTGGGTATCCCTTCGATTATTCTTCAAACTCAAAATTAATTAATCATAGACATATTTTAAGTAATGGTGTGTTAGATATACCAAATTATCATTGCAAAACTCGAGATATTATTTTAATTAATGGCCCATATTAGGGGCCATTTACCTCTACCCAAGGCAACGGAGAAACCTAAATGATGTGACAGAACTAGATAGATATATTGTAATTGGACCTTAAAAAAGTAAATGAGTGGCTTAATATTAAGGTGTTGGTGAATAGAATCAAGATAGATTTGGGTTGAGTTTAAATATGATATTAACATATTTTGTATTTGTTTAAGTCTGGTCGGTTCAAAATATGAGTTTAAAATTTTGTCAAAATTCATCCATATTTGCAAAAGATTAATCTAAGCCCATTTTAGCCCACTCATATTATTTTATTTTAATATTTAATAATTTTATATTTTATATTTATTGATTTTTTTATACACTCATCTGAACATTATTTTAATATTTATATTAGAGTTGTATCATATATATAGTATATGTTTATTATTTTAATGTGTTATAGTTTACATAATATAAAATATTATAAACTTAAAAACAAGTCATATCGAACTAGGTCGGGCTAGGTTGGGCTATAAATATTTGAGCTCAAATTCGACTCATATTTTAATAAAGTCTAATTTTTTTCATCTAAGTCTATTTTTCGAATTTAATATTTTTGTGGAAACATTTTTAAACAAATTTATATTGCAATCATTTTCTTTCAGATGAAATGACATGCAAGTTTGATGAAGAAGGTTATAGAGAAAGAAAAGGGGTAGAGCAGACCGATAATATTGTTGATTTGGTTACAAATTCATAATTAAAGTAGAAGATGTTATAAATTTATAATAAATTATTTAATTTGTTATATAAAAGGAAAAACCGAATTTCAACCTATGGAATCTTAGTGGAAGCTATATATATATATATACATCTCTGAGCATTTTAAATTTAAATTTTATAGGTGACTATATTGATTTGAGAATTGAGATACAATGCATCTTATCTTGATTTTAAAGATTAAACAGCTCATCTCAAATTTTATCCTCACCAACACAAGAAAATAGATGAGCATTGGGTAATAACTTTGATAAATTGCAGCATTTGACAAGTAAAGCCTTTCAAAACCATAACCTAAATAAACAAGAAAAAGGACTTTCTTTTTAAGCCTGTTTCCAAGTCTATTTTTTCTTTTAAAAAATATAAATAAACCTGATTAAGACAATATTGTGTTGTGTATATATTTAATTTAAGCAACGGACAGAGAATAAAATACAAAACACGACAGTCCCAAAAAAGGACTCATGTCATAACATAATTTACTGGGTTGGATTCTCTTTCCAGGCAGGAAAAAGACCTTGACATCTAATCAAAAGAGCAAAAAATGGGGAAAGTTAAAAGTAATCAATTATTACCCAGAAGAGATGTCAAAATGGCCAACACACCAATAATAATTATGATGTTTAGAAAATAATTGGTTGGTAGAGGCTTATCTGGGCCTCCCCCAAATGATTCATATTCTGCTCGAATCTTCTGCTTCATGGAATCTGACAGCTCTCTCTGCAATTCCAAACACTCGTTCAATTCATTTATTACAAGACAGAAAAAAGTAACAGAGCAATATTAAATAAAGCATTTGAGGTTACGACCTTTCCTGTTGAGTACTTGGCAGCTACAAACTTCTCCGGTGCAGCTTGTACTGGAGTATCATCTAACACAATACCCTGATCTCAATTGTAACAAACCAACATTCAGATCTTCAAGGAAAATCTTGCACATTAGAGTCTAACTCAATGACTAATCTTAGGTACTTGCTAAACTAAAAAAATTGTACCTTTTACGTACGATAACTATGAGCAACTTACAATATTTCAATAACACTGGAATTCACACAGAAAAGACCCTATCATTTATCTTTTGCTTATTCTAAGATGTCATGATCCGTTCAGAGAAAAGTCAACTTCTTATTGGTACCTAATACTCACTAAAAACTTGGGTGAGGCATGTTTAACAAGCAACTGTGTGCATGCAGATATTCCCCAAATGTCAAAATAGAACACCATTTTGATAGAAGGAAAAGTGGGGTTAATAGTAACAAACGCCTAGCACTTTTTACTAATTAAACTTATTTCTTTTTCATGAAAGTGATAAACATTAAACACGCAACTATCCATTACAAACAAACCTCTGGAGGATCAAATTTGGCCCCAAGGTTGCTAAGTTTGGCATGTGCCTCTGCATAATCCTTGAAGAATGTCTCTTTATCTTCAGCGTATTTCTCAGCATATACCTGCAAATTGTGTACTGTTTAGCCAAGCCTACGATTATATTTCTTACCCGTTAAGAATGAACTCAGTATATTTACCTTGAAAGAGGGATCTTCAAAAAGAACAGCATCAGTTGGCAACACAAGCAAATCTTCATCCCTTTTTGCTTTAATGTCCTGTACGGATACAAGAGAGTCTTAACACTTTTGAATCTCGTCTTACTCAAGAAGAGAAACTGATTTCAAGTTCAAACCTTGAAGTATGAATTGTCAAACTTCAACCATTGAACTGTCCAAGACTGTCCTCCTGGTGTTCCTGGCCCATCTTTCTGTTATTCAAGAAGGAAAATCCTATTTAAGTCCTTCATCACAGTTATTGGTATACTCGTAACTACTAGAACCACCACCATTCCTGTTCCACTTAGGGAAGCATATCTTTGAAGACATTAACATATGATATGACTGGCAAACTATGCAACCCCAAACATTTTGCTTACTAAATTCAAAAAAATATGGATAGCTATCTGAGGCTGAGTTAGTGGAACCAAATTCATTTTGTTTGAACACTCTCTTAGCCACCGAATTTTCATTCTTTCGAGGATTCAATGTCATGATAAGCTTTTAAAGTAAGTTCAAATTTCTTTCTCCTGGCTCACCTCTAGAAAGTCCGATAGTTAAATTTTAAGGGGAATCTAAATAGGAAAGAACGGCCATTCTAGAACCATATGATTCAGCATCAAAAACGACCAAGATAGCATAAGAAGTAACTTAGATCTGATAGAAGAGGCGTTTCTTTCTCATACGTTTTGTTCTTACGAAATATTGACCTCGTGTTTGTTACTGATCATATCTATTGGCAGGTTTGGCATCAAGAACTTCAAGAGGTTGACAGGCCAGTTCTTAGTCAAGGTTCAGATTTGATCAAATATTTGGAGGCAGTCCCCCGTATTTATCCTATTGAAGCCAAATGCATCTAGGATAAGGGGACTGCTTCTCTTAGGAATATTAATTTGCTAAATAATGGCACTTTGTATTTTCTATGGTAAGTACAATAAACTATAACGGTAAGCATTTCCCCCAAAAATTTCTAGCCTCGATCAAGAATCAGAAATGATAAATAAACGACTGAAGTTACTGAGACAAAGATTTTCCCTATCCATATCAACACAGGCAGATTAAATACCGTATATTTGGTTTCTGGTTTACCCCAACCGCTACGTTCTGGTCTGGACCTCCCAAGCGTGTGTGCACCAGATAATGCAACAATTTCCTACATGTCAGAAGGTCAGATGATTAAGATCATTGTTCCATCATAATAAGGATTTTTACAATGAAGTTTACCTTGTCATTTAATCCCATTCGGTAGAAAACCTCTCGTAGATGATCAGCAGGTGAAGGTGGTCCAGCATCTAAGCAACAGAGAAACGCTATAAGGTTAGTGGTCTCTAGACATAAGCATAAGCGAATGCATTGGTACCTATGAGGGAAAAAGGAGGCATAAGCAATGCCCAAATTATGCTAATAGTCTGAAGTCTAAACAACCTAGAAGCACGAAGTGTGCAAACGTAAGGCAACATAAAGCTATGTTAATAATATTCTAGGTTCTTAGGTGAACAACTGTCATACAATGACGGCTAAAACATGGTCCGCCTGTTTATCTTTAAGAACCTAGTATTACTCTTCTGAAAATTTTAAGGATCCCCATATTCTTATTAATCTATAATAATGTCATTTCAGGTATTTGCTGCTATATGCTGCAGATTAGGGAGCACGTAGTTATATCTCTTCCTTTTCCAGATACAGATAAATAATCTGTTAACCATAACCACTTCACAACAGTGCAGTAAACTTCCCAGAAATTCAGAATTAAATGGACTAAAACAAGACACGTTCAATTCATTGTCCAATCATTCAAGCCAGTTAGCAGCCCAGCTTGCCAATGGATTGTATGCCTCAAGTTTCCAGTTACATTTCTTAATTTAGGAATCTCCCCACAATTTAAATTGACATGAACAATCATGCACCATTATAAGGTTCACTTGCCAGGTAGCCTGCCCTCCTCAGGACACTCATTAGGACCGGAGACATCCACCCTTCCATATTTCATGGGAATTTTGGGTCCTCCAGCCTCCTGAATTACATGTCGATTCTTAGTACAACTACAAAATCAATCAAAAAGATATACATTCAAGAGTAACAGCAAGTAAGACCTCAATAGCAGTAGCACTAGCCAACTGGAACAAATCAGCAAAAGTTACATCAGAGTACTTGTCCTTGATAGGCTGAATAAGACTCAATGCATTCACTAGGCCTGAAACAAAAGATAATGAGACAACAGTGCTACCAATTACCAACTAACTAATTACATTGTATAAGTAGACAAAGAACATGTTACCAGCATTGGCGGCATGTTTTAGCTCTACTTCAAACCTAAGACTTCCATTCGCTCCACCCCTTTGTGGCCATTCCTCAATGTTCTTGTTGTAGGTACCAGCATCATGCCATCCTAGGCGAACCTGAAGTTTATAAAATCAAATTTCAAGTATATGAAAATAAACATCGTTTATCCTCGGCTAAAACTAAGTACAATATACATGTTTTAAAAGAAAATGATCTTGTAAATATGCACACTCACTGACTCTCAGTTTTTCTCTCCTCTTGGCATTGGAATTTGAAATTATTTGTTTCTATGTATTAGAGTGAAAAATAATCACCCTCATGTTTTCTTGCTCATGGCTTTACTTTTCTACCTAACATACTCAAAATTCTTTTTTTTTTTTTTTAACTTCTCCACCTTTCTCTTTTCATCCTTTCACTCTACATATTATTAATGCTGCTTAAACTGAAACCACCCTTAATGCTCTACCTAAACTACTAATAAGTACTTCATTTCTTCAAATATGAAATAAAATTCATTAAATTCAAACATTTATTCGCAATATACCGAGAAATCTTTCTTCTATGCTAAAAACTCAAAGAGCATAGCGACATTATTCCCAAGAAAGAAAGAACAAGAATTAAGACATTAATACCAGAATAGGATGGCAGAACTGAGAGTTGAGAAGTTGCTTGAGATCTTCTCTAGCACTCTTCAACTGATCAGGATTCGAAGCTGCACATTTCGGACTTGCAACTGTGCCGAATCCTCTGCTACTCGACACATTAACTGCCGATCTCCTCTATTTTATGAACAAAAAACAAAATTAACTAAAAAGAATAAGAACATTTATATAAAAAATAAAAAAATAAAAAGAAAGAAAGAACTAGGAAATGTGAAAGGAGGAATTAACCTGGTGGGAAGAGAAATGAGAAGATGGAGAGAAAGCGAAGGGCTTAAAAGAGGAAGAGAAAGAAAGGAGAGAAAAAGAGGTGGGGGGATGGAGAGAAAGTCGAACTCCGGGGGAGGAAGATGCTAAGATTCGAGAAGAGGCGGTGGTGCCTAGAGACGAAGTCATTGGCCGACGGAAGCTGCGGTGGTTGAGGAGGTTGTGCGCGACGGCGAACGACAGTTAGGAGCTTTTCAGTAATAGTTTTCACTTTCAGCTGATCTGTGATAATGGCTGTGCCATTTGGCTCTGCGCTTTGTCTCCAATTGTTTTGGATTAAGAAGTCGTTATTTTGGACCAATAGCAAGCCCCCAAATCCAAAAAAAAAAAAATTGCTCTCCAAACGGTTTTGGTAACATCCGATGCATTAAAAACTATGGAAAATTACATCCAAATCATTAAATTATTAGTAAATTTATGTTTTAGTTATTTAACTTTAAAAGGATACAAAATAGTCATTGAATTATCCAAAAGTTTCATTTAAGTCATTAGACTGTTAAAATCATTGTTGCATGGCTTTTTCTGCTCACACGACTTACATTAATCAAAAACTCCTATTCCCTTTCTCTTCTCTAGCTCAATTTTTTTCATAAAACAAATTTGAAAGTTACGAATCTGCAAACCAAAATCTAAACAGCTGTATTATCCAATCTCCGACACTGATCATCAAATTAACTTGAATCTAAAGTATGTTCTACTCGTCGATGAGTGTCAATCCACTATATCAATCATCAAATTGTCGTTTAGAGCTTGCTAATCGAATTTTTTTTTAAAAAAGAAACTTATCAGCCCAGTTACTTAAATAAAAAATTTTGAATAGTTCAATAACTTAAAATGAAAATTTTTGAATAATTTAGTGACCATTTTGTAACTTTTTGAAGCTGAGTGGCCAAAACGTTAAAGGGTAATGACAAAAATTTCATATAAACTATTTTTTTATACTATGCCTAAAATTACTCATAACTCCTCTCCAATCCATAAATAGAAGAACAATGCACTTTAGCGTACTCAGACTCATCCTCCTGCATTAGCAACAATGCCTATGCTAATCAAACTAAGATTCAATAGATTATTTTTCTTATAAATTTAAATTTATCAATTTCATTTTTAATTTGTTTTTCGTTTCTTTTCTTAATTTTCTTCTAAATTTAAATTTAAATTTTCCAAGACACCCACCTTTTTATTTTAAAGCTAAAAAAATTGTCAATCAAGTTTATCTCCTTCCTAATTAAAATTTTTATTTAAATATAAATAAAATTCAACAAAAAATGTCATTCGTCCATTAACTTTAACAGTTGATCATTAAAGAATAGCTGTCCCTCATTTTTTTCAGTTAATGTCATCTTGTGTCACAACTATGGCGTGACATGTGGCAAAAAAATATAAAAAAATAAAAATCAATAAAACTTATACAAATTATTAAATTTTAATAAAAATATTTACAAATTAGAAAAAATTGTAAAATTTTATAAAAATCATAAAAAAATTATAAAATGCATCAAAAAGGCCCTTTAACCATTAACTTTAACTGTTGACCATTAAAGTGAATGACCCCCAGTTTTTTTTCCAGTTGAAGTCATCATATGTCGCAACACAATGTGACATATGACAAAAAATGATAAAAAATAAAAATCAATAAAGTTATAGAAAAATTATAAAATGCTTCTTTTAGTACGATAATTTTTTATATTTCTTTACAAATTTTAAATTTCTTTACATTTTTTTATAATTTTCTTACGATTTTACAAAATTTTATATATTTTTTCTATATTTCTATATATTTTATAATTTTTTATGATTTTTATAAAATTTTACAATTTTTTTATAATTTTTTTCTAATTTTTAATTTTTAAATATTTTTTATTAAATTTAATCATTTTTATAACTTTTATTGATTTTTATTTTTTATCATTTTTTTCCACATGTCACACTATGGTTGTGACACATGATGGCTTTAATTGAAAAAAATTAGGGGCGATTTAAGTATCCAATTTAGTGAAAAAAAAAACATGGGTTTAATTACTTTTTTTGAAAAAGTTTTAGTGCCTTTTTTATGCATTCTAAAAGTTCAAGTACCCAATTGAGTGTAAAAAAAATCATAGCTTAACTACTATTTTTTTAAAAACGTTTGAAGGTCTTTTTGATGCATTGTGAAAGTTCAAGTACCCAAGTAAATGAAAAAACAAAAGTAGGGACTTAATTGTTTTTTTTTAATTTGAGGGTTTTTACACCTTTAAGTCTATATAATTTCTTTTATTTTAGAAGGAGACATTTGCATAACCACATTCAAATCAACAAAATATTTTATTTTCCAAGGTTTCTGAAAGAAACTAGTATCACTAGATAGAGTAAAAACACTAACAACTTTTATCCCCATCTGTAACAAAGCTAAAATATATTTTTCAATTAAGAGACACTGGCGTAGTCAAAAAAAAATTTAAGGAGGATTGGAATTAAATTATATATTTTTACGATAATAAAAATATAATTTTATCATTTTAATAATATATATCTTTATAATTTTTAAAGAATTAAATTATACTTTTATTATTTTGGAGGATCAAAATGTAAATTTACCATTATTAATTTAAAATTTTATAAATTATAAAGAATCTAAATGAAAAAAAATTCAATTTAAAGCGAATTAAGGCCATTACCAACCTTCTAACTCTGCAATTGCCAAGAGAAATAACATGGCAAATAATTACGCTTAATTTTTGGGTTGGGGTCAATTTCAAGGCTTATCTCTCAAATCCCAATAGTGAAGGCGAATTTGGGGTTGTGTAAAAGCACAAACTTTGAAATGGAAAAGATCTTGTGAAGATTGAAACTTTTCAATTTCGAGGTTTAAACTTAGATTTGCAATATTTGAAGTTGTTTTGAGGTGAAATGAGGTTAGAATTGTCTTGTCCACTTTTTACACTCAACAAAAGTTGTGTATATAACCAAGTTTTAAGGGGCATTTGTAGAGTGAGAAATTTTAGACCAATAGAATTTATCATATGTCTTTACTTTTTATTTTTATTTTTATTTAATTTAATTAATAAAGAGATAAATCAATAATTTAATTCCTTTTAGAACTCTTTTATAAAGAAATTATATTTTTAATGATTATTTTATTTTTAATTAATTAAATTAATATGAGATAAATAATAAATAAAATAATTTAATTATTGTAGAACACTCAAATGAAGAAGTTAAATTTTACTTATTGATTAGTACTATAGAAAGGGATCACTTCCAAACCATTAAATACAAAAAATTCAAAACTTTATTTAAAATCTAGTTTTGTAACACCCCACACTCAGTTTAGACGTTATGACCAGATCTTGAGGTATTACGCTTCCCATTTGAAAACTTAATTTAAAATCTAGTTTTGGAAATCGTGTGATCTGAAGTTACTACTTTTAGCTAACCTCTTATGCATTTTTAGAGAATCTCAAGTTTGAAAACACTTATTTTACAGTAAAATCACTTAATCATTTATTTAGTATAATAGCGAAAATTTTCAAAGTTTTAGTTTTGAAAATCGAATTCTAATTTGATAATTCGTACAATTTTGTAGTTTTACGTTAAAAATACCAATGAGCTAAAACCATAAAGCAAATTCCAAAAACAGATTTACAGTCCAAAAGTCCAAAAATGAATTAAACATTAATCGTTTTATAGTATTAACCAAAAAACCAATCCAAGCTCTCAGGCCGCTCGATGGTAAGTTTGTTGATTACATGAGAAGTTAGAAAAATTAGGTGAGTTTACAAAACTCAGTGTATAACTCAGCCCATACAAACAGAACATATAATAAATTCATATAGAAATTAGAAGTCGAACAGAATACACAACTTGGCATACTATGGATGCAATATAATAATCAGATTAGATACGGATGGCATGGCATAACATGAGATGCAACATTTAATACAAAACAGGTATGGATCTTGTAACACCCCAAACCCAGCCTAGACGCTATGGCCGAATCTGGAGATGTCAAAAGGTAGGGCTTTGAAAATGAAGTCATTTCGTCAAGTCGTTCAAGTTTCAAAACTCATATACATTTATATCTATTTTTGAAAGCGTTTGCTTAATTTATTTATTTTCCAAAACATAAGTATAGCAGAAGTCATAAAACGTTTAACTAGGAAATCTCGTTTGAGTTTTCAGAAAACCTTTATTTTGATAAAGCCATGTTTTAGGCTATTCGTCTCAAATAAAATATTTAAATAAAAAACTCAAATAAAAAATAAAACTAGCAGTCCGAAGAGTCCAATTTCAACAAAACTCCCAAAATAATCCTTAATTTAAACTAAAACCATAATCATAAAGTCAATTCATAGACGTGTGGTCACCGTAACACTCCGCGACTCCGATCTGCCTAAGTCTGTGGATTACTTGAACGGAACAGAAAAAAAGTAGTGAGTTTACGTAAACTCAGTGTGTAACCCACAGAAATAGATATGCAAAACATACAGAAATCCCATATACAGTCAGATACAGATTCGGACTCATGTCCATTTCAGATACAGATAATAGTTACATATATGCATATCAGATATACAAAATCTTACCCCCGTCCTCTACACACCAACTCCAACAATCCCATCACACCATGTGGGGTTAAAAACACCCACCCATCCCTACACACTATATCGTGTCATTACGACACATATCAGATAAAGTGCAACCAAGCTGCTAAAATATAGGCGAAGGTCGCCATACAGAACACTTCCTACATATATACAATCCAACCCCAAATATAGATACAGAATACAGATATAGATACAGATATAACATGTTTATCATGCTTGTGTACAAATATTAGATATACATATAGCAGAATAATCAGGCATGCATAACAGTGTCCTACTCAGAGCATACTATCAGAATATCAGAATATCAGATTACATAATCTAAGGTTTTTTAGCCCTTACCGACCCTACGGTAGGCCTAAAGTCGATTGGAATAACCCGTGCAACCCTAGGAAAAATTTCAGAAATATGGGCCTACATGCCCGTGTGGGCCCACACGCCTAGATTGGCCTTACCCATGTGGCCCACACAGCTTGGCCCAAAACCCACACGCTCAACTTAGTCTAGTTCGTGTGGCCCAAATGGACACCTTCACAGCACCACACGGTCATGTCTTGTGCACGGTGTAACATCCCGATTTTGGGCTTAGTCGGAACAGTGGTTTCGGGACCACAAATCTGATGAGGAGAATTTTATTTTTATTATATTTTTATGGTATATGATTTCACAAAATGAATATGTGAAAATTTCATTCGAAAATTTTGATGTTTGGGCACTCAATTTAGTAAAAAGGACTAAATTGTAAAAAGTGAAAAAGTTGAGTTTTACATGTTAGATGTGTATAATTGTCATGAAATTTTAAAAGTAAGGTCCTTAAATGATAATTAAACCATTTTATAAATTTTTGGACAAAAATGGCCTTGGTTGGGTAAATTTTGAAAGAATAGTAAAAAGGGCATTTTGGTCATTTAGGGGTAAAATGAATTAAAAGACAAATTTTAAACCCCAAATATGTCCCTTTCTTCTTGATACAGAATAATGTGCCAAAATCAGCCATGGTTAGGGTTTGTCCAAGCTTCCAAGCTTAATAGTAAGTGATTCTGAGCTCCGTTTTTAATGTTCTGTGTATTTTTGAAATCTCGGTAACATGATCTGCTCATTTCTACCATTATTTTGAGCTAGGATTTATGTTTAAAAATTTACCCATGAATGATATGCATGTATTTTGATGTTTAATGGTAGAATATGAAGCTTGAAATTGTGTTAAACAACTTTTGCTAAGCGATTTTACGTGAAAACGAGTAAAACGACATAATCGGTAAAAATACCTAATGTTCATAAGTACATGTTAGAGTGAGAATTTTATGTTGCCATAGAAGAGAAAAATGATCAACATGTCATAAAACATAATAAAATAGGAAGAATTTTAATTTCCAAACATTGGGGCAAAAGTGCAAATATGTAAAAGTTTAGGGGTCAAAATGAAAATTTGTAAAAATATGATTTTTAGACCCATATGAATAGTGTGAATAATTATTAGGCTAAATGTGATATTATAGATCAAGGAAATCGAGTTTTGGGCTTAAATCGGGAAAATACAAGGTTATGGACTATGGTAAATTGCCATTTCTGGATCCGAGGTAAGTTCGCGTGATTTAATAAGCCTATTATTCATGATATTATTGATATACATGAAATATAATTTGTTATAATTGTATTGAATTTGATGTTAATAGAAATTTGATGGGATATGATATTTAAAAGAAATTGATGAATACCGAGAATATGAGATCTTGCATATGTTGCAATAAAGGTTGTCCCTAAAGGATAATCTTTTGATCTCATTATGAAAAGGAAATGTACGCCTTGTGTGTACAATGTGAAAAGTGGTAGCTTCGGCTACCTGATCAGTGAAAAGTGGTAGCATCGGCTACCTGATCAGTGAAAAGTAGTAGCTTCGGCTTCCTGATTAGTGAAAAGTGGTAGCTCTAGCTACCTGATCAGTGAATAGTGATAGCTTCGGCTATCGAATGTGAAAAGGGATAGCTTCAGCTATCAAATTGAGAAAGGAAAGGTATACTTTGTGTATACTATTTGAAAATGTTAGGTATACTTTGTGTATACCATTTGAAAAGGAAATGTATACTTTGTGTATACCATTTGAAAAGGTTAGGTATACTTTGTGTATACCATATGAAAAGGGAAGGTATACTTTTTGGATATCATATGAAAAGGAAAGGTATATTTTGTGTGTACCACTCGGAAAGAAACGTACACCTCGAGTGTACAACTGGAAAAGGAAAGGTCCATCGAAAATTCAACGGGTATCATAATGAATGATGCGATGAAAGTCCCGAGATGGGCATGGTGATAAAGGTAAAGTTAATTGATATGCTATGGATATGTACATGTACGTACATTATACTCATAATTGATGCCTTATTGAAATGTGATAAATGATGAGTAAGCGAATTCATGCATATATATGTGTATACATGATGAGCAAGTGAAAAGATTTGAAAGATGAATCATCCTCATGCTCATAATTATGAATTGTGTTGCAATATCATATTAACTTACATTATGTAATTGAATATTAGATTTATGAAATAATGAGTCCATGATCAATGTGACAATGAAATTATGATAGCTATTGTGATTTTTGCACCGGAACAATATTGAACAACAGCAGTAACCTGAACTTGAAAAATCACCATAAATGGTGGAAGTCGAATTAGAGGCTGAATAATATATTAAATTAAATATTAATGAGTCTAGTTTCACATAAAAGAAACGGTGTAAGCAAAAAAAATTTGTATTATGAAATACTTGAATTCTTGTGAGACAGAGTTAGAATGAGTTTGAAATCCCCTATTCTTACTTGGAAAAATCACTAGAAATTTTAAAAAACTAATTATGAGTTATAAATCATATGAATAAAATCTTTAATGAGTCTGCTTTCAGGAGAAAGAGACAAGAACATTATCCGAGTCTCGTACTATGAGATAAATAAATTTTAGTGAAGAAAGGTCGAAGCTGTTAAATAGCGAAATAAGGGAGACTTTGAATAATAAATTGTACTTATTGGCCAGACCAAATATTCTAAAAATTTTATGGTGGAAAGATATATGAGATTAGTTTCTGGGAAAATTTACAGATATTAATTTGAAGTTCTGTAACTTCAGATATAAATGATTTAGTGACTATAACTCAAGAAAGCAGCTTAACCAGAACATGTATAAATGTACAATTGGGTTAGTTTTACTATGGAAAGCATGTTAGTAAATTGTTTATTATTATTTCATACGAGCTTACTAAACGTAAAGCTTACCCCCTCCTTTTTATTTCTTTTAGTGTCGTCAGGTTAGCTCAGAGTTGGAGATCGTCGGAGGCAGCATCACACTATCAAGCCAACACCTTGAGAGTATAAACACATATGCTAAAATTATCAAGTGAGAGTCATGTATATGGATCTAGTTTTATAACATGTGTTATTATAATTTGGCCAAATATATTGGTCTTTAGTGAGCTAATGATTCTGACTTATAAATCTAGCTATTTATATTATGTCTGATATTGGTGATGTGCATATGCTTGTGTGTCATGCATGGTTGGTAATATGTTATGTGTTGTTATGAGAATGCCATGCTTGTGTCTTGATTGTGAATATATAATTACTCAAATATGCCATGTCAATTGCTATGAAAATGTATAAGTGTATATAGGTAATTAAGGGTGACAATTGGCTTAGAAAATAGCCTTGAAATTGTCCATATGAATAGATACACGGGCGTGTGTCTAAGCTATATGTGACACACGGCTTAAGCACACAGGCGTGTGCCTTGGCCGTGTGACCCTAACTTGTTCATGACCAAATGGATAGAAAGCTCCATGGGCACAGGACACGGGCGTGTCGCAAGCTACACGGATGTGTGTGACCACACGGCCCAATCTACACGGGCGTGTGACTCTCCGAAGTAAGAAAATTAGTTAAGTTGCCCATAGATTTTCAAAGTTCTTAGTTTAGTCCCGAACCACCCCAATGTATGTTATAGGCTTCGAAGGCCTGTATAAGGGACGATATGTATGTGTTTAAGATGTTTTAATTTTGGACAAAATTTTGTGGCTCGGTTTTACATGTTGTGAATGTTTAAGTCGGTAATACCTCAAACCCTATCCCGGTTTTAGATACGGGTGAGGGGTGTTATATTTAGTGGTATCAGAGCTATGGTTTAGTTGATTCTCGAACTAACCTACATGTGTAAAAGTCCAACTATACATGCTACTGATCTGTGATAATGTGATGTCTCCCGACGCGTATGAGAGCCACTTTGTTTAGACAAAGGTACTCTCCAACCGAGCTACACCGACCATGTTGAATGTGATGTTAAAATATTCGAGTAAAGTATACTCATGACGAACTGAAACTTGGAAAGGTACGAATGAGGATTCATGAAATGTGTACATGGTGAAATGAGCTTATCTATGATTAATAGATAATTCTATGATGTATATGATCGATTTATTTGAATAAATGCATGTGTTTGAGTAACTTATCAAAAATATTGATAAGATGAATATTCATGTATATTGGTTGGGATGATTATGATTGGTAAGCTCGTATAACTTGAGTAAATGTATTAAATTGCTTAGACTGATATAGATGATTATAATGATGTGTATATGATGATGTGTAAGATGAAATTTAGACTGTGGTATACTTATCCATGTTTGTTTGGCCCTTCTGTGATGTTATGTGCTTAACTTGTCTAATTTAATGAATGGATAAGTAAGATTATCTAGGAAACATGGAAATACATGTATAAGTACACTTGTTTAAATGAGATAACTAAAAAGTGAGTGTAAAATCAATATGAATGTTAGTTACTCGAAATAAATGACATGATTGAAATATAATTGCTATGATGAAAACTGTGTTACATGTATATGTATATGAGAGTTGAGTCAGAGGCCCTATGACTCCCTTCCCCTTACCAAAGTGGTGTTTTATAATGGAAATTTCTGATATTTGTGTTAAATGAGTTTCCGGGTGAGAAACCAAAGAGTTCAATGATAGAATGGTTATAAGCATGATTAGAGATTGAGAATGGGTTGATAAGTACAGACATGAGCTAGAAAGATATCGGATTGGCCGAAAGATTGTTTAATTTTCGCAACATCTCAGTTAGCGAAAAAAGGTTAATTTTAGTAAAACGATCTATCCTGGTATGATGTTGAGAAAGGTATTGATTGAAATTCCCTTATGAACTGGTTTCCTTAGTGAAGGGAATATTATGGAATTTGGGACGGCAGAAATAGTTAAAGGAATAATGTTTGAAATATGAAATGTTCAAGCATGGTAATTCTAATGAACAGTTTGTGACTATCTCTATTGAGATATTGTATAAGATTACCTGATACTGGAAATATTATTAGGGCTATCTAATCCTTGATGAATTCTTATATTATGAAAATGTTCCTTGATCTTAACGTTAGAATAATATATTGTCAGTTTGATTGGGTTATGATCTGCATGGTTCTGTTTTTTTCTTGTATTTTGTTATATTCTGCCTATTGAGAATCGATGAGAAATTGTGTATGGTGCCATGATTCTGTCTCTACTAATCATTGCTCTGACTGATTATACACATACATATATTTATATATATGAAGAGCATATAGTTCCAGCCGTATTTGTTGTCAATGGTTTAAAATGATGTTATTCTGGACTTCTTTATTCTGGGTTTCTCCGTCTAGAATTTCTCTATCTTAGATTTTCCGGTTATATTTATCTTGTAACTTGTTGATCATGGCTTGCATTTAGAGCATGACCTCCAGCTTGTGATTGATATATATAGAACAAGTATGACTATACCTCTGAATTGATCCTGATAATATGGTGAAATTCCAAGTCCCAATGTGTATGGTGGATTTCCTTTCTCAAGAAAGTTAATCAGAGTTAATGTATTCAGTTGAGGTATCAGTATTTCTTATGCTAATGCATTTGTTATGGTCTTTGATTGGCATGATGAGTGAATTTGGAATGATGCATGTTGAATTGTTCTGTTGACTAGAAGAGAGAATTTCTTGAAATATCAATTACGAATGAATAAAGTCGACTTGATTGTTCAATCTGTATGGAATAAATGTCTAGAATTTAATGAGATGTGCATGCTTGAGAATAAGATTTTATTTCTTCACGGGTAAAAAGACGAATAGTTGTAGAAGGCCCAAATTGCCCGGGCCCATTTTAACCTAAACCCCAAACCCAACTATCTATTAAAACCCAAAACCCAAAACCCAAATCCCTAAACCCATTAAAACCCAATACTCAAAACCCCAACCAACTAAACCCAAATTTAACCCCAATATCCGTTAAACTAACCCAACTACCCACCCAATTACAGCAGCCCAAAAGCCCAACACCTAAACTAAACAAAAAAACCCTAGCCCCCTAACACCTAGGTGCGCCGCACCTAGGTCTGCCACCACCACCCACCGCCATCTGCTCCACCGCCATTTGCACTTGCAAAACCAGAGAAGAAAAGACAACAAATGATAAAAAATTTGATGTAAAATGGCTATAAAAAGCCAAACAAAAAACCATTTGGGGATTCGGCAAATTTTTTTGAGAAATACAAAAAAAAAGCATTCAAATCTTATTCTAGCAATATCAAAGCAAATAAATAGTGATATATCAAACCCTAACATCAAAAATCGAAAAGTCAAAAGTATCAAAACCTAAGGTGATTTTTTATTTTTTTTATTTTTATTTTCGTCTCGTTTTTTTAATATATTCCCTCATCTATACACATCAAAAGCATATAAAAATACAAAAAAAAAACTGACCTTTTGGAATTCCGGCCACCACGCGCGATGGCCGGCGACGGACTACTGAGGTGACCGGTGAGGGACCTCGGTGGATTCTGGGCAAACTCAGAGAAAGAGAGAAAATGAAGCTTTTTTTTTTAGACACAAATGGGGAAATGAATTTTTTTCTCAAAAACTTGACTTTTATAGCCCCCTAAAATGACGTCGTTTTGGGGTTGGCCATTAACACCCAAAACGACGTCGTTTTGACCTGGACCGGATCGACCCGACCCGACCCGCCTAGGATCCGCGTGTTTTTGGAAAATGAGCTATTTGCGCATTTAGCCCTTCCGCTTTTCTACAATTTTATGATTAAGACTTTCGTTATTTTTAATTTTTCCTGGTAATTTTGTTTTTTCTTCATTTTGGTCCCGTGTAAAATGCTGCGTTTAGGAGGGAGGGGATATTTTCTCCTTTGGTCCCTCCATGTTATTAGCGTGTTCGGATACGTCCCCCTTTTATGTTTTTATTTCAAATTTTCCCCAAATTTCTACTTTAAGTTCAATTCAGTCCTTTTAATCATTTTTTGCTGTTCTATTATTTATTTATTTATTTTTTACTTTTATTATTATTATTATTATTATTAGTTTATATTTTTATTGTATATGTATATGTATATATATTTATACATAGTATTATTTTTTAATTACTTTATTTTAATATTTTTATTATATTATATTTGCCTTTTGTATTTCAATATTATTACTATTATTATTATTATTAGTGTATATTTTTATTGTATATGTATATGTATATATATTTATACATAGTATTATTTTTTAATTGCTTTATTTTAATATTTTTATTATATTATATTTGCTTTTTGTATTTCAATATTATTACTATTATTATTATTATTATTATTATTAGTGTATATCTTTATTGTATATGTATATGTATATATATTTATACATAGTATTATTTTTTAATTATTTTATTTTAATATTTTTATTATATTATATGTGCCTTTTGTATTTCAATATTATTATTATTAATATTAGTGTATATTTTATTATATATGTATATGTATATATATTTATACATAGTATTATTTTTTTAATTACTTTATTTTAATATTTTTATTATATTATATTTGATTTTTATATTTTAATACTATTACTATTATTATTATTATTATTATTAATATTAGTGTATATTTTTATTATAAATGTATATATATTTATATATAGTACTATTTTTAATTACTTTATTTTAACATTATTATTATATTATATTTGCTTTTTTTTGTGTATTTCATTATTATTGCTAGTATTATTATCATTATCATCATTGTTAACATATACATATACATGTGTATCTTTAATGTACATATTAATATTTTCTGCTATTATTACAAATGTATTATTTCTTTTATTATATTATTAGAACATCATTTTTTACTATCATTTTTTTATTGTGAATATTATTGTTATTTTTATTCTAATATTGTATCTTAATATTTTTCATTAATTGTATCATCGTTTGCATCATTTACAAATTCCTATTGCAAATGACATTATTTTTTATGTTTTTAATTAATTTCAATAAATAAGGTAACATACTGATTTCAACACTAACTCGCTGATTTCATCGCTATGTTGGGTGAATAACATTGGCTTGTGTTAAAAAACGAGACGTCCTTCTAAAAAACCAAAAATTTCAAATTCTCGTATTTCAATCGGATCGCGATTAAATATTAAATTAAACTTGTATTTTTGAGAATTAAGACAACGCGTGTTTAACAAGATACCAATTTTGGCCGTCGCGAGGGTGCTAATACCTTCCTCCTGCGTAACGACTCCCGAACCATATTTTTCTCTGGATCTTCGCATAGACCCAAATTTGGCCTTCATTTTTGTTCAAAAATAAATTTTCTTTTAAAAAAAGAGGATTTATCAGGTGTCCGATCACACCTAGAAAAAAGATCGATGGTGACTTCTTTTCTCTTTAAAACGGAAATTCCTTTTCCAAATTTTCAAATAATCGCCTCAACTAGTAACCAAAGCGAAATTTTTTACGTCGCTACAGCTGGCGACTCCACTAGGGAAGTTTTTTTTTTAGAGTCGAGTCTGGAATTAAACGCGTGTTGTCAAATTTTTCAAAATTCTTTGTTCAAATTAATATTTAGTCATGATCCTTAAATTTTGTTTTTGAAAAGTCATGTATTTGCATCATGTCGTAAATATTCCTCTAACTTGTTTTGTCTTGTTGTTTTTCAGCTCTAAGTTTGTGGTTTTAGTTTTTTAGTTTAGTTTTTAAATAAAACGTAAAGGTTTGTGAGTTTCTCCCCACACACCGTACACTTGCATTTTTTGCATAACATGAGCTCTCTACCCAGGCTCCATCCGCTTAAATGGAAGTAAACGCTATGCCTTCGTGAGTTAACTCGTCCCTCCGCATAGGCTAGTGAATGCTTCCGGGTTACATATGACTTATGCTTTCGTGAGTTAACTTGTTCCTCCGCATAGGCAAAAGTAAATGTAATCCCTCGAATTAAACTGTGAGCCTGTGATGGGCTACGATCGAGGCTTTATACTAGTCTTAGTAGACGATAGTACGAACAATTCGAGTACCTGTCTAGAACCGAAATCGCATATAGTAAACCATACGAGCCACCTAACTAGAGCCATGCCAAACCTCCGTCCGTTAATAGTCACCAAAATAAGTACATTGGAGAAACGCCTCTTATCTTTCATTCATTTTACATTTATACTTTGCAAAGGAATCAGGTCCATTGGACCGGGTAACTTAATTTGTTAGGTTTTCCATAGTTTTTCTTCAGTTCATATTTGTTGTGATTGCTAACCAAGGTTGTTTGTCTTTATTTCTATTTTTCATCATGCATCATAGGCATCTTGATTAGGAATGTGTTGATTAGAGATTGGTTTCCAAAAATGGGTTTCTGATGGATGAGTCAATTACATAAGTGATCGAGAAAAATGCCGTGATTCGAGACTGGTCTTTAAAAACTCAGAAAGCGAAAGGGGACAGTTTAATGGAAGGATGTACCTCCAATCTTCCAGAGCAAGTAACTACAAATACTAGTCAGAATAACCTCGAGGATTTGACTCGGATTTGGAAACAGTGGGATTCAGACACTAGGGGTATCTTCACCGAAAAGTACGGGGATATAGCTCACTTGATCACCGTCAACGTAGACGAACAACTGATTCAAGCCACGGTTCGATTCTGGGATCCAGCTTACCAATGTTTCACTTTCAATCATGAAGATATGACTTCGACCATAGAAGAGTATGCTGCCTTGCTTCGCATTGATAATGTACAATTCAGCAAGATATATGTGAAAGAGCCCAAACCAATAGCTTTCAAGAAAAAGCTAGTGAGGTTGACAGGAATGACCGATATATGGGCTGAAACACAGATAAAGAAAAAGAATGAAATCAGTTGTGTTACATGGTTTTCTGTGCGGGACTTAGTTCAAAACCATCCAGATATTGCGAAGAGAGTAGATCTGTTTGCTTTGGCCATTTACGAATTAATTGTCTTCCCAAAAGTTCTCGGGCATATAAAAGCCGCGGTAGTGGATTTCTTCGAAAGATTGAAACAAGGGATCAGCCCCGTCCTAGCTATCTTGGCCGAGACTTTTAGGTCTCTAAGTTGTTGTAGGAGGAAAGGGGAATGACGTTTTATCGAATGCGCACAGTTACTTAATGTCTGGATTCTAAGCCATTTCTGAAAAGTGGAGCGCACACCTTTCCACATGTTTTCAAAAACATTCGCCCTATTAAAAGCTTACCTTGAGAAAGATTGGCCAAAGAATGTCACCGAACAGCATTGGGTTTCAGTTTTTCAGAACCTTCGTACCAAAGATATAACCTGGAGAACACCATGGATCCGTCCTTCAGTTCTATTATACAAATGTGGAAGCCAAGATTGGGTGCCTCTACTAGGATTATGAGGAGGAGTTGGATATGCCTTAATAATAGTTCAAAGACAGTTTGCTTCACGACAGTTCATACCCGCTACCGGAGAATTGGCATAGTCTGAGTTTGCCTTTACAGGTGAGGGTTACATGAAAAGAGTCCGAAATACTGCAAAGCCTTAGAAGGAAATTCACCTAATGGGGTTAGCTTTCTACGCTGATACCATCACTCAAGATTATGACATATGGAGACAACGACGAGTGAATAGTTAACAAATCTCACCGATAGATTATACTTTTCAGAATCCTTTCTCAGAAGAAATACCGTCCGAGCTGGAAATAGCAAGACATGAATTCGAACGTGAAAAGGCTAAGTTGTTATGAGATATCAGTACTCTTTAAGAGGAAAACTACTAGGTGAAGATCGACATTCAAATTGAAAAATCTAAAACCGGAAAAGTTGAAAGAGAGGCTAAGATCGTAAGAAACGATTTAAGAGATCTTCATTTGGAAAATAAGAAATTAAGAAACACTATAAAAAAAAGTGGTTTTGGCAAGTCGTCAGCAGAATGGAAGGAAGAAATTAGTAATATCAAATAGTGGTTGCGCGTACTGTGATAGAGTTAAAAAGAAGAATCTTGAATATGAAACCGTGTCTATAGAACTAATGACTAGTTAGTCTAAACATCAAAAGCTAAGAGGGAAAGTATGAGATTTAGAAAATAGATTGCAAGCTCAACAGCAACAGTTGGATAATCTCCTAAAACCCTGGAAGAAAAGAATAGTCAGTACGACAGAGACACTCACGCCTATGAAAGAGCTTTCCAAGAAAAGGAAATGCAACTCGGCTTTTTGATCAATGAAATTCGCAAGGCGGCTATACCAGTTGTGCAATTATCAGATGAAGCCAAAGTTCTCAGTTGCCAATTCCCTCCGAGTCAAAGATCAAGCAAATCAGAATTCTTAGAACGAGTGAAGAAACAAGGCAATGTGGCTAAAAAATTTGTGTAACTGTTGAATCAAAAATAGCTAAACGTTTTGTAATAGACTCTTTTGATTAATGTGGCTAAACAATAAAAGTAGGGGCCATCTTGAAATCAACACCAAATTCTTGCTCATTCATTCATGACTAACATTGATTTGTCATTCATCCATTCATCCGTTCATTGCATGTACATATCACCATAATCATTCACTGAGGCTAAAACCGTATAATCCTAAGTTGCGACACTACAAGTCTGGAATCACGCCATTCTTATAGGACGGGCCGAAAAGCTAGAATTATGGAAGTCGAGTTCAATAAGAGAATTGAAAGGATGGAAAGGACCCAAAGAGAATTGCAAGAGCAGTTGACCAAGTCACAACAGGAAGCAAGAGATCTGATGTTAAGATCTCGAGAGGAATCGCTCGAGCAAAGAGATCAGATGGCCAAAATGATGGAGATGATGATAGCTTTGGTCAACGGAAATGGACCTAGCAAAGCCCTGACACTATGGAGCCTCAGTCGAGAGTTAATCATGATCAAGATCCACTCTATCCCCCAGGATTCACTCCACCTCATGCACATGTAATGCAAAGAGAATGTCCTCAAGGAGAACCTGCAAGCTTAGAGCAACGACTCGTACCCCCTGCTCATCTAGGGCAAGGTATATTCGTATCAAACCTAGGAGCTAATCCTACTGATCCCAATGTTCCAGATTTGGATGATCCGGTAGAAATAGCCATGTTGAAAATGGATAATCGTGATGCCCAGGACAAGTATAGGAGCTTAGAAGAAAGGCTCAAGGCGATAGAAGGTGCTGAAACCTTCTCTGCACTAAGTGCCAAAGAGCTTAGTTCGGTGCCCGATCTGGTTCTACCTCTAAAATTTAAAGTGCCAGATTTTGAAAAATATGATGGAACGGAATGTCCAAAGGCGCATCTTGTCATGTTTTACCGGAAGATGACTGGTTACGTAAATGAAGATAAATTACTAATACACTGTTTCCAAGATAGCTTGGTCGAATCGGCCCTTCGATGGTATAATCAACTTAGTAGAGAAAGGATCCGATCATGGAAAGACTTGGCGTCAGCATTTTATGAACAATACAAGCATGTATCTGACATGGTACCTGATCGGCCAACTCTGCAGATGATGGAAAAGAAGTCAACGGAGACTTTTAGGCAATACGCACAAAGGTGAAGGGATATCTCGGCTCAAGTAAAACCCCCATTGACTAAAACGGAAATAATGGTCCTCTTCATCAACACTTTGAAAGTACCGTTTTATGATAAGTTGGTAGGAAGTGCCACGAAAGACTTCACAGAGATTGTAATATCCAAGGAACTTATAGAAAATACCATCAAAAGTGAAAGGATGTAAGGTTCCGAGAGCTCGAAAAGGGCAGCACCTGTAAAGAAAAAAGAGGCAGAAGCCCATATGGTGGGAATTGAAAGCCACCACACTTCTAATCCTTATCCAGTCCAGCCACGACCTCGATATCACCCACCTCCAAACTTTTATTATCCTCCTCAAAGCTCTTACTATCAAGCACCTCCTCCTTACCCCGTCTACGCCATAGATAACCAAAGACCATTTGCTATGTTCCCACCAAATACCATGCCTGCTCAAAGTCAACCCAAAAATGAACAAAGACCGATAAGATCCAATCCTGAAAAACCCTAGTTCACCCCAATTCCAATGTCATACGGAGAGTTGTACCCAAAATTTTTGGAAAAACATTATATGGCACCCCTGAAGCCTCCATACCCAAAATGCTATGATCCTAATGCTAGTTGCATGTACCACGCTAGAAACCAGGGGCATTCTATAGAAAATTGTTTGGCCTTTAAAAGGAGCATTCAAGGTCTTATTGATGCAGGCATTCTACGATTTGATGGTGCTAGAAATACGGCTGGAAACCCGCTCCCTAACCACACTGAAGGGAACGTGAGCGCGGTGACAAAAGAAGACAAGTGGCGTGCCAAAAGTTGTGTTTCTGAAATAAAGACACCACTGCGAAAGATTTGGGAGGTAATGGTTGAAAATGGGCTGTTCTGCCATCCCAACAGAATTTTCAAAGAAGGAAATACAAAAAGTCAATGTTTTTGTGATTTTCATGGGATCGAGGGCCATGACATCCAGTCTTGTGAAGGATTCAGAAAACTACTTCAAGATATGATGGACAACAAGGAAGTCGAGATCTTTAACAAAATAGAAGAGGCCGATGAAGGAGAAGCATGCACTTCTGATAATCAATCATCAGGTTTCCCTTATAGTGCCGATCGACCATTGATGATTTATTACGATGCAAAAAAAAGGAGCAAATGAAACCAAAGATGATAATTGAAGTACCACCTCCTTTCCCATACAAAGACAACGAGACAGTACCATGGAATTATGATGTCAACATTATCATACCTGAAGGTAAAAAATCCAAAGTCACGACCAAAAATGTTGGCAAAGTAGGACACTTCACCCGCAGCAGGAGGTGTTATTCTAAAGTGGTCGAATCAATGAAAAAGATTAATAACTTAAAGCAGAAAGGAAAGGTACTGATACATGAGGCCGAGGTCGAACTTGAGACTCCGTCTGAATAAGAAGTTAAAAGGTCTGTGAATGAAGAGAAAGCACGTGAATTCTTGAAGTTCATCAAGCATAATGAATATAACGTCGTGGAACAATTAAACAAACAATCGGTATGAATCTCGGTATTATCCCTACTGTTGAATTTAGAACCACATCGGAATGTTCTGCTGAAAGTGTTAAATCAAGCTTACGTGGCAAGCAATATATCTGTCGAAAAACTTGATAGATGGGTGAATAACATGAACGCAGATAATTTTATTTCTTTCAGTAATGACGAAATACCGCCAAATGGTAGGGGCTCCGTAAAAGCATTGCATATCACAACCCGTTGCAAGGGTTATATAATACCAAATGTGTTCATTAATAACGGGTCAGCACTCAATGTCATGCCTTTGGCCACGCTTTCTAGAATTCCAATTGATATATCTTATCTGAGGCCTTATCACTCTACAGTAAGAGTATTCAATGGGATAAGACGAGAAGTCATGGGAAAAATCAAAATTCCTCTAGAAGTGGGCCCCTATATATATGACATCGAGTTTCAGGTCATGGACATTACGCATTCGTATAATTGCATTTTAGGAAGACCTTGGATCCACTCCGCTGGGGCAGTTCCTTCATCTCTCCATCAAAAAGTGAAGTTTATCATAGATGGTCTCTTAGTCACTGTCGTGGGTGAGGAAGACATTGTCGCATCTATCTCTGCTGATACACCATACCTCGAAGTAAGCAAAGATGCAGTAGAATATTCCTTCCGTTCCTTCGAATTCATCAATGCTACGTTCGTTGTTGAAGGAAATAAAATTCCCATACTTAAGCTGTTATGGAATACCAAGATAGGAATTAAGCTGACTGTGGGAAAGGGAGCCCGAGCGAGGAAAGGTTTTGGAAGATATCAGCAAGGGATAGTTAGAGCTCTCAAACCTGTGCCTCATAAGGTTCGATATGGTTTAGGGTTTGAACTAGATATGCGACAAAGAAGAAAACAGTTGCAGAAAGATCGAGAAAGGCGGATTGCAAGAGCCTTAGGCCGAGAATTAGAATGGGAGCCCACAACGTACCCTCCTTTGTCAAAAATATTTACATCTGCAGGAATGATATACCTTGGGCAAGATAATCCACGAAGCACACTGTTATTAATTGAAAGGGGTCTTCAGAATGTCAGTATAAATGTCATTGACAAAGGAGATGATGTAATTAAAAATGTTTTAATGATACGCCCTTGTCCTCCTGGATTTGTTTTGAACAATTGGACTGTTGTGGATCTCCTTGTAGTTTCTAAGTCTTCTCCAGAGTAATACTCAATGTTAACACTCTTCTTTTTGTGTGTCCAGAAGTAATAGTAGGGATTCTTTTGTAAGAGCTTATGATTTGCTCTTTATCATTTAAATGAACATTAATGGAGATGCATTTTGTTATGGTTTTTTCATTCTCATTAACTTCATACTTTTTCCCTCTTCTCACAGCCTGTCATTGCATATATCTCACATCATGCCATTATGCTTATTGGTCCCAATACTTTGATGCTCCTCTATAGTTTTCTTTTCCATTCAACTTTCAGATGCTCAGATATCAACGATATGAACAAACCCGTTACAAATCTTGAAATCGATTTCGAAAAAGCTATTTGTTTAGGAGAGTTCGAAGCTGAGGAAAATGTTGAAGACTATGTCTCATCTCTTGACTTACTAAGAATGGTAGAACAAGAGGATAAACAGATTCTACCTCATCAAAAATCTGTTGAGATAGTAAACTTGAGAAATGAAGAAAAAAAGGCAAGAAGTGAAGATTGGGACCTCCATTTCAGATAACACCAAACATGATTTGATCGCTTTGCTTCATGAGTACAAAGATGTGTTTGCATGGTTGTATCAAAGACATGCTAGGATTGGATGAGGATGTAGCGGTCCATAGACTCCCACTGAAACCAGAATGCAAACCTATTCAACAGAAGCTAAGACGAATAAGACCTGAAATGTTGTTAAAGATAAAAGAAGAAGACAAGAAACAATTCGATGTTGGCTTCCTACAAGTCTCCAAGTATCCACAATGGGTAGCTAACATAGTCCCAGTACCGAAGAAAGACAGTAAGGTACGAATGTGTGTGGATTATCGTGATCTGAATCGAGCAAGTCCTAAAGATAATTTTCCTTTGCCACACATCGATACATTGTTGGATAACACAGCCAAACATTCATTATTTTCGTTCATGGATGGATTCTTGGGTTATAACCTAATAAAGATGGCTCTTGAGGATATCGAGAAAACTACTTTCGTAACGATGTGGGGAACATTCTGTTATAAGGTGATGCAATTCGGATTAAAGAATGCTGGGGCAACATATCAGAGGGCCGTGGTGATGTTGTTTCATGACATGATGCACAAAGAAATAGAAGTCTACGTCAATGATATGATCGCCAAATCCAAGGGGGAAAGAGAGCATGTTGGAAACCTCAAAAAGTTGTTCGAAAGACTGAGAAAGTTCCAGCTGAAGCTCAATCCAGCCAAATATACGTTTGAGGCTACCTCGGGAAAATTTCTAGGCTTCATCGTCAGTGAGAGAGGTCGAAGTTGATCCAGATAAGATAAAAGCCATACAAGAACTACCACCTCCGCGCATGCAAAAAGAAGTTAAAGGATTTTTAGGGAGGTTAAACTATATCGCTCGGTTCATTGCTCAACTTACCAACCAGTGTGACCCAATTTTTCGACTCATTCGAAAACATAATCTGGAAGAATGGAACGAAGAGTGCCAAGTGGCTTTTGACAAGATAAAACAGTATTTGTCTAGTCCCCCGTGCTAATACCGCCAACTCCAGGAAGACCGTTAATATTGTATTTGGCTGTGTTCGAAAATTCAATGGGTTGCGTACTGGGGTAACATGATGAGTCAGGAAAAAGAGAAAAGGCGATTTACTATCTCAGGAAAAAGTTCACAGAGTATGAGGCAAAGTACTCGTCAATTGAAAAATTCTGTTGCGCTTTGGTTTGGGTAGTTCGGAGGCTCAGGCAATATATGTTGTATCATATGACATGGTTAATTTTAAAGCTGGACCCAATAAAGTATATGATGGAATCACCTGCACTCTCAGGAAGAATGGCACGATGGCAAATCCTACTATCAGAATACGACATCATCTATGTGAGCCAAAAGTCGATAAAATAGAGTGCAATAGCTGATTTCTTAGCAACTTGAACAACAGAGGAATACGACCATTGAGATTTGATTTCCCAGATGAAGATTTGATGTGCATTACGGGAAAAGAATGTGAGTCATCCAAAGAGAAGTCATGAAAGATGAGCTTTGATGGTACATCGAATACATTGAGGCATGGGATTGGAGCAGTCTTAGTGTCACCAGAAGGGAACCATTATCCGTTCACTACCAGGCTGAATTTCTTCTGTACCAATAATATAGCGGAATATGAGGCCTGTATCATGGGACTTCGTGTAGCTATTTAACGAAACGTCGAAATCTTAGAGGTGTACGGGGACTCAGCGTTGGTGATATACCAAATCCGTGGATATTGGGAAGTGAGAGATTCGAAATTAGTTAAATACAGCGATCTAGTGGCAATACTGATTAAAGAATTCAAAGAAATAACATTTAATTACTTTCCACGAGAAGAAAACTAATTGGCTGATGCCCTGGCCACTTTGGCTTCAATGTTCAAAGCAAACAAAGAAACAGAAATAATGCCTCTTCAAAAGAGCATATATGAAGTCCCTGCACATTGTTTCAGCATTGAAAAAGAGCCAGATGGACGGCCATGGTTCCATGATATCTTAGAATATGTCAAGAATCAAAAGTATCCCGAACAAGCAAATGAAAACGATAAAAGAACAATCAGAAGAATGGCAGTAGGATTTGTTCTTGATGGGGACACTCTGTATAAAAGAGGAAAAGACCAAGTGCTCTTGAGATACGTAGATGCTATTGAAGCTAGAAAAATACTTGAAGATGTTCGTGAAGGAATTTGTGAGACACATACCAATGGTTTCACTATGGCCAGGAAAATTATAAGACTCGGTTATTACTGGCTGACGATAGAAAGTGACTGCATTAGTTTTGCACGAAAATGCCACAAATATCAAATTTATGGTGATAAAATTCATGTAGCCCCTTTGCCCCTTCATGTCATGACTTCTTCGTGGCCTTTTTCTATATGGGGCATGGATGTTATAGGGCCAATTTCTCCAAAAGCTTCTAATGGACACCGATTCATTTTTGTTGTGATAGATTACTTCACGAAATGGATAGAAGCCGCTTCATTTGCTAATGTGACGAAGATTGCAGTTTGCAGGTTCTTAAAAAAGGAAATCATTTGTCGATATGGTTTGCCTGAAAGGATCATTTCAGATAACGCCTTAAATTTGAACAATAAGATGATAAAGGAAGTGTGTGAACAATTTCAAATAAGGCATCATAACTCCTCACCCTATCGCCCGAAAATGAATGGAGCAGTTGAAGCAGCCAACAAGAATATTAAGAAGATTATTGGGAAAATGACCGAGACATATAAAGACTGGCACGAGAAGCTACCGTTCGCTTTGTATGCATATCGCACATCTGTGCGGACATCTACGGGAGCAAATCCTTTCTCTCTGGTCTATGGAATAGAAGCTATACTACCCATCGAAGTTGAGATCCCCTCTCTACGAGTCTTAATGGAGTCGAAACTAGAGGAAGTAGAGTGGGTTCGAGTTCAATATGACCAATTAAACCTTATCGAAGAAAAACATTTGAAGGCAATCTGTCATGGACAGATGTACCAGAAGAGAATGATCGTGGCCCATGACAAGAAAGTACGGTCAAGAGAATTCCACGAAGGAGAACTCGTGCTGAGAAAGATTCTCCCAATACAAAAAGGCTTCCGAGGAAAATGGGCACCAAATTGGGAAGGACCATATGTCGTGAAGAAGGCTTTTTCAGGTGGAGCTTTGATTCTCACTGAGATGGATGGGAAAGAGTTACCTAACCCAGTGAACTCAGATGCTGTAAAGAAATATTATGCCTAAAAAAAAGGATCAAGGCGAAAACCTGAAAAGGGCGTCTTGATGAACAAAAAGGATTAGGATGAAAACCTGAGAGGGCGTCCTAATGAAGCAAACTTGGGCTTAAAGAACAAGGCGATTTGAACGGTGGGTCAAACGGCAAGGCTATAGTATTTGAAGCATCTCTGAAAGCTCGAAATCTTCTACGTAAGAAGCCATGCTCGAAAAGATTCTTGATTAAGTAACGTGGAAGAGATCATGCGTTGAATATCTAGAGCATTTGTATTTACTGAATGTGATCCCCTTTTCTTTATGATACTTTTTTACTATCCTTGGTTAACCTTTTTGTTTGTTACCTTCGAAATAAATAAATGAGAAGTATCTCTTTTGTACCTACCTGACCATTTTCATGCATCTCATTGTATGGTTTATTTGAATGATAAATAGTAGAATGACATACTCTAAACAAAAGAAATGTTGAGCATTATCCGGATAAGAATTCAATAAGTACAAAAGCATCAAAGCAAGGACAAAGTTCAACAGGGGAAAAAGAGTGATATCTGAGAAACACAGATTACTCATAAAGCTAGAGAATGGGTACAAAGCCTGAAGAGAAAGTCAAAAATCGAAGCAATGAATGCAGATCATCACAAGAATCGTGACGAAAAGAGATATATGAAAAACAATAGTCCAAGACACATACCATAATCATGTAGGCATACAGGCATTTCAGACAAGCATGCGCATATCATGATAACATCATGCATGGCATATGCAGGTACTCTAGCAGAGCGAGAGGTTTTGATGATATTTATACTGGATCAAGGAAAAAGACACCTGAAGTTCCACCAAATGATATGTTTTGGTATCCTGATATTTTTATTTCTGTTTTTCAAAAAAATCAACTCATATTGCGAGAGGTGAATTGAGCCTCGGGTCACACGCCGAGGTATTTTCAATTTACGTTTCAAAAAAATCAACTCATATTGTGAGATGTGAGTTGAGCCTCAGGTCACACGCTGAGGTATTTTTAGTCTCTATTTTTCAAAAAAATCAACTCATATTGCGAGAGGTGAGTTGAGCCTCAAATCACGCACTAAGGTATTTTCAATTTATGTTTCAAAAAAAAATCAACTCATATTGCGAGAGGTGAGTTGAGCCTCAAGTCACATGCTGAGGTATTTTTAGTTTCTGTTTTTCAAAAAAATCAACTTATATTGCGAGAGGTGAGTTGAGCCTCAAATCACACACTAAGTATTTTCAATTTACGTTTCAAAAAAAAATCAACTCATATTGAGAAGGTGAGTTGAGCCTCGAGTCACACGCTGAGGTATTTTTAGTCTCTGTTTTTCAAAAAAATCAACTCATATTGCGAGAGGTGAGTTGAGCCTCAAATCACGCACTGAGATATTTTCAATTTACGTTTCAAAAAAAAAATCAACTCATATTGCGAGAGGTGAGTTGAGCCTCGAGTCACACGTTGAGGTAATTTTAGTTTCTATTTTTCAAAAAAAGTCAACTCTTATTACGAGAGGTGAGTTGACCCTCGGATCACACGCTGAGGTATTTTTAGTCTCTGTTTTTCAAAAAAATCAACTCATATTGCGAGAGGTAAGTTGAGCCTCAAATCACGCACTGAGATATTTTCAATTTACGTTTCAAAAAAAAAAATCAACTCATATTGCGAGAGGTGAGTTGAGCCTCGGGTCACACGTTGAGGTAATTTTAGTTTCTATTTTTCAAAAAAAGTCAACTCATATTACGAGAGGTGAGTTGACCCTCGGGTCACACGTTGAGGTATTTTTAGTTTCTATCTTTCAAAAAAAGTCAACTCATATTACGAGAGGTGAGTTGACCCTCGATTCACACGCTGAGGTATCTTCAACTTATGTTTAAAAAAAATCAACTCATATTGCGAGAGGTGAGTTGAGCCTCAGATCACGTACTGAGGTATTTTTAATTTATGTTTTTTTCAAAAAAAATCGACTCATTTTGCGAGAAGTGAGTTGAGCCTTTTAGTCTCTATTTTTCAAAAAAATCAACTCATATTGCGAGAGGTGAGTTGAGCCTCAGGTCACACACTGAGGTATTTTCAATTTTTTACTTTTTCAAGTATTAACTCATAATCCGAGAGATGAGTTGAACGTCAGTTTGTATGCCGAGCTATTCTCGATATTTGTTTTTCAATAAAGAATAAAGATTAGAGCTAATCGAATATATAGATTTGGCCTCCCTGAAGTTGCAGTGGAGTAGGTTGAAATTACAAGTCTTATCTCCATAAAGTTGTAGCGGAACCCTGAAGTTGTAGTGGAGCGGACCGAAGATATTAGACCTCCCTGAAGTTGCAATGGAGCAGCGAAGCAGATCGAAGCTAGGAACCTCATACCCCTGAAAAAGCAAGCAAAGTGAAGCTACGAGTCATATCTCTGAAGTTGCGGTGGTGGACTGGAATGAAGCTACCTGAAGAAGAGGATCACCAATGAAGTCAAGACTCAGTGAAACCGGGCAAATTTGGTCTTTCTTAAATGTCTTTGCTCTATTATCGTTACACGACAACGAGCAAAGAGGGGCAGCTGTAGAAGGCCCAAATTGCCCGGGCCTATTTTAACCTAAACCCCAAACCCAACTATCCATTAAAACCCAATATCCAATATCCAAAACCCAAATCCCTAAACCCATTAAAACCCAATACTCAAAACCCCAACCAACTAAACCCAAATTTAACCCCAACCAACTAAACCCTAATACCCGTTAAACTAACCCAACTACCCACCCAATTACAACAGCCCCAAAGCCCAACACCTAAACTAAACAAAAAACCCTAGCCCCCTAACACCTAGGTGCGCCGCACCTAGGTCTGCCTCCACCACCCACCGCCACTTGCTCCACCGCCACTTACACCTGCAAAACCAGAGAAGAAAAGACAGCAAATGATAAAGATTGATGCAAAATGGCTATAAAAAGCCAAACAAAAAATCATTTGGGGATTCGACAATTTTTTTTGAGAAATACAAAAAAAACATTCAAATCTTATTCTAGCAATATCAAAGCAAAGAAATAGTGATACATCAAACCCTAACATCAGAAATCGGAAAGTCAAAAGTATCAAAACCTAAGGTGATTTTTTATTTTTTATTTTTATTTTTGTCTCGTTTTTTTTAATATATTCCCTCATCTATACACATCAAAAGCATATAAAAAATACAAAAAATGAAAAAAAATGAAAATGAAGCTTTTTTTTAGACAGTGGCCAGCGGCGGTGACCGGTGAGGGACCTCACCGGATTCTGGGCAAACCTAGAGAAAAGAGAGAAAATGAAGCTTTTTTTTTAGACACAAATGGGGAAATGAATTTTTTTTCTCAAAAACCTGACTTTTATAGCCCCCTAAAACGACGTCGTTTTGGGGTTGGCCATTAACACCCAAAACGACATCGTTTTGACCTGGACCGGATCGACCCGACCCGACCTGTTTAGGATCCGCGTGTTTTTGGAAAATGGGCTATTTGCGTATTTAGCCCTTCTTCTTTTCTACAATTTTATGATTAAGACTTTCGTTGTTTTTAATTTTGCCCAGTAATTTTGTTTTTTCCTCATTTTGGTCCTGTGTAAAATGCTGCGTTTAGGAGGGAGGGGGTATTTTCTCCTTTGGTCCCTCCATGTTATTCGCGTGTTCGGATACGTCCCCCTTTTATGTTTTTATTTCAAATTCGCCCCAAATTTCTACTTTAAGTTCAATTCGGTCCTTTTAATCATTTTTTGCTGTTCTATTATTTATTTATTTATTTATTACGTTTATTATTATTATTATTATTATTATTATTAGTGTATATTTTTATTGTATATGTATATGTATATATATTTATACATAATATTATTTTTTAATTACTTTATTTTAATATTTTTATTATATTATATTTGCCTTTTGTATTTCAATATTATTATTATTATTATTATTATTATTATTATTATTATTATTAGTGTATATTTTTATTGTATATGTATATGTATATATATTTATACATAGTATTATTTTTTTAATTACTTTATTTTAATATTTTTATTATATTATATTTGCTTTTTGTATTTCAATATTATTACTATTATTATTATTATTATTATTATTATTATTATTATTATTATTATTATTATTATTATTATTAATATTAGTGTATATTTTTATTGTATATGTATATGTATATATATTTATACATAGTATTATTTTTTAATTACTTTATTTTAATATTTTTATTATATTATATGTGCCTTTTGTATTTCAATATTATTATTATTATTATTATTATTATTATTATTATTAGTGTATATTTTATTATATATGTATATGTATATATGTTTATACATAGTATTATTTTTTTAATTACTTTATTTTAATATTTTTATTATATTATATTTGCTTTTTATATTTCAATACTATTACTATTATTATTATTATTATTATTATTAGTGTATATTTTTATTATATATGTATATATATTATATATAGTACTATTTTTAATTACTTTATTTTAACATTATTATTATATTATATTTGCTTTTTTTTGTGTATTTCATTATTATTGCTAGTATTATTATCATTATCATCATTATTAACATATACATATACATGTGTATCTTTCATGTACATATTAATATTTTCTGCTATTATTACAAATGTATTATTTCTTTTATTATATTATTAGAACATCATTTTTTACTATCACTTTTTTATTGTGAATATTATTGTTATTTTTATTCTAATATTGTATTTTAATATTTTTCATTAATTGTATCCTCGTTTGCATCATTTACAAATTCCTATTGTGAATGACATTATTTTTTATGTTTTTAATTAATTTCAATAAATTAGGCAACGTACCGATTTCAACACTAACTCGCTGATTTCATCGCTATGTTGGGTGAATATCATTGGCTCGTGTTAAAAAACGAGACGTCCTTCTAAAAAACCAAAAATTTCAAATTCTCATATTTCAATCGGATCGCGATTAAATATTAAATTAAACTTGTATTTTTGAGAATTAAGACAACGCGTGTTTAACAAGATACCAATTTTGGGCGTCGCGAGGGTGCTAATACCTTCCTCCTGCGTAACCGACTCCTGAACCCTTTTTTTCTCTAGATCTTCGCGTAGACCCAAATTCGACCTTCATTTTTGTTCAAAAATAAATTTTCTTTTAAAAAAGGAGGATTTATCAAGTGTCTGGTCACACCTAGAAAAAAGATCGGTTGCGACTCCTTTTCTCTTTAAAACTGAAATTCTTTTTCCAAAAATTTTCAAATAATCGCCTCAACTAGTAACCAAAGTAAATTTTTTTACGTCGCTACGATAGTCTAATTAAGAAGTGTATGTTTCCTAAAAGAATCGTATGCAATAAGAAGATCTGATATTGATAATGTGAAGATAATCTGGGTATTTAAAAATGCTAAAAAGATCATTGTTTATCTTTGAGTACAAATTCTTGAAATATTGAAAGTTTAAAGATGTATAGCAAGAATCATCAGAATTATTTTTACCGTTTGGGAATTAGAAGGAAATAGAAAAGGTTAAAGTAGATTTTCTTGTCTGGATCATTCCTATCCTTAAAAGAGGAAAGTGAAATGTAGCATTGTTAAACATTATGATATGTGTAAATTATGCTGGTATACACAAATGTTTGCTCACCAGATTCATAGAATTTCGTGTCTTTATGAATTTTGGATATCATGGAATTTTAATCTCCACTAATCGGATTGAGATCCGAGTTTCATATTATGATTTCTTTGGAAAGCCAGAAGAGGCTTGAAATAAAGAGTAGCTGAGGGTTGAATTGACAAATAATTGGACTGTGTGAAATTACAAGGAGTAGGAGGTTGAGATGGACTGATTAGTTTTACTATTCGAATATCAAAAGATTCGGGTGTGAATGTATATGTAACATGATGGTATGGATCAGACTTTTGAATACATTAGCTTTCTGGTAGAGATTAAGTTTCAGTAAAAGTATTGTAAAGTGAATACCACTTATGATTTTTGTATGTAAAATTTAAAGAGACAGGTAGTAAAAGTTTAGCCTGAGTGAAAGTTCTTTGACATCTCTGGTGAGATTTTCGGGGACAAAAATCCCTAAAGGAAGGGAGAAATATAACATCCTGATTTTGGGCTTAGCCAGAACAGTGGTTTCAGGACCAAAAATCCGATGAGGAAAATTTAATTTTTATTATATTTTTATGGTCTACGATTTCACGAAATGTTTTTTTGAAAATTTCGTTCGAAAATTTCAATGTTTGGGCACTTAATTTAGTAAAAAGGACTAAACTGTAAAAAGTGCAAAAATTGAGTTTTACATGTTAGATGTGTCTAATTGTCATGAAATTTTAAATGGAAGGTCCTTAAATGATAATTAAACCATTTTATAACTTGTTGGACAAAAATGGCCTTGGTTGGGTAAAATTTGAAAGAATAGTAAAAAGGGCATTTTGGTCACTTAGAGGTAAAATGAATTAAAAGATAAATTTTAAACCCCAAATGTATCCCTTTCTTCTTGCTATAGTGGAATGTACCAAGAGCAGCCATGTTTAAGGTTTGGCCAAGCTTCCAAGCTTAATAGTAAGTGATTCTGAGCTCTATTTTTAATGTTCTATGTATTTTTGAAATCCCGGTAACATGATTTGCTCATTTCTACCATTATTTTGAGCTAGGATTTATGTTTAAAAATTTACCCATGAATGCTATGCATGTATTTTGATATTTAATGGTAGAATATGAAGCTTGAAATTGTGTTAAACAACTTTTGCTAAGCGATATTACGTGAAAACGAGTAAAACGACAAAATCGGTAAAAATACCTAATGTTCATAAGTACATGTTAGAGTAAGAATTTTATGTTGCCATAGAAGGGAAAAATGATCAGCATGTCATAAAACATAAGAAAATAGGAAGAATTTTAATTTCCGAACATTGCGGAAAAAGTGCAAATATGCAAAAGTTTAGGGGTCAAAATGAAAATTTGTAAAAATATGATTTTTAGACCCATAGGAATAGTGTGACTGATTAGTAGGCTAAATATGATATTATAAATCAAGGAAATCGAGATTTGGGCTTAAATCAGGAAAATACAAGGTTATGGACTAGAATGGTAAATTGTCATTTCTGGATCCGACGTATGTTCGCGTGATTTAATAAGCCTATTATTCATGATATTATTGATATACATGAAATATAATTTGTTATAATTGTATTGAATTTGATGTTAATAGAAATTTGATGGGATATGATATTTAAAAGAAATTGGTGATTACCGAGAATATGAAATCTTGCATATGTTGCAATAAAGGTTGTCCCTAAAGGATAATCTTTTGATCTCATTATGAAAAGGAAATGTACGCCTTGTATGTACAATGTAAAAAGTGGTAGCTTTGGCTACCTAATCAGTGAAAAGTGGTAGCTTCGGCTTCCTGATCAGTGAAAAGTAGTAGCTTCGGCTACTTGATTAGTGAAAAATGGTAGCTCCAGTTACCTGATCAGTGAATAGTGATAGCTTCGGCTATCGAATGTGAAAAGGGATAGCTTCGGCTATCAAATTTGGAAAGGAAAGGTATATTTTGTGTATACTATTTGAAAATGTTAGGTATACTTTGTATATACCATTTGAAAAGGAAATGTATACTTTGTGTATACCATTTGAAAAGGAAATGTATACTTTGTGTATACCATTTGAAAAGGAAAGGTATACTTTGTGTATATGTGACAGCCCTAATTTGACCCTAGTCAGAAAGTGGTTTCGGGTCCATAAAACTGAGTTTTTAAAAATAATTAACTGTTAAATTCTATGCCTCTTATATGTGTAAATGCATTTGTGAAAATCTCATGCTTTGATTTTGTCAATTGTATGTGAAAATTTTAAATAGGACTTAAGTGAGACATTTGTGAAATGTGATGGGTAATTTTTAAGGTGGTCTATTTATGCATGTTATTAAAAAGGTGGACTTGCATGTCAATTTAGCAAATTCTTTTAGATAATGGCTGGCCATGTTATTGTTCAAAACATATTATATTTATTTTATGTTAACATTTTAGATTACAAAAAAAAAAAAAGAAATAATGAATAAAGAAAAGTAAAATATTGATTAGTGGGAGGAGAAACCAAAGTTAGTCCATTTTGCTCCTCCATTGCCGTATCTAGAAGAAGGAAAGCTTTGAGAAATTCGGCTATGGTGGTTAGCTAAATTAAGGTAATTTTAATGATAATTCTTGGATTTTTAGCATATTTTGAGTTAGTTATTAAGTTCTTTACTTAACCCATGACCAAATTTGGAATTGTGTGGTGTCTTGAGCATTCGGGCATGGTAGAAAATGAAAGAGGTATATGGTTGTTTTCAAGTTTAATGAATAATTTACAAATGGTTGATAATTGAGATAGTTTAAGGTATTTGTAAGTAGTTTAAATGAATGAACAATAATAATAATAAATCATCTTGTGTATTGGTGTAATTGCCGAATTTGAACTAGGAAATTATTGAATAATGTTTGTATTTTAAATGATGGAATAGAGTGAATGCTTGGAATGTGATATGCATTAATTATAAGTTGGATTAAAGGCTGTTATATTGCCTTGTCATTTTCGAAAATGTGCTTTGTCAAAGAAATTGAGTGTTGATGTTTAAGTGATGTAAGTATAAGTATATTCGGCTTGTAATTTTATAAATGTGATATGAGTATTTTGCTTTGTAAATGAGTAATAAGTATGTTATGAATGGTTCTTATATATATGCGTATATACAATGAAATATATTCTTTAAATGATTAGTATATGTATTGAAATATTATTTCGATACATGAGTTTTGCATTTGAGTGAAAATGTACTAAGTTTAAATATGTATTCTTGGCTTTGGAATTGATTAATAATATGTTAGTGACTATATGAGTATTAGGTCAGAATGATGTTTAAGTACGAATGTATTTAGGTGGATGTGCTTATAAGTATAACTTGAGATATAATGGTATTTAGTCATTATAAATAACCATATTTGTAGAATTTATTAAATATATAATTGGTCTTAACATAGATATGCATATAACTATAAAGTTGTTAATGCCTAAGTAAGATGTTTGGTTTTGCATGACTAGAGAATATATATATATGCATATGGTGTTTGATAGTTAATCATTAAGTCATATGTACCTCAACCTTATAATAAACATGTATTATATTAAATCGCCTATTTGATTAGAAATTAAATGAATTCAATTGTTTTAAATTAAGCTCAAGAGCAAAGAGGATCTAGATTTGATAAGGGAAAGGAGAAAGCAATCGAATAGCCTATTCGCCACTGTTCAAAATATCTGAGGTAAGTCTTTGAGTAATGAAACTTAGCTTATGATTTGATAAAATCATGGTATATAAGCATAATAAATAAATTGTGACCTATTGGTTCTACTTGAATTACGTAGTGGGATAAATAATTTGTGCATATGACTTGTAGCCGAATGGTTATAGAAATCATGTTGGATAGCGAAACGAAATCGTGTTCTTTGTATGTGGCTATTGAGCCGAAAGTGGAATGGTTGATAAGCACGTTGTGCTTGTGTTCAAGTAATGTAAATGAAATGCTAATGTGTTATGATATATATATATATATGTGCATGATAATGGAGAATTATATCTTGGCTAAGTCCCGAAGGTATTCGTGCTGGTGTTATATCCGGGCTAAGTCCCGAAGGCATTCGTGCTGGTGTTATATCCGGGCTAAGTCCCGAAGGCATTCGTGCTGGTGTTATATCCGGGCTAAAGTCCCGTAGGCTTTGTGCTGGTATTATATCCAGGCTTAAAGTCCCGCATGCTTTGTGGTGGTGATTGGATTTGGGTTTTAAACTAGCAGACGTAATGCCGATGATTGGAGTAAGATTATGATTTCGAATGTTCGTAGTAAACTACCATTGAATATGTCAAATACATTAAGTTGGTCAGGTATGTATTATATACTTTTATATGTTAGACTGATCGGAATTGAATCATGAATGCGAAATGAGAAGTATATGTGAAAATCTCATATGTGTATGTGTGTATTCGGTTATGGTGAAAGGTTATATGAGATTGATTTGGTGATATACATGTTAAATAAAATGAATGCAAGAATGGGTAATAAATCTGCTTGGGACAGCAGTAGTAACGTGATTTCGGAAAATCACCATAAATTGTGGGAGTTGAGTTAGAAGCTGAATAAATTATGTCATGAAATCTTAATGAGTCTAGTTTCTTATAAAAGAAACCATGTGGCCAAAAGAATTGCCAATAATGAGATATTTGAAGTGGCGTGGAATAGAGTCAAAATGACTTCGAGGTCCCCTGTTCTGTTTTCAGAAAATCATTATAAATGGTAAAAAAATGGTTATAAGATAAAATTTATATTCTTAGACTCCTTAATGAGTCTAGTTTCAAATGAAATAAACGATAACATATTTCAAATTCTATATAATGAGAAATTTGATTCGTAGTGAAAAGTGGTCAGAATAGTCAAACAGTGAAACAGGGGAAACTTCAATAAAAATATGGTATTTATTGGTCAAACAAAAAATTTTGAAAATTTAATGGATGGAAGATATATGAGTTTATTTTTAGGAAAATTTAGCGGTACTTGATTTGGAGTTTCTTAGCTCCAGTTATAAATAATTTAGTGACTATTGCTCAGGAAGACAGCTTGTAGTGAATTTGTGATTTTGTTGCAAACATGGTTAAAACTTGTTAATGAGATGCTTTTTGAGTTTTCATGATCTTATTTGTGATTTAAATATTTGGTTTTAATTGATTTCAGATTCAAGTGAGGTGAATTTACTAAATATGCATTATGTTCATGGATACTTAGCCAAAATGGCAATTATCTAGGAATGATTTCTTGAAAATTTGAATAATCGATCTATAAATAAATTAATTGTTTGCATTGCTTAAAACTTACTAAGCATTGAAGCTTACTCCGTGTTCTCTTTTCCATTTCTTATAGGTTTATACTTTAGCTCGAGTTGGAAGGGCCGGAGATATCATCACACTATCGAGTCTTTATGTGAGTTGAGAAGATTGTATATCATCATGGTTTAAGGCATGTATAGGATAGACTATAGGTAGAATGATATTTCGACTTTGTATACATTATAGCCATGCGAAGATGGCTTGCTCATTTTGTTTAGAGAAGCCTTATAATTGAACTAACGTGGTGAAAGGTTTTAGTTATAACTTGATAGTAGTTAATTTGTTATTAGATATTCGGTTATGTTTTGATAGTGAGTCATTTTGGAAATTTATAAGAGCTCTTATGGAAAATCAATGAGCCGTGTTTGCATTGTTGATAATTCATGTCTGGTAAGTATCTTTGACCTTATAGAAGTTTTGTTCAATCAAGTAATACCTCATAACCTTATTCCGGCAACGGATACGGGTTAGGAGTGTTACAGTATACCATATGAAAAGGGAAGGTATACTTTGTGTATATCATATGAAAAGGAAAGGTATACTTTGTGTGTACCACTCGGAAAGAAACATACACCTCGAGTGTACAACTAGAAAAGGAAAGGTCCATCAGAAATTCAACGGGTATCATAATGAATGATGCGATGAAAGTCCTGAGATGGGCGTGGTGATAAAGATAAAGTTAATTGATATGCTATGGATATGTACAGGTACATACATTATACACATAAGTGATGCCTTATTGAAATGTGATAAATGATGAGTAAGCGAATTCATGCATATATATGTGTATACATGATGAGCAAGTGAAAAGATTTTGAAAGATGAATCATCCTTATGCTTCTGATTATGAGTTGTGTTGCAATATCATATTAACTTACATTGTGTAATTGAATATGAGATTTATGAAATAATGAGTCCATGATCAATGTGACAATGGAATTATGATAGCTATTGTGATTTTTGCACCGGAACAATATTGAACAACAGCAGTAGCCCGAATTTGAAAAATCACAATAAATGGTGGAAGTCTAATTAGAGGCTGAATAATATATGAAATTAAATCTTAATGAGTCTAGTTTCATATAAAATAAACGGTGTAAGCAAAAAAAAATTGTATTATGAGATACTTGAATTCTTGTGAGACAGAGTCAGAATGAGTTTAAAATCCACTATTCTGACTTGGGAAAATCACTACAAATTGTAAAAAAATAATTATGAGTTATAAATCATATGAATAAAATCCTTGATGAGTCTAGTTTCAGGAGAAAGAGACGAGAACATTATCCGAGTCTCGTACTATGAGATAAATAAATTTTAGTGAAGAAAGGTCGAAGCTATCAAACAGCGAAATAGGGGAGACTTTGAATAATAAAATGTACTTATTTGCTAGACCAAAAATTATAAAAATTTTATGGTGGAAATATATATAAGTCTAGTTTTTGGGAAAATTTACGGATATTAATTTGGAGTTCTGTAACTCCAGATATAAATTATTTAGTGATTGTGACTCAAAAAAGCAGCTTAACCAGAACATGTGTAAATGTACAATTGGGTTAGTTTTACTATGGAAAGCATGGTCGTAAATTGCTATTTATTATTTCATGCAAGCTTATTAAACGTAAAGCTTACGCCCTCCTTTCCATTTCTTCTAGTGTTGTCAGGTTAGCTCAGGGTTGGAGATCGTCGAAGGTAGCATCACACTATCAAGCCAACACCTTGAGAGTATGAACACATATGCTAGAATTATCAAGTGAGTATCATGTATATGGATCTAGTTTTATAACATGTGTTGTTATAATTTGACCAAATATATTGGTCTTTAGTGAGCTAATGATTCTGACTTATAAATCTAGCTATTCATATTATGTCTGATATTGGTGATGTGCATATGCTTGTGTGTCATGCATGGTTGGTAATATGTTATGTGTTGTTATGAGAATGTCATGCTTGTGTCTTGATTGTGAATATATAATTACTCAAATATGCCATGTCAATTGCTATGAAAATGTATAAGTGTATGTAGGTAATTAAGGGTGACAATTGGCTTACAAAATAGCCTTGAAATTGTCCATACAGATAGATACACGGGCGTGGTTCTAGGTCGTGTGTGACACACGGCTTAAGCACACGGGCGTGTGCCTTGGCTGTGTGACCCTAACTTGTTCATGACCAAATGGACAGAGAGCTCCATGGGCACAGGACAAGGGTGTGTCCCAAGCTACACGGATATGTGTGACCACACGGCCCAATCCATACGGGCGTGTGACTCTCCGAAGTAAGAAAATTAGTTAAGTCGCCCATAGATTTTCAAAGTTCTTGGTTTAGTCCCAAACCACCCCAATGTATGTTATAGGCTTCGAAGGCCTGTATAAGGGACGATATGTATGTGTTTAAGATGTTTTAATTTTGGACAAAATTTTGTAGCCTGGTTTTGCATGTTGTGAATGTTTAAATCCGGTAACGCCTCGAACCCTGTCCCGGCGTTGGATACGGGTGAGGAGTGTTACACACGGTCATGCCCTCATCAATCACACGGCCAACCACACGGCCAGACACACGCCCGTGTGGCGTCGACAATGTGGTTTTTTAGCTTTCGCCAAAACTCAATTTTCTGCGTTTTGGGTACACACTTGGTATGTTTTCGATGCAAAACCACTTCCGAGACCACCAATACCTAAAAACAGAGTACCCAAAACCTTTAGCAACCTATTTATGAGTCAAACACATCAACCAAAAACACAAAAAATGAATCACCGCAAACAAAAACGACCACAACCTCAAATTAAGCAGCTGCAGTGAAATCTTTCGCTTTACAACCTTTACCTAAACACAGATTTTATTGATTAACCACTAAAATCTAACATTACCAAACCTAAACCATAGTTAAAGGCATGCAAAATCTACCTACCAGTCGACTAAAGAACAGGAAACCGCAGTAACAACGATTGAACGCAAGACGTACAATCCGAATCAAATAAATGAAAGGGAGTTTACAGAAAAGAGAAAAAAACGCCAGAAGAGAGAAAATGGGAGAAATTTGAAGTTAGAACTTTTTGGGAATTTTTGGAGGTGAGAGAAAAGATAACAAACAAATATAAAATAAAATTAAGGTTACGCTCACATATCTCTAAATTTTCTCTCCCCACTAACCACTCAAAAACCTGCTCAACAGAAACTCTAACAGACACGCCAGATAGAAATAAACATAAATGCTCACATAAGGATTCGAATACAAGACCTCTCACACACTAACTTCTTTACCACTCAAACCAGTAGGCTCATTCTGATATAAATTAACAGACAACTTTATGTATGCCCACTCCTCAAGGGTAAGGCTTGGATCAAAATTAACTAAAGGTGGGACTTGAACCCAAGACCTCATACACACACCTAGAAAACTTAACCACTGAAGCAGATATATATTTGTGCTAAATATCTATAGAAATAGAAATAAATTATTGAAGGCGTTACCGATCTTACCCCTATCCACTACACACCATCTTCATTCATCCCAACACACCATAAAAGGTAATAAATACCCATCCAACTCCACACACCAATAAGTGATCTTGTCACTGTATAGAAATATGCAGTCAAAACTGCCAGCAGTAATGTAGTAACCCACCAGAATTAGATATGGATGGTCAAGCCACCAAAAATGCAGTCAAACTACTAAAACAAATATATGTGGTAAAGCCACCAGATAAGGCAGATCATTAAACTGCAAACACTTCCTCCATTCCATAGATATCCCACTCCAATGCACATGCAATCACTAACCAGATATCCAGATGCATACAAATGATACATGCTTTACACATCAGAACATGCTAACATGCTTTCAAGAGTTACACATATAGAGACAGAATATCAGATTATATATATAAGTCATAAATATCACATAACAGACCCTACGAAGTGGCTAACATTGAGATGGACATCAAGCACGACCCTAACTAATTTTACTGAAAATGTGCCCACATAACCTAGCACACTGTCGTGTGGCGTCGATAGTGGGTTTTTCGACTTCGCTCTGTTCATTGATTTTTCGAGATTGAGGCACACACTTGGTCATTTCTGAAAAGTAATGCAATGACACAAATCCAAACCTTTAAAATCAACATTCCGAATGCACTAATTAGTGAATGTCATATTAAATCTTACCACTAAAACGATCGTAAACATTATACATTCAGTGTCAACACCAAGATACGACCTTAACAAGGCATCGATCACTCACCCCAATGAAGAAGAATTCCTAACACTTTCAATTTTCTAGAAGATTAGTTGCTTCTAATTCTTCACCTAAATCCAGGATTTCCAACCATTAAAACCATTATCACACAAAATAATAAATAATATCCAAGCATGTGAAAAAAACTCATTTACAGAATGCAGGTCTCAAATCAACATCCTTACCACACACGGCCAGCAATCAAGACTGAAAATGACTTGATGCAAAGTAACTCAAAAGCAAAAATATGAAACGTAACAAATCGACAAGAGAATAGAACAATAGCTGATAACAAAGGGAATTGGAAACGTAAGAATAATAAAGAACAAATGTGGAAGAAAGAAAAGGAAAAGGATAAAAATGAAAGAATGGGGAGTGGAGATGAAAGTGATAGCAAAAGAGAGGGTGAGACAGTGGGTAAGTGATTGAGAGGGTTGGATTTTCTCCAAAGTTATCCCTATAAGATTCCCATAATCTATTTTCAACCCACTTTCAAGCACATAGGCGACGCAGACATGGAATAGCAAAAATAATTTCATTAGACACATACAAGAATTGATCATAGGACCCTTAGATAAGTTAAAGTCTTACCACTAAACCAACAAACTCATTCTTGCTAATAGACACTCAGAATTTAAAATAAGCCTATTCTTCTAAGTTAGAGGTTGGAACAAAAATAGTAAAAATTCAAAGAAACATATCTGAACACAAGACCTCATACACATAACCAGAAAACTTAACCATTAAAGGAGATCAAATTACTTAACATGATTTAACAATTCAAAAACAAGAATTTTGGGTGCTACAATTTTACTTTTTTCAAAATTGATAAATAAAATTTGATTTCAACTTTTCAAATTAATTTACAACTCAAAATTTATGTATACAATGTCTTAATGCTATTTTTTTAATTATGAATTTATCAGTTCTATGTTTATCTTTGTATCATGCTCATATTATGATTTTATGAATTTTTATTTAATTAGTTTTCAATGTTTTATGTGTTGCATGTGATTTTATGTGTCTAATTAAATATTGCGTTTTTATTTACAGTAATTAGCATAAAATAAATTTTTTATTTAAATTATTGAATATAATTAAAATATATTGACTTATCAATTCAAATATTATAATAAAAAAATTTAAATTATCATTAAAACATTTTTAACATATACAACAAATTTGAAGTGTGAAAATTGTTTATTAAATTTATGGTTATTAGATTTAATGGGGTTGTTTCAAAGATGTTAGTGTAGCAAGCATATATCTCCCAATTTGTTTTCCATGGGGAGATTGTAAGAGAGTTTTATTGAGGTGTTGTTTTGTTTACAGGGTTTTAATGTTTTATTTTATATTTTGGAGTTAAATATAATTTTGGGTTATTTACAAGAGATCCCTAACATATTTTGAATTAAATTTTTTTGACAAAAGTGATATGCCGCATATTACAGTTGAGTCACGTGTCAAGTAATGTCATAAAGTAGAAGGAAATTAAAAGCATAAATTAGAAGTACCACACTGACAAATAGGTATTGATCCAATGACCCATCAGACAAGAACAAGTATATTTGTAAGTTTTCCCTTGCTAATCTTAAATAAATTTAAAAAACAAAAGTATACATTATAAAATAATAATAATTATAATAATATACTATGATAAAGTGAAGCTTTCACATTAGACAATACAATTTAAAATTGAAAAATCTAAATATATAAAGTAAAATGATTAATTACTTATCATCGATTAAAATGATGTTCCACCTCTTTATTTCCTATCCGAATTTATCAATATTATTAATCTTAATAATTTTTGTCCTCCACATTTTTTTTTAAAGTGATGAATGTTATTTATAGTGATAAAATTTAATTTTATTTAAGCTTAATTTAGATTAAAACAATTTCACTTATTTAATACCAACTAAACTCATTTTTACTATTCAAAAATCCAATTAAATGTTGATTATAAATATAGAATTAATTTTACATTATTAATTATTATCATATTTAAAATAAAATCTTATTTATATATAAAATTATATTAATTTAGATTTTATTATCTTTAATTTATTCAATTATATTCAATAATTTTATAGATTTATAATTTTATTAATTAATAATATATTATGTTATTTTTTAAGTAAAACTTTTGAAAGATGTGATCAAATTAATTAACTTCACATTAATATATTATCATATTAACTAATATTAATTTTATTATTATCACATAATAATATTAATAAATTATTATTCTAAATTCTAATGTTAATTTAATAATATAATTAACAATAAAAGATATTCTCATTAGAATTCAACAGTTTTTTCCAAAATTGTGTTTATATATTTATATGTATTATAGATAATTAGCTTCTAATGTCACATGGGTTGCATGTAATTTTACACATTTAATATTTAATTAATTTTTTTTAAATATTGTACTTTTAATAACAACAGTTAGCGTAAAATAATATTTCTTATCTGAATTATTGAATATAATTAAAATATACTAACTTGAAAATTAAAATATTATAATAAAAAATTCAAATAATAATTAAATCATTTTTAACATGTTCAACATACGATATAGTTTTACTTTATGTAAATAATGCAAAATAAGATTATTTAAAATAATAATTAATTAACATTAATATTAATTAAGTGATAGTTAGTATACTTAAATTCTATTCGAATAATAACTCTATTTAAATTACTAAAATTAGCACAACTTTTGTTTACATCAAAAAATTTTTAACTAGTAAATTATAATTATAAATATAATTATCACAAAAAAATTTTCCCTATATTTTATGTTTAGATTCTAATTCTATTTTAAAATTAGCACAATTTTTTAAATTAATAGTTATAATTGAAATTCTAATTATTTTTAAATGAATAATTATTCAACTTCTATTAAGTAGTATGATGGAAAATAAAGTGTGATCTTTTCGGTTCAAAATTTTTTAATTAATAATGGTAAATTATAACATAAAAGATTGTCGTGTTGGTATTGGGTATTTTTCAATTGTTTTGGTAAGCTGCTGCTTTTGGAGTTTTAGGTATTTAGCCTAACCACCAGTCCTATTCCCATGAAAGCATTTGCATTTGATTAAGAAACAGAGGGACACCAATTGCCTGCCCGACAATGTAAAATCCAAAAATATGTGTATATATATATATATCAATAAGCAAATGTATTTTATTGTAAATACGAGAGATTAGATTTGATCCTAAAAATTTTTTTTTAATGATGGAGTCAGAAAATTTTTTTGAGGGGTCAAAATTAAATTGTATAATTTTACGATAGTAAAAAATATAATTTTACCATTTTAATAGCCTATATCTTTATAATTTTTAAAAGATTAAATTAAATTTTTATTATTTATAGAGATTAAATCTTAAATTTGAACATAGTAGAGACACTAATTTTAAAAATTGACCATTATTTTATAATGATTAAAATTATAATTGAACATGTAGTGGTTAATGTGAATTTTCTAGATGTCTCGAGGTGTTGATAATCTATACTTAAAAGAATGCCCTGGCACACACCTACTAGTTTTATTTTTCATTTTCAGAAGATGGTCTTTCTGATATTCTTAAATTCGAGGTATAATCTTTTTTGCTTTAATTTCTAACATAATTTAACCTTTATATTTTTATAGATTAATTCAAACAGTTAATATCATTAACTTTTAAATTAAAATATTACCATGGTTATATATAATTTGAAAGTGAATTTTTAAATTTATAAAATAAAAATTAGAGGACTAAATTTCAAATGTATGAAGTGTAGAGACTTAGAGTCATGGTCTTTTGAACTGATTGAACCAACCGAGGTACCAATCCAGAGAGAGACATCAGACTGGTTGACTTGCGTACTATATAAACTAATAGTTTGATCAATTTGACCACCATTTTTGTTTTAAAAACTTTACAAAGAATATATTCAATCTTCAAATTTTACTTTATAACTTGATACAAACAAAGAATTAACCTAACACAAAAGCACGAGTAAACGATAATAGTACACATATATTTTATTAAAAAATATTAAAAGAAAATATTTGGAATATATAATAATATAAATTATTAATTAAAACTAAAATAAAAACCAAAGGTACGTGTAATTATATCATAGTCATCACCTACCAAAACATTATAAAACTAATAAATACTTACAACTTGCATTATATTTAATTCCATGTTATGTCACCATTCAATTAGTGATATTTTTAATTTAAATTATGTGTACTTTTCTTGATTCACGCAAGTATTTCTACTTACGTATTTGATTTAATTATGGTTGCCTATATTTTAGGGTAAAATACATAAGTAGTAGCTGGATTATGAAATTTTTTTATTTTAGGTACTTAAAATAAAAAGTTTGTAATTTAAACATTCACATTACATATTTTGAATATTTTGACCACTTTTATTAAAATCACAAAAAGTAAGTTGACGTGATAGTTAAAAAAAATTGATATAATGACAAATTTAACCCTCAACTTTATACATTATATCAATTTAGTTATATTTTTAAAAAAATTAACCCTCAAAATTTATAAATGGTTTCAATTTTATCGTAATTCTAAAAATTCAAAGAAATATATAAAAATACATAAAATTTTTCCAAAAAATATAATAATAAATTTAAATTTTATATTAATATTAATATTAATATTAATATTAATTGAATCTAATTATATAAATATTAATTTTTTACTACTTCAATCAAAGTTTTATTTCAATAATTTTATATATTTCAATTCTATTGCATAATTACATAATTAGAGTGCATTTAATATTTTAACCTACTGATTGAGTCTCAGTTCAATTGGTATCGATATTGTTACTCATGCAAGATGACGAGGGTTTGAGAGCATTGAGACGCATTTACCCTCATATTTAAATGTTGGGAAGGGATTCTAAGTAATTCTTGGCATTGTATCAAAAAAATATTTTTAATTTGATGTATTTACCTATTTAAATATCTTTTTTCACACAATTTAAATTATTTTTTCATTTTAATTTCATACTTATTGCGTTTATGTTATTATTATTAGTTTCAAACATTACATTTTAAACTTGTGTTTTAAAAATGTGATTTTCATACTACGGCTGTGTGATAAGTATTTTCTAAACAATACTATATGATATATTGTATACTTTGAGAATTGGATATTTGAGGATGAAACACCCAAGGTAAAGTGGTTGCAACTTCCTAACTTCCAAGCCTGGTTTTCTCAACTAAAAAATTAACAAACGCACAACATCATAATTGTCAATTTTAGATCCAAAATTATTAAAAATTATAACTATGAAACCAATAAATATATATTAATACAATAAATTATATTGTTGACTCTAAATATATATATATGGCGTTGTATATTAAAAAGTAAAAATTTCTTTCGTTTCTATATTGGTATAATGATAATTTTAGCTTTCAATGTTTGTATTTTTTGTTAATATGATCTTAATTTTTTTCGAATTAAATTTGACCCTTAACTTTTAAAAAAAGTTGAATTATTTTTTTAACAAAAATGCTGGATTAAAATATAATTTTTTAATGATGTTAGCGTGGCAACCCATATGACTATCCATATAAATTTCATACTAACATGTCTTTTGATATGTGATCAACAATTAATTTTAAAATTATAAAAATATTCAAAAATATAAAATGTTCATAAAATTTAAAAAAAGTAGCATAAAGTTCACATGAATTGCTATGTAGGTTGTTATGTTTAAAAATTTAATGTTAGTTCCTGTTAAAAAAATAATCTGACTCTTTTTGAAAGATTTATAATTAAATTCGACTCGTTTTAAACCATTTAGGACCAAATTGAACTAAAAATAATAAAAAATAAATTAAAAACAATATAAACATTAGCAACTAAATTTATAATTACCCATAATCCCTCTCCAACCCTTAAATAGGAGGATAATGTATTTCAGTATATTCCAACTTACATCTTTCTACATTGATAACAATAAACATATTAATTGAACCAAAATTAAATCTGCAACAAATTTTTTTTTCTTTCCATTGAAAAACAAAATACATAAAACATAGGAGAAAGTGATAGGGCATGGGCATAAGGCAACATAATTTATTGATGTCCCCATATTACTTAAGCAAGAAACAAATCAAAAGCTTTTTTTTCCATATATTAGTAAAACTTTAATATATAAAACCATATTATTGAAAAGGTATGTTTATATTATTTTATTTTTTTATAAATTATATCGTTTTTATTTTTCTGTTTTTAATAACTTCTTTGTTATTTTTAAATATTTTCAGACAATGTTTACAAATGTCTTTTTTAAATATTTTTTGTTAAATTTTTTATTTGTTTTTTAAATAATTACATTTTAAATATGATTTTAACTAATAAATTTTATTTAAATTATTTTTTTAAACAGGTTTGTAATGGATGGAGAATCATCTTTTAAAAAAAAATCAAAATTGAATGTGAAACTTACCAAAAACTTTAATTTATGTAAATTGCAAAATCAGTTTTCATATTTTTTTACTTAAAAAATTTGCAAATTAGTAATATATATTCTGTAATACGTTTAGAATGATATTATCCATGTTATGATTTCTTAAAGAAAAATATTAGTTTTTATAACGATGTTGGCGTGAAAACTTTCATGGTATTTATGTCTATTTCATGTTGATATAGTATAATTTGTTTTATATGTCACATTAATTAAGTAAAAATTATAAAATATTCAAAAAATAAAAAATAAGCATGAAGTACAAGTACTGTATTGTCATGCGGACAATTATGTTTGAAAATATAGTATTTTAGTCAATATTTTTGTTAAAAGGATTTGTTTTTTACTCTTTTTGAAAAGTCGATGGACTAATTCAACTCATTTTAAAAAGTTTGAGGACCAAATTTAACTAAAAATTGTAAAAATTAAGGGCAAAACTTGTCATTATGCTAATATAATATTATTGGTTTTATTGTATTTTTAGGAAAATTAAGTGAGTAATTTATAGAAAATGGATAATTGTTTTAAGGTGATGTTTTATTAAAGTTTAAAATTACTAAATGTAAAATAAAAAATGGTAAGAGCTTTTTTTTTATATGAGAAATGAGGGAGAAGAAGAGATTTATTATTATTTTTGTATAAGATAAAATAAATGTTTATTACTTACTTTAGTTTATGAAGTATATTATTTTTTCTATTTTAATATTTAAAATTTTTTGGTTCACTTTAATTTCTAATATTATATGTTTTCGGTTCAATTTTTTGGAAATTAAAAAAAATGGTTGAGATATCCAACCAATTATATATTTTCACGTGCATACAATGACATCATCATTCGAAAAAAACTTTAAAAAATATAGAAAAATTAAATTTAAAACATACTAATATAAATAAAAAATATAATTATTTAAAAAATAAAACATGTTAGAAATTTTTTAAAAAATAAAAAAATATTAAAATATATATAAAATTATAAAAATTATTAGAAATTTTACAATATTGTAAAAAAGTTATAAAAGTTAGTAGAAATAATAGAAAGTTGTAAAAAAAATTAAAATTTTAAAAAAATTAGTAAAAATATTGTATATTAGAATAAAGTACACATTCGCTAATCACATTAAAAAAAACTTAATATAAAATGGTATATTGTAATACAATAAAATTTTATAGAAACTGTATTTTAAAAATATTTTAATAAAAATTGAATAAATTATTATATCAAATGTTTAATATTTAAAAATATATCAAATTTTAAGACTTTACGAGTGTTACTAGAGCATGTTTATTCGACTTGGTTCTCTATTTAATGTCTCCAGCCATCATCGTGCACGTGCTCTTTTTATTTTGTACTAAAGTTTTTTAAAATGGTCAAACACTTGACAATAATTTTTAAGATATTGGTTTAGAGATAAATAATTTGTCTTGAGATAATAATAAAATTGAAATAATTAATAATAATATATAATTAAAATAACATTATATTTTATTGTTTAAAAAATTTGAAAAAAAAATTATTCAAATTTTACCAATTGTAAATTTTGATTGATTGAATTATAAAAACAATTATGGTGAGTGGTATTATTCTAAGAGACAATGACCAATGTTCAAGCTCTAGTAAATGTGATCTATAAAATTTTAAGATATTAAAATTTCTAATGTTTTAAAAAAAATAGTAAACTTTTTATACTTTTATATTGTTTTTGTAATTTTATATTTTTATTAAGTTTTATAATATTTTAATAAATTTTTAAAGATTTTTTAGATAATGACATCATTATAATATCATCATATAACACGTGACACCATATGATTGACTGGATATCCTAGTTGTTAGTTTTTAACTCCAAAAGATTGAACTTAGAACGTTTAGTAATTTTAGAAACCGGAGTGAGCTAAAAATCCTTTTAGAACTAAAGTGAGAAAAATAATATATGTCAGGGACTAAATTGTGCACTAAGCCTGAAACAAATATTATTGAGGAGTGGGTAGTTTTTTAAGTGATTTTTTAAAGGGTTAAAGTTTTTGGGAGGTTAATGTATTTTATGAATTGGATCAAATTAATCCTTTTATATTTAAATGGATTAATTTAGTTCTTATATTATTATAAAAATCAAATAAGTCTATATCGTAACAGAGTCAACATTTACTAAACTTAAATAAGTAAAATGTCATTTGCTCCATTTAAGTAAATGATCATCTTCTCCAAAGAGTTTTCAATTTAAAATAATATTTTTTATTATATACTTTTATGTAAGTTTAGAATTTACTTCTTTTTTTATTAATCATATATTTAATTATTTGTTTTAAATTTAATTTATTTTTTTAGTTTTTTAAGATAATGTTACTTGATGATTTGAAAAAAAAAATTATACGTGCCGAATTTTTTATTGGTCAATTTAGCAATTCATTGTCGACGTTAACATGTACCATAATAAGACACATATTAATAGTTTAAGTATCATATTGGATTTTTTTAAAATACAAATACTACATGGACATTTAATAAAAGTACATGTATCATAATAAAAAAAATACATTAATAAATTAGGTACCACAATAGACATTTCAAAGCATATACGACACTGAATATTTTATAAAAGTACATGTACTATAATCAAATACATATTGATAGTTCAAGTAGAACATTAGATGTTTTCAAAGTATAAGTAACATATAAGATATTTTATGAAAGTATAAGTACCAAATATGATATTAATCTCAAAATAATTTAATTTATTTTGTAAAATAATAATATTTTAACCATTACCTAATTAAATTGGTGTTTGTTTTACTTTGTAAATCAACTTAATTCATTTTCTCTCTCAAACTTCACAAAAAAAAGAGTCATTTTATCTTTTCATTTAATTTTTTTTACTTTTTAACTCTTAAATTTGTGTTGTTTATCAAATCAAACAAATAAACGGAGAAATTAACTTCTGTTAAATTTGCTAATGTGACAATATAAACAATTAATTATTTTTTAAAATTAAAAAATATAAAAATTTTTAAAATAAAAATATTAAAATTCTAAAAAGTATTTTTAATTAAAAAAATTAATTAATTTCTACAAAATTAATAAATTTTAATTTTTTTTAAGGATGATTCCATAAATAATATAAATTAAAAAAAATATAAAAAAATTAAATAGCTTACAAAATAAGTTATTATACCTATAATATAAATAAATGTCACGTCAAAAGAAAAAAAGTCATCACATCGGTATAGATAGAGAAGAAATGTGAAAAAAACCCTAAAATTGTAATCGTCGTCCCCTCGAGAATTTAAATTTGTTTTCTTTAGTAGAATATTGCTTTTGGCGGATACCCCCAAATTTGATAAAAACAGCCACCACCACATTTTATTTATGTAAATTTAAATTAACCCATAATTCAATATTTTATTTGTCCAAGACAGCCGGAATAAAATTAAAAGAGAGCCCATCAGGCACGCGCTCAGTTCTACGCGTGTAAAATAACTCTCGGTAATGGGTTGACGAATGACGAAGGAACGCCATAGATAAGGCGCCAAGTCCACGACTCCTCCACTATATATATGGATGCGGCTATATCGTTACTTTTAACGTGGCGCCTGCGTTTTCTTTAAGAAAATCTAAGGCAAATCAGTATTGTCAGTTTTATTTTGCTCGCCTCTTCTATAAGCATCAAGTTCAAAGTTTGAATCCAATATCGGTTTTGTTATTGTTTTCTCTGAGCTTTATTTTTGGATAATAATGGCGAGCGAAGTGGAGAAGAAGGCGGTTTTCGATATAGATTCCGCGAAGGAAGTGGTTCAGGAGTTGAGAGCTAGCTTCGTAGCGGGAAAGACGAAAGACTACGAATGGAGAAGAACTCAGTTGAAAGCCATGTTGAAAATGATGGACGAGAACGAGCCGCAAATTGTCGCCGCTCTTCGCGACGATCTTTCCAAGCCGGAACTCGAATCCTCCATCTACGAGGTCAAATAATTTTTTTTCATTTTAATTTGTAGTATTTATTTCAATAATTTTTAAAAAAAATTGATTTTAGATTAGAATTGTTTTTTATTTGATTAAATTTAAAATTGATGAGAAGGCGGTGGAGTTATATCATGAACTATGGATCATACTAGTACGGAGTCAATGGGCGGCTGAAAGTCAGCTATTTCCGATACTTGATGCCCAATCAACTATGAGTTTTTTTAAAAATAAAAAAATCACCGTGACTTAGTTCAGATTTTAATTGTAAGTTTAAGTAAAAACTTTAATTGATAGTCGACTTGTCTCCAGAAATTAGAATATATTTGGTTCCTAATAAAAAACTTCAACCACTTTTTTTGTCTCTAAAGCTGTTTTTGCTTCAGTTGTTTAAAGCTGATTGGCTCTGTTTGTTCTTTTCCCATACAAATAGATATCCTTTGTGTTAATTATAAATTCTTGTGAAACCTTGTTTCGCTATAACTTTCAAGTGGGTATCCTGAAATTCATGAATCACGCAATTGGGAAATTTTGGGAATTAAAGATTGTTTTTTTGGTGTGCAATGTTTTTAGAGGTTCAAAAATGCGTGACACACTTGAAATCTTGGTGGAAAGAAGTAGCATTTATGACATGCAAACAGTTGGCTTTTCTCTCACGGAAATGGTCGGTCATTTTCAGGCTTTAGAAAATAATTGCTATCCATTAAATACTCGATAGTTCTAAACGGGTAGAACTCAAGTACTCCTAGATTTATTGCTAATCCAACTAGCAGACATTGTCAGGAAATGTACCGACAGGATGTAACTGTAACCAGAAAATCTATCCGTTTTTGGTGTTTTCTTTTTTTTTTTTCAGCCTTTTTTTCCCTACAGAAAGTTGATAGTTCCACCTCGACGATTCTTTAGAATTATTACTTTCAGGCTTTGGGTTGGATAATTGCTGAGTTCAGCCTTAACTAGTAGAGTTGAACTTGAATTTGAATGCAGGGAATTACTTTAGTAGCTGGATAAAAACTGGAAGAAAGAGAATAGTTACACACACACAGAGACATGTCTTGCTATCTATTGTTATTTTGAACATAATGTGATGATTGGAGTTTTGGCTATTACAGATAGTCAACCCCAAGGATAATTATAACTGTGATTTGTGAAGGATTAATGTGAGAGCCACTGGATAATAGGGAATTTAAAATCTAGATGAACATTGATTATTTCAATTATAAAGAATTATTTCAACTTTCAGCAGTTATCTGATTATAATGATAATTGTTTGCTACATGTTTAAAAGCAGAAGTATCTGAGCGAAGTGCTTAAACTTATATCTTCATTGAAGTTGGTTTCTGTGCTTAAGTTGATTAATTTAATAGCGAATGAAGTTCAACAAGGAGATTCTTTATTTAGGTTTTCTAAATGGTTCTTCTCGGTCTTAGTGTCCATTTTTTATTAAGTGCTTTGATTAGCTTCCTACTATATGTTTTTAGGCTTTTAACTGATAAAAAAAATTTATTAAGATGACTTGTTCAGGAGGAACTGAAATATTGTCACATAGACAATTTTATCTGGAGTTGTCTTTCTCTTGTTAAATTTGTGTAATTCTTAGTAGTTGACATTTTAGACTACACCTGATTGTTAAAATCTAGGAGTATCATGCTATTCTGAAACACGGTACCATGGAGTAGGCAACACTATATCAGTTGTTTAAACTTAGCCTCCAGAATTTTCTTCCATAGTTCTTCTCTATGTAAGTCCCAAATGAAATACTACATTTTTGGTCTTCCTCTGATTTTGGCTTGGTTTACTCTGCAGATAGCAATGCTAAAGAACTCCTGTAAATTGGCACTGAAAAAAATGAAGCATTGGGTGATGCCAGAAAAGGTAAACTTTTTCAAGACCTCTCAGCTGGGTGGAAGCTTTCATGAAGGATTCTTCTTGACATTAAAAGAGTTGAATATGATTAGCTTTCCCTTTTCTGCAGGCAAAAACTTCATTGGCTACATTTCCATCATCCGCTGAAATAGTATCTGAGCCATTGGGTGTCGTGTTAGTAATCTCAGCATGGAACTATCCTTTATGTATGTTGAACATCCTTAAGGACATGTCCAGAACTGTCTTTTGTCTTTTTTTTATCACCCCTCTTATATTTAATTATTGCATTTCTTTTTTCAGTGCTGTCTCTTGATCCGGTTATTGGAGCTATTGCAGCTGGTAATGCTATAGTCTTAAAGCCATCAGAAATTTCTCCAGCCACTGCATCATTGCTTGCAAAGCTGGTAGCGAATTACATGGATAGCTCTTGCATAAAGGTTGTTGAAGGGGCTGTTCCTGAAACAACAGCACTGCTCGAGCAAAAGTGGGACAAAATAATGTATACAGGTATCTTGTTCATTTCATTACCATCCTTTTACCTTCTCCTCTAGCTTGATCTTTTATGTCAAAATGATGCACACTTGGACAATTGGATTATAGGGTTATAGGGTTCATATGTGCATCATGCTTCAAGAAGTTTTCTTTCAAAGATGGTGCAAGATTGTAGCTTTCTAATACTTATTACCAAACAGTTGGGAAGGATTGGATTTGAATTCTTAAATTGTGCTAGTGAAGAAGAGATTGATGGCGACAATTGATGAGTTATAATGATTCCCCTTTGTCATTGAAGAGGTTATCTTAATAAGCGCTATTTGTAGATTCTCCTGGCAATCCTTTCCTCGCTAGGATATATGTTGATTGTTTGTGGTTATCTTTTTACACTGGCTGCTGCATACCAGGCCAACATACTCAACCGTCATCCTTTATCTGGTTTGGGACAACTAAAAAGCACGAAACATTAGGGCTTTAAGCTGGGCTCTAATAATTGAAATCTCACTTCGACATGAATCTTATTCCTCCTTGAGTTAATTAGATAGAAATACAGTAAATCCTTAATGGGATATTTAGAAAGTTACATAGTTCCTTGGTTGGCTGAAGCTAATGTGTTTAACCATGATAAAGACTGTTGAAAATTGCAATGCTTGTACTACTCAAGGTTTTGTTGGAATAAGGATGTACAACTGGCATAATGGTGAGGATCTGGAAAGAACTGAAGATGGTTTTAGAGGATTTCGCTTTAGCATATTAGATATATTTGATGCTTTACAAAGATAGTGGTGTGGTGATATGCTGTTTTTGGATTCTCTTCAATGATGGTATGCCTTAAATTGTGTTTTCAAAAGGATTAAATCATATGGAAAAATTTTAGTGCTCTTCCAGAAGTACTAAGTTTCCGTTTATGGTTATTATTGATGCATAAGGGATTGTCATGATGTAGTATTTATATTATTTCATTTCTGATAAGAAGTATTATGAATCAAAACACCCTTGAATTTTTAGGCAATGGAAGAATTGGACGCATTGTGATGGCAGCTGCTGCAAAGCACTTAACACCAGTTGTTTTGGAGCTTGGAGGAAAGTGTCCAGTTATTGTTGATTCAGGCATCAATTTACAGGTAAGGGTAATGTTTATTTTACCATGATGTCTGCTTTCTTTGTAACTTACTGACATTTTTTTGTGTGTATTTTTAGGTTGCAACTAGGCGGATAATTGCGGGCAAGTGGGGATGTAATAATGGACAAGCCTGTATTTCTCCCGACTACATCATTACAACAAAGGATTATGCTGTGGAGTTGGTAAGGTTACCTGTTTATGTTTACATTTGTAATCTAGTTCTTTTCAATCTTTCTTCTCAAGCACTTTTCATTCTGCAGGTAGATTCTTTCAAATGTGAATTGGAGCGATTTTATGGCAAAAATCCATTGGAGTCAAAAGACTTGTCTCGCGTAGTGAATTCTAATCACTTTGCCCGTTTGCTAAAGCTTTTAGATGAGGACAAGGTTTCAAGTAAGATTGTCTATGGAGGTGAAAGAGATAAATCGAACTTGTGAGTTCTAACCTGGGTTTTGCTTCACTTTTTAAGTGAACTGAGCATTTTAACACTGTTAATATTTTTTTCTTTTAATGGCGCAGGAAGATTGCTCCCACTATCTTGCTTGATGTCCCACAAGATTCACTGATCATGAATGAAGAGATATTTGGTCCACTGCTTCCAATTATCACGGTAGGAGCTAAGAACATCAATTCAGTTAAAATTTTACTATTTATTTTTAATTTGCTTTCAAGTTTCTGTGCGTAGCATTTGTGCTTGAAAAATCCAGAGTCTAAGCCTTTCTTATTACTTGAGCAAAAATAATGTATATCCTCTTCATCAAATAGAACACGAAGGATAGACCTGCTTCCCTTGTACTCGCAATTTAATTTATGAAGTAATAACTAAGCAATACTTTTATGAAAAGCTTGTGAGGGAAAAGTTCCATTTCCATCTACTTGCAAACAATGAGATATACTTGTGGTTGTAGCAACTTGCTTTATGATTTTTCTTTATAGAAAGAAAGGATTGGCCGAATTTATACTAATCTGGGAAATTTAATTTATACCTTGCTTTTCTTGTGGTTGGTTTTATAACAGATTGACAAAGTGGAAGACAGCTTTGATCTGATAAATTCTGGAACAAAACCACTAGCAGTATATATGTTTACCAATAACAAGAAGCTGAAAGAGAAATTTGTTGAAAAAGTCTCTGCAGGGGGTTTGGTTATCAATGATACTACTGTACATGTAAGTATACTTTGAACTTTTGGGATCAATGTGGCCATGTGTGCATTAGACAAGTCAACATTTGCATGCATTTACCTTCAAAAGTGCTGATAATCTCCATGGCTAGGTTGCAAACCATCCCTTAAAACTTGACTAATGAGAGCATATGGAGTGCCTTCTGATGGTCAAATTGGTATATTAAAAAGCATAATGTCAAATTAGGTTTTGACAAACAATTTTTTTAATGAGTTATAGTTCTTATTATGAGAATCTCTGGAAGAATGGCACTAGGGACTTTCAAGTCATTGGTGACAGCAATTTGTACTACCTCCTTCAAGATTATTCAGTCACAAATGATTTCTAGAATAAATTTAGCAGGGGAAAACATAATCATCTAAGTAAATTATTGGTAGATAGTTTTTTTTAAAAATTTAAAAATAGGTGAAGAATCCTACTTTGTTTGCTGCTCTTATAATCTTGTCTGTAGGGCCATCTGCACTAGTATCACAAAAGCATTGCTTCATGGATGCTTGCTTCTTTTGGTAATCTTATCGTTCAGTATAATACACCATTTTGGTGCTCTCGGATACATGTTGCTATTTGAAATAATCAAAAATATCTGTTGTGGAATTTTTATTCATTTTTTGCTTCCCTACGCGGATTTTGATGTAGGAAGCATATGCTCCTTTTGTTTCTTTCTAATATATTCATACTGTTTTATAAACGCCAACTTGACCATGGTTATTTGCCCATTGTACTGCATTTTAAGAAACTACATGGATTTTGATGTATTCTTTTGCTTTCTTTCTGGCAAGTTCATACTGTTCCCCACCAAAAAGAATATGCCAAGTTCCTTTTGTTTTTAACAAATGCTGAAAAATACATAGTTGCTCCTATTTTTCAAAAGAATGAACTTAGAAGTTCATTTTCGCATGCTTATTGAACATTAGAAGTATATGTGATACACACCTAATAACGTTTTCAGCTTGCCGAGCCCACTTTGCCATTTGGAGGAGTCGGGGACAGCGGAATGGGTGCCTACCATGGGAAATTCTCCTTTGACACTTTTAGCCATAAGAAGGCTGTTCTTTATAGAAGTTTTGCTGGTGATGCACCTCTAAGATACCCACCGTACACAAATGGAAAGCTCAGGTTACTAAAGGCTCTTCTTGGTGGTAGCATATTAGGCATAATCCGTGCTTTGATGGGATGGTCTAAGGCTTAAAAGAGAAAACCTATGTGGCTATCTCTGTTGTAACTTTTTATTATTTTTTTCATGTTATGCAATTTACTGATTTCAATATATTTTCAAGCATGTAAGTCAGTTTAAAGACCACGGTTGTATAGTTTTCTTTTTTCGCTTAAAATCAATGTGATGTTCATAATGTAGGTATCATGATTTGAGAATCATTTTATAGGAATGAATTGGCACTGATGCAGTTCAACATTGTAAAAATGTGTTGATTTGATGATAACCTTGCCTGAGGTGGTTTTGTTTACTGCAGAACTAACATGCTTTGTTCCAGTTTGAAAGGTACCATTACATTTACATGTCTAACTGGTATTGTAAGTGGCATCATATTGGAATGTTATTCTGCCAGGTCCCATTACATTTATGAAAATGTTAAAATGGTTTGATTTTAGCTGACTGGTAATGAGCAGGTGATATATTCCTTGTTGAAGTATCTGCGAAGCACCTGACATTACATTTTACAATGAAGGGAAGCCTGAAATACTGTTGGAAGTAACATATCCACAAGTAAAACAAATTCTGAGACTCCTAAAGAAACTAAAACCACATTCATGAAGAAGAATCCCCTAAAATTCTAACTGCGGCGGCTTGTTGATCATCTGTGAGCTCCGTTGGGAAGTTAATCAGGAATCTAACTTTTAAGTTCCCTCTGCTTGCTGCTTCTTTTGTGGTTGGCATGCCCTGGCCTGTGATTATCTTTTCATATCCAGGGTGAATGATTTCATCTATTTTCAGTTCCATTTTCTCCCCACCCAGTAATGGTATGGGAAGGCTGCAACCTGTTAGGGCTTTCACCAGAGGAATTTCAATCGTTAATTCCAAATCATCACCGTCTCTTCCGAAGATAGGATGTTGTTTCTCGGCAATAACGAATGTGACGTCAGCTGCATATAATCGAGGTACTTCATTTCCCATTCCTTCAAATGTAATCTTTGTTCCTTTCTTCCATCCCGGCTCCACGTTTATTGATAACATCTCCTTATGTTCAACTCTTTGCCTGCAGATCATAAACAGATCATCAATTTCAGTCAAGACGATGGTTAAGGTAATGTTTTTCGGATTACAAACCCGGATTCTGTAATAACGTCCCTTTTGATCTTTATCTTCTCGGTACATCCATAGCACAAATCTTCAAGCGTGCATTCGAGTTGCTTCTCAATTGGTGGTGGTTTCACCACCCCGGTTGAGTTTGAGAACATGATGGGGTTACCATTCGGGCGGCTCGTGCTTCCTGACAGGGGCTCAAATAAGCCATTTCTATCTGTTGTTGTGCTTCTTCTCAGGCTTCCCTCCTTATTCTGTGAGGAAGGCTTGGGGCTGGGGCTGGGGCTGCGGCTCCTCTTGCTTGTACCCTTTGAGTTTGTAGAATCTTGGCGAGAAAAGCATGCGTCCATGCTTCGATACTTGAAAAAACCTTTAGAACTCCGACCTTCGGATCTCGACCCATCGCTATCGCTTGTCCAGCTGCTAACTCGGACAATTTTTTGTCCATCTCCATTCTCATCTGGAGAGCCCTACAACATGAAAAGTTTCTCTCACGTTTACAACCCAAATGAGGATTCAAAGAATCACCAAATTTTCATAATTTCTAAATTATTGTTTAGACTTTTACATATTATTATTGCATTACATTGCATTGCATGCATGGAGATTTAACGTACAGGTATACCTGGGAAGGTTGGTATATGGGTTGGTCGGAAGAGGAGGATTTCTTAAGACGAAGTCGCCATGATCGTAAGACTCTGGTAATCTCCCGTAAACTGAAACCTTTCTTCTTTTGATTAAAAATGGGGACAGGTTCTTGGTTCAGATGATTTACCATGGGAGACAACCACCAATACCCCCCCCACCCAAAAAAAAAAAACAATGAAAGAAAGGCGAAGGCAGCAAGAAGAAAGAAGAGGATTAGATGGATAGAGTTAGACCATAAACCCAACACCAGAAAATTGCTTGGATAATTTGTCAAATATTTAAGCCGGGGGATATTTTCTCCTGTCTTTAATTAGCAAACGCTGTGACTAATAGATTAGAGAGCCTATATATTTTTTCAACTTTTTATAATTTTGCTCTGTTTTCTTTTCCTTTTTAAGCTCCAAGCCTTGACTTCACGTAATAAGATAAATCTTCCATAACAAACAATAACGTGTCTGAAATTTTAATCATCAAAGTCGACCAAATTATTAGATACACCTTCTCCACTACTTATCCAATTGAACTGATCCACGTCACATTTTCCTTTTATGTCATATTACACATATCCTAATCCTCTAGCCCCACCCGGTTGTTTTTCTATCAAAATATTTAACAGCAAAAAACCAAATCTAAATCTTTGCATGGTTTTCATAGCGGAGAAAAATTTGTCAATGAAAGCTTACAAATAAATGAGAGTATATCATGTTCCTTCTAAATTGTATTGGTTTTAGTTTAGGGGTTTTTGTACATCGTCTTGTTGGTAAAAAAGCGACTCATGAATTGATGAATCGGTTGCATGAAATGCTCCGATCAAGATAAATATTAACTTTTTGCATGTTTTTGTCATAAAGGAAACTCTACGTTAAAGTGCATCTGTGGCACCCAAGTTTTTTGTATAATTATTGTATTGCACAATGTAGTCTCTTGGATCTCTAGTACCGGCTAAAGGTGTGCATGGCCGGGTCCGGGCCGGGCCCATTGAAAATTTTAGGCCCGTTTTCTAGGTCTGGGCCTGACCCGGCCCGAAATATGGGCCTAAAATTTTGTCCAAGCCTTGCCCGAAATAAAATTGTTAAGCCCGAGTCCAGCCCGGCCCTGCCCATATTAAATTTTTTAACTTATTTCATTAAATAAATTTTTTTAAATATATTAAATCATCAAATACATTTAAAACAAATATTAAAACAAGAAACAAATAAAAAATATATTAAAACAATTCTTAAAACAATACACAAGTTAAAAATATAATAAAAATTAATTATATTAAAATTAAAATTAAAATATAAATATGATTAAAAATAAAAAATATATATTTAGTATATAATTAGGGCCGGGCCGGGTCAGGCTCGGGCCAAAAAAATTTTACCCGAGCCCGGCCTATTTTCTAAACGGGCCTCATTTTTTTGCCCAAACCCATATTTCGGGCCTATATTTTTACCCGAACCCTCCCATTTTTTGGACGGGCCTTCGGGCCGGACCGGGTAGCCCCGGCCCATGCACACCTCTAGTACTGGCATAAGTTTGTTTTTTGTTTTTTTTTGTGGCGGTAGGTATTTCACAGCTATCGAGGAGCTAAAGGATAATTAGAATAAGAAGTTTATCCCATATCATCATACCTAGTTTTGCGAAGAGATTGCAATTCTTTTCTCAAAAGCTTGCATCTTCTAGAAGGGTGTTTTGTAGATAGGGCAACACCATTTGCGGATAATGCTCCTCATGTCTAAATGGTTGAAGCATTTTGTTGATTGATGTCTTTTTAACGTTGGTATAATGGTCGTTGTTGCGATTTGATCTTTTAGAGTTTTCATTCGTTATGTTGGGAGTTTGAGTTTGGGTTTGGGTTTGGGTTTTAAGTGGTTTGTTCTTCTAAAGTGGGGTATGTTTTGTTTATTATGTCTTAATATTAATATTTGATAAATTATTGAAATGGTCAAAATAATTATTTATGAAAATAAACAAATGTCATTCATTATCTCTATGTTAGATTGACTTCAATGGTTTTTGTATGAAAAGTAAAATGTATAAATAAATATTTATTACTTGATAACCTAAGGCTTGTTTAGTATTAAATTGCATTATATAGATAGATTATAATAAAATATATTAGTAGGTAATCTAAATTGTTCATAGTCTATAGAATCAAATTGAGCAAATGATTCAAATAATATGAGACTATTATGTTATCTATAAGTCCAGTTAGGGAGATAACTTTTTATGTCTATCAGAGTTGGATTGACTCTCAAAATTAGACATGTAGATGTGATTGTTTGGACTGACAATACATCAGACATAATCCAAGTTGAATTTATCCTAGATCTATTTATGGGTTTATTCATTTGTAACATACATGATGTGACTTAACTAAATCCAAAATAAGTAAATGACAGTGCATATGTAACCATGTGTTTTGATATATTGAAAACTTGTGCTTTCATCTTAGTGGGTTCAAAGTTGGAATGTTGGGTTTATGACTTATGCATGATATGACTACACTTACAATAGTGAAATCATAGCTTGATAAAGATTAAATGATATCCTCTCATTAACATTGTATGAATTATGAAAATGGAACATGACAATAGGTTATTTGTCTGGGACAATTGATTTTATCATTACTACTACGAGTAATGATCATTTTATCATTATCAATTGTCCCAGAAAAATAACTTATTGTCATGTTCATCATTACTACTACGAGTAATGATCATTTTCATTATTGAAGATACAACGTTGACCATGTGATAAAATGGATCTTATTAGGTAAACAAATCTAACTTAAAGGGATTATGGATATTTTATAAGACTAACACATATGACAAGTTCATTAGACTAAAGCTTGACATGAGTAACTCATGTTGGTATAAAATGGGGAGATTAGTCATGGTACTTTTGTTGGGAAATGTGTCAATATTGTAGTAAACATGTAATTTTTTCTGTAACACCCCTAACCTGTCTCCGTCGCCGAATTTGGGTCATAGAGTATCACGATAACATTTTAAACATTTAACATTACTAATTTACAAATATTCAATTATAATTACAGATAATCAAATCACATTCCATTTATAGCAAACATACACTTACCGGCCTTAAAACCGAGTTTACGAGGTCCTAAAAATAGTTTGGGAACATTGTGGGGTCAAATTGAAACAAAATAGAAAAATGTGGACAAAGTTAAAAATTTTGAAAACTGAGGACACATAGTCGTATAGCCAGGCTATGTGTCACAGCCCAGACTGTGTGGACATTCGAAGTCCAAAAACACGGCCATGTCCCAGCCCGTGTGTATATTCAAATTAAGGTCATACGACCCTATCTCAGACCGTATGACAAACTGTTTTAAGACACACGGCTGTGTCGCAGGCGTGTACTAGACCATGTGAAACCTGCACCTAAAGGCAATAAGACACATGGTAGTGTGGCAGCCCGTGTCCTAGGCTGAGTGTATCACAATTTGCTTCTAAGACAAGGCATTTATCACACATGTCTTGGTTAACAAGTCAAGCCTAAAACTATCCTCTAAACATCATCAAATTCACTTCAAAACAACTCAAAATATGCCAATTTCATACAACCTAAGTGCCTAAATAATGTGCCCTCATTGACACCACATTTCAATCATTACGTACAAAAGCATTCAACCTTAATCAAATCTTACATTTATCTTACACCACATTTAAGAATCATAAATTTTAATTACCATATCCTACCATATTTCAACTCAAACAAAAAGAATTAAATCGTTTAATTCCTAAAAGAGCCAATTCCAAAGAACATAAAACATTAACCATATGCAATATCTTCCACACAAAAAAAACATACATATAACACTAAACATCAATAACCATCAATCCAAAATCACTATCAAATCACATATCATAAAAACATTCTATTACATCCAATACATTCCTAACAATAAAAAAAGTACTTACAACAATAAAGAACAAAAAAAAAAAAAAAAAAACATAACAAACAAAAAAAAATACTTCACAATGTTAAGTTCGGGATTATCGCTGGATGCTGAGTCGACAATCAAGATAAGCACCTAACCTGCATACCTAAAGAATAAATCATATACTGAGTAATCACATTAATCTCTAAGATTATACACATATTTAATAACTACAAATTCAGAATTCATAACATGTAATGTTTATTTTCACATAGTTTACCATAAGATACCTTATGAATGTTCTATACTCATTTCATCATATCCCTCATTTACCAACCTTCTTTAAGGGATCGATTATGCACAATCAATATAGATTATCTTGTTACTAGCACTCGATGCCTAACAAATAAACCGTAACATTGTTTTGTGCCCGTGCTAATCGGATAAACTGACAATAGGTGTGCCTTGCACTAGTGAGATAAACTGACAATGCTTTGGGCCCAACGCTAGTCAGACAAACTGGTGATAGGTGTGCCCTGCACTAGTCAGTCAAATAAACCAACAATGTTTTGCGCCTAGCGCTAGTCGGATAAATCGACGATATCAAATGTGTGCCCAGTACAAATCAGATAGACTGACAATGATTTGCACCCAGCACTAGTTGGATAAACCGACGATATCAAATGTATGCCTAGCACTAGTTGGATAGACCGACAATGATTTGCACCCAGCGCTAGTCAGATAAAACCGACAATTACATGCGTAATTTCATAATCCACATCTTCCTCATTTCATAATTCAAGCATTTCCATATATAAATAAATTTAATTAAGATATCAAAGTAATAATTAAATTGTTTAAATAAATAATAGAGTTCGAGTTCAAGGACTACGAATTTACCTAAATTGAAACAGTCGTAAAACAACGTCAACAACTAATCCGAGACTTTGGATTTTCCTCAGTTCAATTCCGGTTGACGAGTTCCTTGATCTAGATGATAATTTCATTCGATTAATATCATTTCAACCCTCAAATTAACATTTTTATCTAACTAGACCCATCACCATTTTACAAAATTATCCTTACATATTATCTTTTATGCTATTTAATCCTTAATCTTTAAAATTGAGAGTTTGTTCCATTTACTCCTTTTCCATGTTGACCGAATATTCTAGGGACTTATTACAGTATAAATTAACCATGCTTTTATAACAATTCCTTAAATTTTTGGCATTTACATTTAAGTCATTATACTTTAACAGTTAACTAAAATCACTTAACAAAAATACTATTTCTAATTATTACACCCATGAATCCCTCAACTAAATTCACAAACATGCTTGAACACTTCATGACAATCCTGACTTGGAGTCAAGAGATATTGGTTGAGACCACCAAAGGGTCATCTCCTTTTGCATCTAAAATGTCTCTCTTATCTCGCTCTGAGAATCGACGACTCCATGGGAAAGGTTTGGGCTTTTTTATTGTGGCTAAAACTGGCAAGGCACTCTTTATATGGGCCTTCTACTTTGAATTTGACAAGACCTATTCCGCGTGCTTACCTCCTATTAGAACATCTTAATTCCCTTGAATAGCTTCTTCCCCCTACCATTGCTTTGTGATCCTGATGGTCCCACTCCTCTATCTTGATCCTTGTTCACCTGATAGGGGCCTTTGAGCTAAAAATTGCTTAAGATGCCCTTTCAAATCGCAGTTTCAATGGAATTCTTCAAATGACACATTGCTCAGTCCGTTGTCCTCCAGCATTGCAATATTTGTAATGATGATTAGAGTTGTTGGCTCTCTACCTGATCAAATATTTGGGAAGGGGAGTAGTTGAGCCGTTGATCCTGGCTCCTTATAACTGTGGATGAGTCCTTGGTGGTCTGTGGTATAGACATTGTTCATCTGCTGACTGTTTCTCTCTCTCTCGATTAGTTATAATGTCCATGCCCACATCTGCCTATATTTGAATTGGTCCTTGGCTGCTAGTAGCCTTGAAATCTCTTAGGAGGCGATCTTCGCGAATAGTTGCTTTGGCGATCTTCAAATGACACTCTTGCTGAGAAAATTGTTCTCCCAGACATCGTAATTTCTCTTGGGTTTTTGAATCGTAGGGCTGCAGACTTGATGCTTGCCGGTGAGAACCTTGGTCCAACTAGATGGGAGACATAGTTGTGAGACATGTTGCTATTTCTTGCAAACAACGAACTATGTGATCAAATGGCTTAGGGAGTCCATGAGGCATTGTAGAAATTGGTGGAGTCGAAGTAGCTGGAGGATTGGTGGGGGTTGGAGGCTAGAGGATCCCTCAGAGCCTTTATTAACTACTATAAGGTGGGGAGAAAGGCATTCACGTACTATAAAGAAATTTCTCCAAAGGTAGAAGGGGGAGGAATCAGAGTGGTGTTCAAGGTAGTGGAGACTTCTGGAACGAGTGGAATAGGTGAGTTAGGAAGCGCGGGGTAGTTGACTTTGTTGGCTGGGTTATTGGTCTGTTTGGTTTGATTAGCGAGGGTGCCACTTTGGGATTGTGAAGCTATATCGTCCACGTCCACCGCACCAATTATTGATACAGTGCACAACAAGGGAGGAGTACATATTAGGCAGCCTATAATTTGACACCCATCATTATTTATTTAGTTGGGCGGGGAATTGGAGGAGAGAAGGGACTGGCTACAAGAAAGGAAAAAAAAAGGAAGGGGAAAGAGTCAGAAATAGAGAAAGAAAGATATAATGTCAAATTGTGATTTTGGTTCTTTTATTATACTAAAATATGAGATTTAGTCCGTATAATTTAATTTGACATGATTTGTTAATATACTTTTATAATATAATTAATTAGTCTAAATAATTTTACTTAAATTGTTGAAGTGGATTTTTCTTTAAAATTATCATTCCAATAAAATAAAAGAAATTCTATGTAAGTATGATTAATTAGAAGGTGATTAAGTCATGATATTATTAGAAGAGATGTTTTTAGGACGATATATACGCTATTATTTTAATTGGAATAGTTAAAAGTGTCAAAAAAGAGTGACAAAGTTATTTCAAAATTAAAGTATACGGACATAATCCTAAATTTTAGCATTATAGAGGGAAAGAAAAGAGAAAAAAAGGATAGAAAAACAAATAAAAGAGGAAAGATTTGTGTTGTTATTTTTATTTTTAAGTTTAAAGTAATATATATTTATTATAAACTAACTTGAGTTTTTAGTATGTTCAAAAAATGATTCTATATTTCTACATTGTATTTAAATTGTTTTCTTATGTCACATTTAGAAAAATTCTAATTTTTTTTATATATTTTTATAATAATTCAATTTATATAACATATTCATTCGTTTGTGTCCATTATTTTTAATATAAACATTTATACATTAATAATTTTTTATATAGAGTTTTATAGGTTTATGTTTATGTTTATGTTTTTTTTTGGTAGTGTTTTTGTGTTAATTAAATTAGTTATTGAATAAATTTAAATTTGAATTTATTCAAAGTTAATTATTTAATCCTTAAAATAACTAGTCTGCACAAGCAAATTTAATGTCCATAATTTTCTATAAAATTTAATTTTAACAATTGAAAGTATATAATATGTATAGTAATTTATGTAGTCAAAAGAGTTCCCAATTGCAAGTAAAATCATAATCATACATGTTTTGCATGCAAAAATCCCTTTTTCATAAAAAGAAAAAAGAAATAATTCCATTATTTAATATTTATATTCAATCCATTAGGGCACAAAATACTTTTTAATGTTAAAATACGTATTTAAAATGATTGATGCAATCGACTTCGATTCTAATTAAAATGCTATAATACATTAGTAATATTGTTATAATTTTAAAAATTAAATAAATAGTTATTTATTAAAATTTAATTTAAATATAACCTTTCATTATATATACTTCAGCGGGGAGATAAAACAAGTAATCAATTAACTCAATAAACATGCAAATAATAGTTACAAACCTAAATTAACATTGATTTATTTATTTTATTAATTGATAAAGGTGAAATTTTTTAATTCTATAAATAAGGTTAGGAAACCATCAATATGTAATTGATATTTATAAAATTAAAAACTAAATAAATGAGATACATGATCATTTCTTAAAATCTTATTTGTGAAATTAACATCATAATTTTTTATTCTCATTTGTGAAATTAAAAAAACTTCACTGTCACAATATCAAATAATAATGCTATTTTAAATTTAAGGCTTTATATTAATATAATATAACAAAAAATAATTTTAATTATATATTTTTTAGAAATAGCACTGGTATGGATATAAGGAAGAAGCACAAATTCAGCCATTTCCATCATTATTCAAGGCAATACTTGGTGCAAAAATGCCCCCATTTCACCACATTTTTGCGATGCCATTTTCCCCCTTAACATGACACTGCTTTGCTACTCCCTAACAACTTATCTGTACAAAACAAAACGTCTAAACAGCTTTTATACTCCCCTACATATTTAGGGAACCTCTCTGATTCTCCTTTTTAATCTCAATTTAATAAACATTTTCATACTTTACATGCTAAGCATTTACTGCAAAATTGGACCTTGGATGGATAGATATATATAACAATTTACTTACACAAGCAAATGGGAACCGGTAGCTGTACCTGATAGTATTAACATTATATCCTTCAGCTGTAAATTTCTGCACGTGGTTTCATGGTGGTTGCTTGTATGTAGACAAATAAGCTTTGTAACCATTTTATATGCTATCTTCGTTCGAAATCATGTTTGTCCAGATAATCTCGATTTCAAGCGTTCTCGAAGACCCATCTTTGTTGCTATCATGGTTCAGGCTGAATAAACCGCTGTATACTCCCTCGGTCACGACTTTGTCTATTTGTATAGTCACTCTTCCTAGAGTTGTCTGAAAAAGCCAACATCTCCATCAGCAATCAAAATGCAAAACATTTGAAAGATCAGAAATATAACTGTTCATCTGAGCACCAAGTATCACCATATCAAGGCTGCAACAACTGAACTGTAAATTCAGCAGAACATCGGAAATTTTATTTTACCTTCCCGAAAGTATTTTTACTTTTGCAAATGATATGGAGTTTTTGTCCCTTCGGGGGCACGTCAAAAGCCCATGTAAAGGCTTCTTTCCATTCCGGAGAAGTACTGTGGCTCACAACCTAGTAATCATGCAAAACAACTAATGTTAAAGTATAGGCTTCAGTCGTAATAAAATAATGTAATAACATAAGAAGTTTCAGACAAGAATCATGGCGCAGATTTGAAAGCTATGCAAAAGGAATTGAGATTCTAAACTTGCTAATAAATTCTTGTTCTGAATAAATGTTTCTGGAGATATTTTACTGAATAAATGAAATGCTAAGCACTGAATTTCTGATAAATTTATACCTGCAAACTTCAAATTTTTTGAACAAAGAGAAACTAGAAAATCTTGATAAGTTGATGAAGTCATGCATGCCACAAATACCGTATAAAGTGGAAAATACAGGAGCCATAAAATAAAATAAGAAATGGTAATATGCCAAAACCCCAATTTTCTAAACTCTAGCAAACGGAAATCAGTGCATAGCTATAACTAAATTAGAGACCAAAAAGGGCTAAGACATGGAAATTTTCCTAAAAATAAAGAACAAGATACATTTTATACGGACATAGACCAGTCTATGGACAAGAGGATATACAAGGTTTCTTTCCAACGACTTTTAAAGAGTTGTTACCTTGGTTTGCCTGGGAGGACCATTCCCTATTGTCAATCGGCAAAATGCATTAGTGGCTCCCATGGCTTGCTTTAGGTTGTTCCCCCGCTTGATGGTAACAGTCAAACACCCTGGTAAGCAGTGCAACAGGTTGTCTGCTCTCTCATGGAAGCTCGGAGGACAGGTTTTCATCAGCATTTGCAAAAGAGGAATTGCTTCAGCTGCAATCATGGACTGAGATTTCGCAATTTCTATAGGCATGGTTGACCAAGAATGTTTTAACAAGCAGAGGGTGTCTAATACAGCTTCCTGGGCACCCTCACCCCCGGACTTCAGTGCTCCTATGAGATGGGGAATACACAAGGTAGCCGCTTCAGAAATATGGAGCTTAGGAAAGTTGGCAAATATCACATTCAATGTTCTCAAGACTTCTTCATTAATAGTTGCAGCAGACCACAAATCTCTCTCTAGGGCAGCTCCACGGCAAAGTGACTATGTATTTCAATATTTAAAAACAATGTTGAGAACCAAGACAGGAATTTTTGCAAAGAGAAAAGTAAGAACTTGAGCTAGATATTGTCCGTTGGCTGAAGTCTTTGAAGTGTAAAATGGTCATTGTATAACATGAGGATAAGAACTTCAGACAGATATGAATTGAGCCAAGTTTCAAGCAAATGTAGAACGTTTCAAAATGAAACCAGCAAATTGTAAAAGCAAGAACAAATTGTTGCAACGTTATATCACCTGTCAATGATCTGATGAGCTCATTTGATACATATTCCTGAAGGGTGTGATTAGAGAATAAGAATTTGATAAGAAATGCTGCCTGCACAGAAACATCAGCATTAGGAGAAAGCAGAAGTTCCTGAATTACTAATATGCCACCGGCTTCAGCTACAGTCGCCTATTAGTTCTACTCCGCATAACAAAGTTTTGCAATGCACAAATTGCAACCATTTTCATTGGCTGATCCTCGAGTAAGCTTACAAGTGCACGACATGCAGAAACAGAATCACTCGCTCTAGCATGTCCTTCATGCTGGGAGAGGTCTCCAAGAGCTAAAGTTGCAAGGAGCCTCCCAGACTCAGATCTTGTCTGTGGGTCTAACAAATACTGTGCTAAGGGTGCAATGGCATACTTAGAAACCTTCATCTCTCGTACCCTTACATTGTTAAATAAAGCTTCAAGCAGTCTTCCAGAAGCTTCTTCACATTGGTGAGATCTTAGAAGATCCAACAATGCATCTATAGCTCCTGCTTCAGTCATTTGTTCAACACTTAAAGGATCGCTCCTTTCATGGACGATTAAGGCATTAAGAGCCACAGTAATGGTGCTCTCAAGTGTGGAATGCAACATTTTGACCAGAACAATTATAGGAACTTTAAAATAGTACTCGGCATTGAAACACAGAACGTTGGAGAGAACCAAAGCAGCTGATTCCCAAACCACATGAGGAGGATGAGGATCATCTTGAATGATGACTTTTGCAAGCTCAAAAATACCTCCAGCATCAGCAACTGCCTTTGGCCAACTTGAAGAGATCTTTTCCAAAGCTTTAATAGCTGTTTGCTGCAGATTCAGTATACCAATTCCCGCAAGCTGCACAAGTGGCACAACTGCACTTTTTGTCGTGATGTCTTGCTTAAAATGTTCCTGTGCAAGAAGATGAGTCAATAATTCAGTTCCAAGTTGCTGGATAGCTTGCGATGGTGATTCCAAAAATGAAATCAGAGGTTCAATGACTTGACTGGGAGTCAATTTCAGAGTTGCAAGGCTTTGTGGCTTCTCCAAGATATTTACAAGTGCTTGCAAGGCACTGTGCTGTCCCCACAAAATGAAATCTGGACGAAGTAAAACCATGAAAAGAGGCTCCACTATTTTTGCAGCATCTGAACTTCTAGCAATGGCATTATTATTTGTCAAAATCCGGAACAACTCAGCAATTGAGGAGCACAATGAACTGGACACAAGAGGGAGTTCCTCGAGACAATTATCAATAACACCAGCTTTGACCATGTCTAATTTGCGCGGTGTGCAGTCTTTCCCCAACTTTATGAGTGCACATACACTGGCCTCAATAATCAGATGGTTTCTCCCAGAAATCAAGCCAACAAGGAGATCCACAATATCATATGCTGCTGCAAGCTCCACATGCTGCTCATCATCTAACAATCTCTCAAAAGCACAGATTCCGGACTCCAAAGCTGCACAACTATCAGACTGCATTAGAGAAATAAGTGCCTGTATGCATTCAGAGGCCAACGGATTTGATCTAAATTTAGAAATTCCAAAGAGAATAAAACAAAGTTGTGCAGCATTCCTTTTCAATTCCAAAGATGAAGCAGACAATAAAATTTTGTATAGACTCTCAAGTGGGTTTCCTTCAACATCGGTCATTATAGCCTCTTTTGAAGTATTTCCTGAAGTTAATTTGATCAAGGAAACAAGAGCAGCCTCTTGCTCACTCTCAGATGCAGCAGAAAGCATGTCAACCAGTGGTTGTACTGCCTGCCTAGCTAATTCAGAATCTCTAACAGTTTCAGCATAAAAAATTTGATGGAGAGCCCTTGCAGCACTGAATCTAGCGTTTTTTGAACCCAGGCGCAGAACAGCTATAAGTTGATTCAATGAGCTAAGCGATGCTTCATATCGAATAAGATCCTGATGGCCAAATAATATTCTTAGTAATTCACATATATCAGCCTCTGTTGAGTCTTGAGGGCTTAAAGATAGATATTTTGCTAATGCATCAAGAGCTCCAGCTTCACCCATAATTAATTTATTTGTATCACTTCCATCTGCTATGCGGGTTAAGAGTTGAACAGCAATTGGAGGGGCTCCGGGCCTATCTGGTATTGGTTTCAAGAGATCCACTAAAAGAGGAATAGATTTCCGTGCAGCAGAGCCAACTCTAACATCTTCAATTTCAAAAAGAGTTTCTAGAATAACTTGACCCGGATTCTGTCCCAGAGAAAATTCTTTGGACAAAGCAAATAAGTTAGGCATATCTGATTCCATGTATCCAATCAACGTTATCAACCCAGCAATCGCACCTGAATTTGCAATGACAAGATTTATTTCCTTGCTCCCACTACAAACTAGACTAGCCATTGCCTGAGCAGCAAAGTATCTGTTAATAACCTCTTCAGATCTCAGCAGAAGAGCCAGCAAAGGTATGATACACATGGTTTCAGGAGACAAAACAACATTTTCATCTTGGAACAAGATAGCCAGAAGCAGGGCGCTAATCCATATACCTTCAGTATCCTCAAGTTCTGCCTGTAAATACACAGTTTTCAGCTAGGAACATTATGTACCAAGCATGATTGTACATCATATCAACAACAAAATTAAGCAATGATTTTAAGAGCAGGGAATTTATATCACATCCCATCTATTTAAAAAACATGTTCTCACTTTCACTCCACAATCATGTCAGCATTATATTCTTCCTCACTTTTTCTCAATTCTATGCTGTAACATCCAAGAAGATACCTTGTTCAGTTTGTTCTACGCATCTACAATCATGGCATGTTTCGCTAGCAAAAATATACCTTACATTTGCATATAAGACATATAAGACAACACTTGGATAAGCTCCAGAAAAAGAAATCTGTACTGCATATAACAAGAGCAAAGTGTAACTGAAAACCTATTTAAAGTTGGTGCAAGTATTTAACCTTGCAGATACTTTTATACACTCTAGTCTGTGAGCATAGTTACATGACAGTATAATATTAAGGATCATTGGCCTGAAAATTGAAAAGGAAAAATGAACTAGACTTAACCGCATCTCACACTATCCCTCCAATTTTTGCTTATTTAATTACCAAAGACCCATATTTTAAGCTATGCTAGAGAGCCAATAAGTTTACCTTGGAAGTCCTTTTCTGAAATCAATCAGAATAAAAGAAGAGGTAGTTCAGCATATATTCCAGAGGTGGATTTCATATATAGAGAGAGGGAGGGGTGGATATACCTGGGGATTGGAAGCATAGCTTGCAAGCTTGTCAGAAAGCACCTCAAGTCCACCAGCTTCCATTATGGTAATTGTATTTTTCAAAAGGCAGGAAGATAGTATTGACAATAACCAGAAAGCAACAGTTCCACCCAATATAGTAGCTGGATCAGGAACATCAAACTCCTTGCCTTCCTGGAATGCAGTTCTCTCAATAAAAGCTCTTGGGGCACTGACTTCAACTTCTAAAGAGGTACATCTCGTATTCCTCTTCACCATTTCCACTAAAGCTTCTACTAGAGGTGTTAAGCACCCGGATTGATCAAGTACATCCAATGACTGCTGTTTGTGTTCTTTCACACTACATGTAAGAAGTGCAGCCCCTCCAACTCTGACTTCCAAACTAGTAGAATTCATTGTTCTATTGGCTAGTGAACCAATAGAACTTGATCTTGCAACCAATAGATCACTGAGAAGAACTGGTTGCTCCCCACAAAGCCTAGACAAAATTTCTATGGACTTATCTTGCAATGCAGGAGGCCCCTCAGCAAGGCATCGCACAAGAGGCTCTAAACTTGAGGGAGACTCGGCAAGTGCAGACCAAAGTGGATAACTTAAATTGATGCCCTTTTTTGTTCTACACAAGAGTGCAACTACCTCTAAAGTGTCAGCAGCATCAGTGGTGCCCATAGTCATTGCATTTAAGGAATCAACAAGTGAAAGAACAGCAAAACGACACTGAGAATTTCTTATAAGCACGTCACCTACTGGAAAATACTGGAGTAATTGATAAAGAGCCCTTGATGCATTCTTCTTACCTTCTGAAGTTCCATCTCCGAGCACTCTTGTCAAAGCCGAAACAAAATCTTCAGCCAGTGCTTCTGCAGCAATATGGGAATCAGAGAGGAGATTGGCCAAGGCAGAAACAGCTGTTTCAGCAGCACCTATGAGTGAAGTTTTTGTTAATTTAATTAGAGGCTTGACGTCAGCTGCTGCAATGTAAGCCATTTTATTAGCAGTTTTTGACTTGGTTGGGCGAGATAGAGCACCCAATGCTCGAGCCGATTGTGTTGCAACATCTTGAGCCTTGCTGGTCAGAAGCTTCATACAAGGATGCACAATTTCATCAGTTGCAAGACTATCACATATATCTTGTCTTGTGCTAAATAGATCAGCTAGGACAGAAGCTGCTTACTCTTGAGTTTCTTCATTTGCGGAGTTGAGAACCTGAACAAGAGATTTCAGTCCTTTGTTAGCAGCAGATCCCTTATGCACAAGATCCTCATGCAGTTGCATTGTGAGTACGTGGCCCAAAACTCTAATTATATGGGCCTTTGAGCTTGAAGTATCTCCCAGGAGCAAAGCTAATAACTGATTAATAGTGGCAGAATCAGCGGTTCGGACAAGTTTTGTAAGAGCCTTAGCTGATGCTTCTTGCCCTTTTGGTCCACCAATTCTTAAAAGCCATAAGAATGCCGGTACTGCACCTGCACTTTCAACACAGGCACAAATATCTTCACTGTGACAGCATAAATTCCATAGAATATGAGCTGCATCCTCCCTAGCCTTCTGAGATCCTGTCTCCAATAACTGCACCAATGGAGGAATCCCACCAGCAGCAGTAATGGCCCACTTACAGTCATCAGCCTGATTAGTCAAGATGGCCAACAATTGTACTGCATACTCTTGGTGCTGTTCACTGGATAGGCCCAACAATGATATGAGCAACTGAATACCTTCTCTGTTACCAATAGCTTCCCAAACACCAACTTTATCACAGCATAAGCTGGTTAAATAAAGTATTAGATGTTCATGAACATCAGCAGCAGCCATTGTTATGAGCCCAATAAGCACCCGTTTTGCTTCCGCATGATTGAGCCATCGTGAGAGGTGGGTGTTACCATACAAGCTTGCCATGGCCTCAAGGACACGATCTTGGACTAGTTTATTATCACGAGGCTTGAGTAACATAACTAATACATCCTCTACTTGTGCTACATCAAAGGGTTCCTCATCGAGACCAGAAGTCTGCTCAAACACCATTAGAGCATAAGCAAGTGCTCCTACTATGTCAGCGACAGCTGCAGCTAAGCAAGAAGATCGTGATAGTTCTCCAAGATACAGTATCAAATCAGACATCCCTCTGCAAATATTTGCTAAAGCATGTGTCGCATGTCCCTGCAGAGCCTGGGCATGCTCTCCTTGCATGCACTCTTTAGAAGGAGCAACTACAGCCCCAATGAGAATATGAACACCATTCGCATCTACAATGGCCTTCTTTGCTGCACTTGACCTTAAAGAAAGAGCTTCCAAAGCATCTGCAGCACTCGCACGGACAGAAGTATCATTATTCTTACCTACAAGATGAAGCAAGACTTTGACAACTCCAGAATCTATTACTTTTGGGATGCTATCACTGAATGCCAACATCAACCGGGCCAAAAGGGAAGCAGCATTGGATTGAGCAGCAGCATTATCAGAAGAGAGAAGATCCACAATGATATCTACTCCTCCAGCCTCCAGTGTAGCTCTCCAATAGCCATCCTTCTCACCACAGAGGTTCCTCAAAGCTCCAGTAACAAAACCTTCTACCACTTTGTCCTGTTTGTTTGTTGGACTGAGCTGTTCCCATAAAGTTGGCACTACACCTTCTGTAACAAATATTTTCATACCAACATGATCATCTGAAAGACCATCAGACGAAACTTCAAATATTGCCTCTGCTGCTGCCTTCCTGGTCTCAGTTGATTCAGACTCCAAAAGTGAGAGTAATGGTGGAATGCATCCACCAAGAAGCACCTTTAGCCGTAAGTCCTCATCTTTGCATAACACAGTCAGAATTGCAGCAACATTGAGTTTTGCTATAGGGGTGCCACTCCTAAGAATGGATATGAACAATGGCATTGCTTGTCCATGTGAACCAATAATTGCTCTTGCTTCCTTTCTTGCTCTGGCAATACCCAGCATCTGCACTGTTATAAGTTCTTTCTCACTTGGTGAAGACATGTTGGCATGCAGTTGCTCGATAAAACGAGCAACTGTACCCACTGTATCATCAAGATCATCCGCTGCAGTGATTCCATATGATTCCCTAGATGTAAACCACCAATTCATTTGTCCACAATTAGCATTAAAAGAACCAGAAAATCCCAAAACACTTTAAAACATCATAATAAAAGAGAAACTATCCCAATTCTCATTCTATAGAGATGATCTTTGCAGATTCATAGTTAGATTCATTTCTTCATCTTCATCGGGATATTTTACTTAACTCGCCAGCCACATTAGCTCACCTCGGCTTAGAAGAAGATGAGGGTCCACAGTCTTGCGGTTCAGGGGAGGGAGACTTTGACATTACCGACAAAACCCACTTTAGCTTGCTCCTCGGTCTCCTGCAGAATCAGACAAACAAATATTCAACTAGATGACTGCTGGATCAGTCCATCAAAAAGCCAGAAAGTTGTCACATATAGAACACAACGTTTTATTCTTAGAAGCTTATTTCTCATATAAATCTTTGTCAAGAAGTTCACAACTGTGTTACAGGAAATTATCAATTTCACTAATCCACCCCAAAACCCTCTGATTACAAAATCAATAAGGAGGAGAATAAAAAAGGGACTATATTAGACAATTCCCAATTTCCCAGATATGAAAATTACACAGCCGATACATAACCAAATATAATCCAAATTCTGCATCTTCAAAAAAAAAAATAAAGCAAAATTCAGCTGTCAAAATCAAAATGATACTTTTAAAAAAACTTACCTTTGCTAAAATTGCAAATGCTGAAGAACTCCCCACTTTATTACTAACACCAAACCCACCTTCTTCTCATCCCAAGAAGCATTATCGTCACTTTAACACTTCACCATTGAACCCAATTTTGCCCCAACATAACTAAAACCCAGAAAATGTAGTAATGCTACTAGGCTAACTCACACTTAAAAAGTAAGTAAAAGCTTTTGGCTTTCTTATTTACCAAGTATCAAAAGAAAAAAAAAACCCAGATTTCAAAAATGGAAATTGAGTGACAGAAAAGAATCAGATCTTGAATATCAATTTATTCAAACCAAAATTAAAGAAGATGATAAAAAAAAGAGTATTATTACTAGTAATATTCAAATGAAATTTTGATGAGAAAAAAGAAAATTGAGAAAGAGTACGGAGATCAGATCAAAATAAGGTATTAACTGTATCCAACGAAAAAAAACAAGTGTCCTTTCCTTAACTGTCAAAAAAATTAAACAAATAAATAAAAAAACAAATTTCCATAAAAATGGAAAAACAAGAAAAGGAAAACAGTTCTCCTAAGATACCTTAAAATTCAGTGTATGATAATGAAACCCAAATGAAAGCTACTCCCAAATCAAATATAAAACACACAGAAAGAGAGTTATCATAACGAGTTCACAAATAGAGAACAGTTAAAAAAATAGACACAATACAAAAGCAAAGAAAGAGAAAGTCTGGGTTTTTTTCATTCTTGTTAGGAGTAACAGTTTCAGTTACTAAGTTGTTATTAGTTAGGGAACTGTTAATACCTTCAGTTTTTGAATAGTTGTACGTCTGCATGCTATATAAACTTGTATTTGATTCTGTGGAATGCAAGTAAAGAAGATTTCTTTCCATATTGTTGTGAAGATTCTGACAATTCTTTTTTTTAATTTCTAAAATTTATTCTTAACATTTCTTTTTACCATCTTGTATGATTTGTTTTTATGTTAGTAATTTGTTTGTTTTGTGCTTTTTTTTTAATTAAAAAATGTCAAACATTGGGAAAGGGGAGATATCACTGTAACTGTCAAACATTGCAGGTTTACCATTCTATAACTGTCACTCGGACTGGTAAAGTCAGAAACAGTGAGAAAATAACTGTCATTTCAGCACTATCAAAGAGAAAGATAACAATAAATTAATAGTGAGTTTGGAGGATGGATTGAGGGTGATAAGCTATACCATCCTTATAATATTTAATTTTATTTTTTATTATTCCTGGATAAACATACCTCCAAATCCACCCTAAATTTGGGAAAAATAATTTTTTACTTCACGTATTTCATAATTTTAATATTAATATTTTAATAGTTTTCAATATAATTATATTTATGAATTTAAATTTTCAAATCAATCTCACATATTTATTGTGTTCATATAAAATATTAAATGTGTATGTATTTTAATAGAATGGAGCTTTGGCCTTCTAATGATCGGCATCACTTGGTATTTTGGCCCCATGATTGTCTAATAATTGTGTCTGATTTTAAAAAATTAAATTTTTTTGTTCTGGCCTTCCAATGGCCAGCATTAGGGTATTTTTTTTAAATTGTATCATACTGGTATACAAAAATATCAGTATTTAAAAAAACTAGTTCTGGCCTTCTAATGGCCGGCACCAGGTACGAAATTTTTTTTTCGTGCTGGCCTTTTAATGGCCGGAACCAAGTACGAAAAAAAATTTAAATTTTTTTAGGTGCTGGCCTTCTAATGGCAGGCACCAGACTACCAGTATTTAAAAAAATTAAATTTTTTTCGTACCTGGTGCCAGCCATTAGAAGGCCAGAACAAAAAAAAATATTTAAATACTGGTAGTCTAGTGCTGGCCACTAGAAAGGCAACACAAAAAAAATTAAATTTTTTCGTACCTAGTGCCGGCCATTATAAGGCCAGAAATTTTTTTTAAATACTAGTATTTTTGTATATCAATATGATACAATTTAAAAAAAATACTCTGGTGCTGGCCATTGGAAGGCCAGAACCAAAAAATTTAATTTTTTAAAGTCTGACACAATCATCAGGCAATCATGGGGCCAAAATACCAGGTGGTGCTGGCAATTAGAAGGCCAAAACCCCATTCTACTATTCATTTTAGGTCATTTTGGTGATTGTTTTTGAACCTGAGTCATTTTTGTAAATATTAAAATTTTTAGGTTAATTTGGTAAAATAGCAACGGATTTTACACATTTAAAATTTGCATTATTGCTTGTGTAATTAGAGCATCTCCCTTGGTGTGTATCAAGTTAAAATTTGCTAATTATGGACTTTACTTTCCTTTATTGTGTGTATTAAGGATGAAAAGAAAGAAAAGAGAAATGGAAAAATAAAACTATAATAGAAGCGGGGGAGAATGATTGCATTCTACAAGCAATTTTGACATTAACCAAGATGTAAGACATCTTTTGATGAAGGTAGTATATTGGAACAAAAAGGAAGCAATGATTCATCTTCTAGTGCAAGTTGTGATTCAAACACAACGGCTGAAGGTGTCAATCTTAGGGATGAGGTTGATGTTGAGTCTTGGAATGAAGGTGTCCACAATGATCACCTTATATTGAAGTTAAAATCAGGTGCAATCACAAGTATACGATTCACAAAGATTGATGCATTGTTAAACTATTCTCAAGAGCAAGCCAAGTTGAATGATTTTAGTGTGGTTAGGAGGATCAGTGTGTAAAAAAGGGTTCTGAAGTCCTCAAGTAATAAAAGTGGAAAAGCTAGTGACAATAGCAATAGCAAAAGAAGTAGCTATCATGCAATAGTAAATGTTGTATTAGATAATGATGGAACATGTTGTCTAACTAAAGTAGTGAGAAAAGTTTCTCATGAATTGCTTTCAAACATGTCTAGGCTTGTAGATGCATGTTTTAAATGAATTAAAGAGGACTTTTAAGACAAATAATATGGCTAGCCTTTGAATTTGCAAGCGCACTAAATTAGTCCAAGTTCAATAAGGTGAGCCAGATGAAATAGACAGTTTACCAAAAGATTGTAGAAACTATATTCGGATCAATAGGAGGTTGATTCTTAGGAGAGTAATGATGAGTCATCACACAAGTTTTTTTTACGAAATGTAAAGAAAAGATAGGGACTTTTAATTACCAATGGATAGCTATTGATGGTGATAGAAGATTGAAAAACAATTATCTAGATTTATCCCTAGAGTAAAATAACATACGAGGCCTTCCATGATGTTATTAGTTTCAACATGACTTATTGTGTGAACAAGTACAAGATGCATTTGTTTAATTTGTGGGAGTTAAACACCATGGTTAGTTTATCTTTCCTGGGTATGCTCTAATTTCATGTGAAGAAGTAGCAACATTTAGGTGGTTGTATTCAACGTGACACTCTGTTATAGGTAACATTCATCTTTATTATATTTTGATTGACTAGCACGAAAGCATAAGGTCAGTGATCAATGAGATAATGCCTAGTGCAACTCATAGATTCTGTAATACCCCGAAAATCTTTACAGTAATATATTATCCTTGATATAATAAAATAAGGAAATAAAGTGATAAAAAGGGAAATTTTGAGTTATGGCAACATTGGGAAGTAAATTATGATATCTTGATTCAGGAAAGGACTAAATTGTAAAATTTAGAAAAGTTTTGTTGCCTAAGAGTAAATACTCAAGACTTAAGGGGTTAAAGTGTAAACATGAAAAGTTAAAGGACCAATAGTGTAAATATTTTAAGGGTAGAATGATCTAGAAACTAAGGAAAATGGATAAATTAGGACCAAATTGAATAAGTGAAGAACTATGAGGGATTAAATTGCAATTTTACCAAATTAAATGATGACTCAATGATGGAATTCTAAAAGATCATAAAGGGCAAAATGGTCAATTAGTAAGAGAGAGAATTCTAGAATGTAATGATTATGTTGATGATATTGTAAATTAATTAATTAGATAAATATTATTTTATTAATATTTTATGAGATATTTAATATTATTTTATTATTATTTATTTAGTATATAAGGAAAGAAAGATGAATAATTTTCATCATCTTTCCTTTCCATGCAAACCAACGTGAGAAAGAGTAAGAAGAAAAGAAGTTTTTTTCTTTACAATTTAGTCCTTTCACCAAAAATTCATTATTCTCACCTAAAAATTGAAAGAATTTCCATAGCCATCAAGAGAGAAAGATAGCAAGGAGATGATGGGGAGCAAGAATATCAAGTTGGATTCAAGAAATAGAAGCTGGAGGAGAGAGAAAAATCAAGTTAAAGATTGAAGTTAATAAGAAAAGGTAAGAACATTAAGGTTTCAATATATTTTTAAGTCTAATATTGTTGAAAAAGCATGGAATTGATGTTAATGTAGAGTTTTCTTTTATATGGTTCCATATTTTTGATATATTAGTGAAGGGAAATGAGAGAAAATAATGGGAAATATGGTAGAAAATGGAAATAGGAGTGTTATAAACTTGGTAATCAATATGTTGCACTAAAGTAATTTTAGACAGTAGTAATAGGCTAACTTTTAAAAATCACCAAAAATGATAGAAATTGAATTAGAAGCTAAGGGTGATATGGAATTAAATATTATTGAGTCTATTTTTATATAAAATAAATATAGAAAGTAAAGTAATTCTGTATTCTGAGATATTTATATTTTTGTGAGACTGGTTCAGAATGATTTCAAGATCCCTTGTTCTGACTTGGAAAAATCACTAAAAATTATAAAAAAATAATTTTGTTACATAATTTATATGGTTAAATTTATTAATGAGTCTATTTTTATAAGAAACAAATTATAACATCATTTGAATTCTGTTTAAAGAGATAATTAAACTTTAGTGAAGAGTGGTCAGAACTGTCAAATAGCAAAACAGGGGAGACTTTAATGAATAAACTGTACTAATTGGCTAAACCAAAAATTCTGAAAATTTTATGGTAAGAAGACATGTGAGTCTATTTTCAGGAAAAATTAACGGATCTTAATTTCGAGTTCTGTAGCTTAATATATAAATAATTTAGTGACTATGACGCAAATGGACAGTTTTGAATGTACATATAAGTAAATAGTGAAATTATTGATAATGTTACTTGTTGCATGTTATATAAATTAAGGATGTGGAATGGAGAGGAGGAGGAGGAAAATATGTATGAATATTCATCTAGCATGGCTAATTTGCATGTTTTAGGCTTAGGGACTAAATTGAATAAAAGTAAAACTTTATGGGCAATTTTTTAAAAATGTCAGAAATGACTAAATTGCATGAAATAGATTATTTTATTATTTAAATAACAAAATTTAACAAAATTATCAATTCAGTTCAAGATCGGGGGAAAACATGTTTTAGGGATTAAATTGAAAAGTGTTGAAATTGTGAAAAATTTTGATATTTTATAGAATTCATGGACTATTATCGATATGTATGATAATAATAGCTGGAAATAAGGATTAAATTGCAAGAATTTTATTTTCTTGACCCTAAGGATGAAATCGTCATTAATTAAAAGTTTAGGGGCAAAATGGTAATTTTTGCCTGGAGCATTAATTAAATGCATTAGAATATGAAATGAATGAAAATGATGATCAAATTTATTTATAAAGATCCGAACGACACAAATACGAGACTTGATCATGGAAAAGAAAATATATCAGAATAATGAAATCATAAACACGAACAATCAATGTGGTAAGTTCGTGTAACTTGAATTATATTCTGAAATGCTTGAGATTGTATGTTATTGATGAGAATATGATTTGAGTGTTCATTGTATCAAAATTAATGAAACATTGATATATTTGATAAAATGGGAAGAAATCCTGGTTGAATGAAAGGAAAATTCGATGGATCTCTGAGAAGGAATTGACGGTAAAAAGGATCAAGCCCGGTCGGGTGATCCTATCCTGATATAGCCCTCCCGAAGAATATGTGTAAAATGGATTTAGCCTGAACGGGTAATCTGAATTAGGATCTGAATTTAGCCTGGACTGGTAATTCAGATCCAAGCTCATTAGAGTAATTGTCGTTGCAGGGGATTTAGCCTGGACTGGTAATCCCGACAATACTCTATGAGTTTATATTACAGGGGATTTAGCCTGGACTGGTAATCCCACTGTAAGAATGAGGTTCGCGGGAGTGTGCTCTCTGACAGAAAATGTGTAAGACCATGGTTGAAAGATACCATGGCAACCTGATATGAAACGTGTAAGACCATGGTTGAAAGATACCATGGCAACCTGATATGAAACGTGTAAGACCATGGTTGAAAGATACCATGGCAACGTGACATGAAACGTGTAAGACCATGGTTGAAAGATACCATGGCAACGTGACATGAAATGTGTAAGACCATGGTTGAAAGATACCATGGCAACGTGACGGGGAAATGAATAAGACCATGGTTGAATGATACCATGGCAACATGACAGAAAATGAGTAAGACCATAGTTGAAAGACACTATGGCATCATGTCGAAGATAAATAAGATCGTGGAAGAGAAACGCCAAGATATCTGTTGAACAACTAATATTCAAGTAATATAACAAATGGTTAAATGAATTGGTTATACAAAATGGTAATGTGAAATGTTTACAGGAATTGGTCATATGGAAATAAATGTACAAAATAGTTGTATGAAATAATTTATAAGATAGATAAATGAAGTAAGTATAGGTACATGGAAGTTAAATTATGTTAAGTTTAATACGAACCATTACCGAAATAAATATACCTAAGATATAAGGAAATGATAGTGCATGAAATGTTGATATAATGAAATGAATGATATATGTTATTAAAGAAACGGTAAGAGAATGATATGTATCATGACATGTACATATGAGTTTATCTTTTATATGTTAACGTAAGGAAAATATGTAAGTTAAGACGAGTATTAAATTCAAATATGACATATTGAGAAAATAAGAATTTATATGAAATATGTGTAAGTACACTAACAAGTGTTGTTGTTGATGCTTAGGCAAGTGCCAAGCCATTGATTGAATGGTAATATATTTATTGATGCATTGAATTGATAAGTATTTAAATGATTTTTTTTTTGTGATTTGCAAGTGGTAGTAATGCTCCGAAACCCTATTTTGGCAGCGGATACGGGTTAGGGGCGTTACAGATTCTGCGTATGGCACATCTACACTAAGTTGCCTGCGAAACTTAAAGGAGTAAAATGTAAACACTTCATTAACTTGTATTTTACGAGTATAAATATTATAAATCCTAAAAGATAAGAATTTATAGAGTTTAAATTCCTTAGATTCTTATCTTGTACATAGACACGAATCTTAGTCATTGATGTAATTGAATCTGTATAGTTAGATCTGGGAGAGCTCAACTATAAATATATGTGTTTCCCTCATTTGTAAATCATTCACTATTCAAGTAATAAAATATATTGAAAGCATTTACTTAAACATATTGTGTGCATTGCTTTCTTGAAGCTTTTTTGTTTGATTCGTTGTTTCTTTGCCTTTTTAGTTTGCTTCCGCTTTATTTCAGTGCTTTAAAAAACTTCCTTGGTTAGGGAAGTGACTAAGGCCAATCATCAAGGAAGACCTCAACTATTGCGCGACATAGGTGTCTGTGTGTCACAACATTGACCTTTCATCACCTTAAGGAAGTAAACTTCACCAAAACCCAACTTGAAGTAGCTTGTCATTGAGGTTGCGATACTAAGTGTGGGGTGTCACGACATTAAGCCTCAAAGTCACAATTCCAAGCCTTCGAGGTAAGCCAAACATTGAACTAAAGGGAACCCAATGGCCAGTTGTCTAGGTTGCAATACTAGCAAGGCCGTGTCGTAACACTAAGTGCCCCCTAAGCCAATGTCGTGCCCATTGCTACTGATGTCATGAAACTTGGTGACTGAGTTGAATTGAAATCATATATTGTACAAATTGATTTATAGTGGATTACTCTATGGGAAAAGCTTCGCAAATGTAAAAAAAAATTTAAAATGTGTAATCAAACTTTTATATTCATATCTTATTTTTATGCAACCAAATGAATGAATTCTCCCTTCTTCTTTGGTATATAATTACAAATTTTGAAAAAAATTGTAAACATCATATATCTTTTTTATAAATGGCACATAGTTTTCTATTAATGAAGGGATAATATACTCTTTTGCCCTTGAAATTGGCAAGTAAGTTCTCTTTGACATGTGTGCTTTTTTTTTTCGCTTTAGCACTTGAACTTGACAATTAGGTCCATTTTGGTCCTTAAACTTGAAAATTATAAAAGTTTGATGATGTGGTACTTTGATATTGTGTCACATCATCCCTTGAATTTTTAAAATTTTATATAAAATTTTAAGTGATGTTATTGTACAATCTCAGAGTTTCATATTCAGTATTTTAATAATTAGATCGATGGTTGAACAAGTCAAACCACTGGTTCCCGATTCATCTAGTTCGACCGGTTAGACATCCATATCAATAATCATTAAATAATTAGTTAAAAATTCATAAAAATCTAACAATTTAAAAATATATGGATTTTTGTCCCGGTTTAACCCATTCAACTGTCGGTTTTTGTCTCAATTTTCAATTTTTACCAATTTCAAACAGGTTCTAAGTCAATTAATTCAACCTCTTTGTTTGGACCATTATATGAGTCAGTTCTCAGTCTGTTCAGTCCAATCTTATTATAATAACATTAGTGACATCATTAAATCTTGATAGAATCCAAGTTCAGGGATCAAAGTGGGTTTAATGTCCAAATTCAAAAATCAAAGTGGACCAAAAATAAAAATATAAGTACTAAAATGAATCTAATAACCAAATACAGGGATATAAATGATACATTCTTCTCTTGTCACCTTTGTTGTCTCCTGTTGCATAGATTTATGAATGGCAAGCCCTACAAAATAACTCCACGTAAATATATAAAATAAAAGAATAGTCTTATTTTTTATTCATCTGAATAAAAAAATAAAATAATCCAAGGAGTTTTGTATGTCTGTCATCTACGTACTATTTTTATAATCGGCTAAAATTATTAACATTAAACAAATTGAGCATGTTGCCATCAAAATCTTGATTTATTATAACATTTCTTATCGATGGTCCAAATTTATATGAGATGGAATATTTGTGGATCTTAAAAACACCAATTTGGTCAAATTTCAAAAGGGTCCTAATTGGATACCACAATTAATAATTATATTAAGGCATAGGCCTAGGCCTAGGCCTAGGCCTAGGATCAGCAAGATGTCAAGCTTTAGGTTAAGAGTCATTTTCTTTAATTTTGAGTATATAAATTTTACAATTAATTACCTAAAGCCCCACAATTGGCTTGGTTTTCTTTGTTCCCTTCTTCTACTACCATTTTTAATTTTCCCATTACTTTTTTGAAATGTAAATTATATTTCGTAATAAAATTATAATATGGGTAGAATGTGATACTGCATTTTATGATTTATTTAGCTGGAAGCTTAAGATATAAGATTCAAGTGTTTGATTGATGAAATATAAGATTATTTAAAAGCACTTCTATTCAGTTGTCCTTAATATAGAATTTAGTCTTTTAACAAGTTTACTTCCTTTAATATTTTTAGTCTAAATTTCCATAAAATTATGATTATTTTTTACTTTTTTTATTACAATTTATATATTAATAAGTAAATATATGATGTTGAAATAAATATATTACTATATAAATAAAATATAATAATTGTAATTGTAATGTATGACATTTATCAATTCACTATTTTTTTAATTAATCTTAAACTTTATTTAAGAAAAAATATAAAATAAAAAAAATTAATTAATTCAAAATTAATTAAAATTTACCAGTTGACTATTAAGTAATATTTTTTTGGTTACAGAAATTTGATCTGGATTTACATGGAGAAGTGAGAGAAAAAATTGTAAAATAAACTTTTTTTTACTGTCATTATTATTTCTGAAGGCAGAAATGTGCATTGGATCTGTATTATTATTTTTATTCCTAAGGATTAACAGCATGTGCAAACGGAGAGATTAGCTGCCATCTTTTTATTTACACATAAAATTGTTGTGAAAATTGTACTTTTCAAAAAAAAATTATTCAATCAGAATTTTTATTATTTTTAAAATACTCGTATTAGACATTTGTTTTTGAATATTAATCTTATTATAGATTATTATCATAGTTGTTCTTTTTTATACAATATTTAGAACTACCCATAGCTCCTTTCCAACCCTTAAATAAGAGGAGAATGTGTTCAACGTCCTCCTATACTGACAATAATATCAATATCAATCAATATAAAACTCAATTGGACTCGTATTAAACAGATTTATTTTTGGAGGTTTCGAGATTCTTCATCATAGTCCAAGATTTTAGTAGAGAAGAAAAAATGTGAAAAGAATAGAGATAAAAGTCGTAGTAAATCAAGATGATTGTTTAAGAAAACTTTGGGTCTATTCTTTGAAAACAAACCACCTAGTTTTAGGATTTGACCTTTAGCACAGTGATTTCATGCTACTTGTTATTTTTGGACTAATTGAATGAATAAGAACTATATGTTTGATTGATTAAATCTTTTTATGATTATTCTCAATGGGTTTTTGCATGAAAAAGTAAAATATATAAGAAAATATATGTTCCTTGATTACCTAAAGTTTAACTAATAACAAGTTGCATTATATGAATGCAATGACGGAGCCTAGTAGAGGCCTAGGGGACCATGCCCCCTCCCAATGTTTAATTTTTTTGCAATTTTGTCCTTTGTAAATATACTATGGCTATCCAAAAAATATAAGTAGGCCCCCAAGGTTTAAGATTTTTGCAATTTTCCCTTTTGTATATTTACTATAGCCTTTTCAAAAAATGATTGCTTATATGTTTAAATCAATTGTTATGGTGGAATACTTCTTCTTCTTTTGAATTGATTGTTTATATGTTTAAATCGACTATTATGTTGGAATGCTGCTTTTTTTGAATCAATTGTTTATAAGTTTAAATCTATTGTTATATTGGAATATTACTTTTTTTGAATCGATTGTTTGTATATTTAAATCTATTGTTATGTAGTATGTCTAATTTTAGCTTCCCCCAAGATTAATATCCTGGCTCCGCCACTGTATGGATGGATTATAATGTGAGAAGACAACTTATAATAATAGGTAATCTAACTTGTCCATAATCCACAAAATCAGATTGAGCAAATGATTCAAATAAATAAGGGAATATTATGTCATCCATAAAGTCCAAACAGGGAGATAACTTGTCTTAGCCATTGAAGTAGGTGATTCCCAAAAATAGAGACATAGTTATGATTGTTTGTACTAGTAATTCATCGAATTGGACCAAGTTGAATTTATCCTAGATTAGTTTATGGATTTATTTATTTGTAACATTCATTGTGTGACTTATCTAAATCATGAGTAAGTGACAAATCGTGTGCGTATGACTCATATACGTTAGGTATATGACTTGTGCATGGCGTGGCATGAGATTACTTGCAATAATGGATTTCATAGCTCGAATAAAGAGTAAATGATACATTCTCACTAGCATTGCATGGATTATGAAAAAAGAACATTGTCACAAGTCATTTGTTTAATATGAATGTCATTACTATTTGTAAGTAACGACCATTTTCATCGTAGAAGATACAATGATGACCATGAGATAAAATTAATCGAAATAGATGAATAGATTTAACCTAAAGAGTAGTAAAGAGATCAAATATATCTTATGATGATTACACACATATGACAAGGTCATTGGACAAATGCTAAACACTTGTAGCTTTCATAATAATATATAATAGGGAGATCAATCATGGTACTTTAGTGGAATGATTCAATGACTAAATATTTTTGTAATTAATAGATGAACAATTATAATTTAATTACAAATCATTTAAGTCCTAATTATATATGTTTAATTAGTCCCTCCGCCAACTCAATACAACTTTGTACTACTTGCATAATAAGAATTGGTTGAATGATGGATGAAAACGGCGAATGAGAAATAGATTGCATAAATTACTATTTGCGGTAAATGTATTCTTAAGAACATAAGAGATGACTTGGAAATTAATTCAATTTCTTTAGGGTATTATTTAATTGTATGAAATTAAATAATTGAGTTTAAAGTGAGAATTAAATTAATTAGTTGTCGTAGTTATATTTTAATTGGCAATTATACTAATTTACATGTAGATTCTTTTATGGTAAAATTGTTACAATTTTAACAAATTAGAATCGCTTAATTGTATTAATTAATATTAAAAATAATATTTATGAATAAAAATTTTAAGTAATTGAGTTGGATAATTATATGAGCTTTATTTTTTTACAGATCAAAAATAAAAAGCGCATATAATTAAACTCAATACAAATCTGCCCAAAACCCCCATTTTGGGCATGTTTGCCATGGCACACAAGGAATCCTCCTCCTTGGTGCCACTAACTTCTAGGCCTAAAGGAGTCTTGGTGAACTCAATTTCTATTGAATAATTATTTTTATGCTTACCCACTTCAAATATAATTCTTGTGATCCACTCCTCTACCCACCAAATTTGTATGAAGACAATTTTTATATTTAAGGTTTTGACAACTTATTAAACTATTTATCTGGGTTATGTTGATTAAATTATTAATATTTAGCTCATTATGAAAGATCATGGTACTTGAAGAATATTATATCGGTGATTAGATTGATTCGAAATTTTCCAAGACAATCTCTTGAATTATGCTCTTTGGATTGGATCACGATTATATTGGATGAACTACTAAAAATCCATATTTACATTATATGTTATTATTATAATGTAATATACTTGTCTTATTGCTTTATTAGAGCGATTGATATAAATCTTGACATGTAAACAAGTCTCGAAATTAAGTCTATGTATTCAAGAGACTTACATATGTGTATGTATGGAGAGTTTTTGACCACTAAACTGTTCTTTTGAGAATATTATTGTACAGAGTGCTATTTTTTTTAAGTAAAACCTTGTATTGTGGTAGAAGGATTTCTTACCATCTTAGGCACCACTTCACCTAAGTAATTTGATTCTCAGCAGTGTCTAAGTTATTTCGAAGTTGTTTTTCTTTGAACTCAAATAAATTCTATTTACCTAGTTTATTTTGTTCTAAATCTGTGAGATCATAATTGCAATCTCCTTAGCAATTATAATTCAATTGTTTTCCTATGATATGAATAGTTAAATTTGTGAAATTAGTTTGTTCTAATATTAGTTTAATAACTTGTAAGGAAATGTCTCTTGAATCACGACCTTTTATTTTTAAGAGATTGTATCTTGTGAATGTTGTTTTTAATTTCACATGTCCATAATAAGAAAAATATTTTTAAAAATCTTAATTTTAGTTTATTCGATCATGTCCATATAAAACACATGATTTATTTTTAAATATAAAATAATTTAACTGGAATTTTGTACAAAATAAAATATACAATGATTGTTTTCCTTAAACAAATTATAAATATTTAAATTTTAGTACATTAAGTCATCCTTTTTAACTTTTTTTTCCCTTTGGATAAGAGGTAGAGAATTTATCCCTAATTGAATTAAAACTAAAGTGAGGGTTATAATCGTATCTATATCCCTTTGATAACATACTGAGTGAGTTTGTTGGACTCAATATTCCTTTTTATTTTTGTTTATTTTCTGCTAATTTCTTCTTGTAATAAAGAATATATATATATATACTCATGTATTGCTTATAACTAATGAATAAAGGAAATGTTGTATATATTGGGACTTGAAAATTGAAATGCATACTTATTTACTATCACTTTTTAAAATGATCCCATTTAACTAATTAACCAATTTTGTAAGAATAATACCACTAAAAGCTAACCCTTAACGTGCATGTAAATCTTAAGAACTACCCATTATATAGAAGAAGCACTAACCATATTGAAGTTAGTGATTCAATTATGTAAGTTAAACAAAAATTGATAAATAAAAAATAAAAAATTCGGTAATAAAAAAACTTAAGCCCTTCTCATTCTCTCTTTCATTCATGTTCATCCTTGGCCTTCCTTTTGGAGCTTTATGTTCGATCCACATTATAGAAGGCTCATTTAGAGCCCAAAAATACTTGGGCTTCAAGGAGGGGTACTTCTTAAAAATAGGCCCAAAATAGAGTACCAAATTATGGAATTCTATTTTAAGCATATTTAGAAGAAGAAAGAAAAAAGAGGAGGAAATATGTAACATATGTAAAATCCAAGTTATGCTTTTGACATTTATTCCAATATAAATATATATCTCAAATAACATAAATTATTACTAAGAATTTTGAAAGAAATTATGGAATCTATTTTCTGCTACAAAATACAAGAATTTTGTGGAAAGCCTTCAAAGTAAAAAGACCCTCCCAAAACTTTGTTTTTTGAACTTTTCTTCCCCCACACCCATTTATCATGTACACACACCCCTAAACACGTGATCACAGATTATCTGTACACATGCCTATTCTAATCTCTACTTTTCTAGATTGCATAAGATCCAACTTCCACCGTCCATCCATTCCCATCTGCAAAAATCCAACAGCTCCCCCTACCTTACTGCAATATTATCAATTTCAATTTTTCAATTCGTTATTTAATCTATGCGCAACCCTTCTCAGTTACACTCATAGACTTTCAGTCTCGTGTAACCCTGAAACGCAGTTCACCATCACCGTTTTGACTTCCAACAATATAACCCCTTTTTATTTTATTTTTTCCCCGTCTAAAATGGCTTCTGCAGGTACATGAACATGTCCTGGAGCGGGGACAGCTGATTATTACTCTGGAAATGGGCAGGAAACCCGTTATCAACAGTGGCATCCATGTAATTATAAGGGAAGTCAAGGGCATTGGTGGTGGTGGTGTTGGTCGCACTTCCCCAGTCCTTCCATTGCGGCTCGCTTTGAACCTCGCACGTGAACTCCGGTGACACCACGTGCTCCGAACAGCTTGAGTCCGTGTGGAGTCTAGGAACCGACTCCGACGTGTCGAAGTACACGTAATCGTTAACTAACCCCGTAGGAGGCGGGGGCAGATGGCGCGTGTCCACGCCAAGTGTCGCTATATCCGGCTTCTTGTCTTCAATCTCCGTCACAGCAGAGCTTTTGCCAATGCTTCCTTGCGGTGGCTGTTTCTCGATGGCGCCTTTCTTGTTATAAATCCGGCAAAGCACCCAATCGTCCAACTGCATAAACGAAAAATAAAAATCAATTTAACTGAAATATTAAAAATAATCACAGTTTTAAATTCAGCATTTATTTTTAATGATAAGGAGGAATATTTTCCTAAATGGGAAAGGAATAATTGTGTGGTCTAGGATCGGTTTTGAATGTCGTTATTGAACGTGTGTGAGGTGTAAAACAATTTAATGGACCACACTGTCCTGGATCAATGTATCCCTTCATGTGGGTCCCGATGATTCGGTTAAAAGTCCACTGAATAAAATCCAACTTGAATCTCCACCACATGATTGAAAAGATCTTTTCTGAATCACAAGGTTTCTAGCTGGAGGCTCATACAACCGTTCTTATCTTAGTCACACTACTCATGAACCGCGCCTCATTTTCTCGCCGCCAACTATGAAAAAAATTATAACGGTGGGCGGTAAATCCAGCTGGCAATTTCACAAGTATGACAAGACCAAAACGGTCATTCCGCCTCCGGTTTATCCCTAATTAATGCATACCAGGCAGTGAGAAGAAAAAGTATCCGTACCCTTAAACTGTTCTTCTTGCGAGCTGATCGGTCCACGTCAGCTAACCGATACTCGTGCATAATCCAATTGGTTTTCTCTCCTTTAGGTGCCTTCCCAGCGTAAAACACCAAAGCCTTCTTAATCCCGACCGGCTTCGGCTGCCCAATCGGTTTGTCAGCTCCGGTTGCCTTCCAGTACCCAGAACCAGCTGCCCGGTTAGGCCGTGAACCGTTCGGATATTTCCTATCCCTCGGGGAGAAAAAATACCATTCTTTCTCTCCGTACAACGCCAAATCTGTAAATTTAAACATTTGAATCCACATTAAAATTGAAAACGCTTTAGAGAGATTAAATATTAGAAAAAAGAAAAGAATGAAGGAACTAACGAAAGAAGTACCTGGAAGGTCCCAAGGATCGTATTTGTAAAGATCGATTTCAGCGATAATCGGCACGGCGATGGACTGCGATGCACATTTACGGCAAAGATAGTGCATCACAAGCTCTTCGTCGGTTGGATGGAATCGGAATCCAGGTGGTAGCTGTAACTCCGATGCTGTCATTTTTTGAACTTTTCACCTTGAAGGTAATAAACTAGTTTTTGAGCTTTTTCACACTCGCTCTAGGTGGTTTTTTCTACAATCTTCTTTGGTATTCTACGCGGTGACGGCTCTTGAAACTTAAAACGCAAGGGATGGAGGGCAATATATATAGAAGGAGGGAAGGGGCCACGTGGCAGGGGGAGGTTCTACAAAATCACGCGGGTGAGAACTGATAAGGTTTGGTTGTCGTTTTTGGGGAGAGAGAAAAAAAGGGGGATGAATTGGGTGATGGGGGGACACGTGGAAGAGAAGGAAGTGAAGTGCGTGCATGTTGACAGCCCACATGCGGTGATTTTGTCATTGCTTACGCCACTTGTTTTGGACTGATGTGGCCTCACACCACTATGCCAAACGGTCCTCGGGATTCGCGTCAGATCGGCTTGGTATTTTGTTCTCAAATTGTCCCGATGTCGATAAATTGGTCTTTTTCTGAAATTAAAAAAAAAAAAACATTTTTCATTTCCTTCAATTATAATTTCCAGCCTTGGAATACATTTCAAATAAATACTTAAACACAAAATATAATATGCTAAATTAAATACAAAAATTAATTTAAAAAGCATAAATTGATATTTTATAGAAATTAATTTTTTTGAGATATGAACCGACAATTTTACGATGGACGAGGATTACACGTCAGCCACCCCGTGCGGTCATCATAATCAACTGCTACGACTGACTCTGTGTGTGAAGTAGATCATGGTCAACGGAACTATTATTTTTTTGGAGGATTTACTTCCATAGTCATTTTATTATTAGAAATCAGTATAATAATTTATTAATGTGAAATAAAAAATTGATATTTTCACATAACCCTAAAATATATCTTTCAATTTAACTGTGCTTTAGTTTTAAGTCATGCGTAAATAGTACTTTAAACAAATCGATTATATATATATATATGCTGGGGTGAACGCAAAAAAAATATAAAAAAATAGGACGAGTGGAAATTAATTTTTAATTTTTATAATTATAGAAATATAATTTCATCATTTGAATAGCTTATATTTTTATAATTTTAAAAAATTAAATTAAATTTTTATCATATTTAGAGAGGATTAAAATGTAATTTTACTTTTACTTAATAATACCATGGGTGATGTTTTTTCTATTAATTTCAAAACAAACAAATCAGTTTAATTTATATAATTGTATTTTAGTAATCAAGTTGGATTATAAAATCTGAATTTAATTTAAGGCGTAATTAAAAGAAATTTTAATATTTATGAAGAAATACGTCACCTAACTCTTTATTCATAGTCGTCAACCCTTTGACTTTGATTAACATATAATGGTAAAATAACAAGAATAACCCCATTTTAGTATTTATATTTTTCAATTTTATCCAACAGATATACAAGAATTCTAACATGTTATTATTGTGTAATTAGGAGAGAGTGATTAGGTATAATTAGAAGGATGTGTGTAGTTAAGGAAAGTTATAATAAAATAGTGGGGGGAGACCTAAATTTCAAAAATTCAACGAATAATTTCAAAGGTTGACGTGTCAACGGTCTACGTGGATAAGGATAAAGGAAGTTGCTGAGCAAGTGCCGAAACCGCCCTCTTCTTCCACTCCTTTCACTTAAAAGCATGTTGTTTTCTGTCACACCGCCTCAACTATGATTTCAATCCATGCTTTTCAATTTATACCATGTTTTTGAATTTTTCTTTATACTTAAAATATTTTAATTTAATTTAATATTTAAATTTAGTTTCAATAATTAATTTAGTATTTAAATTAAATAAAATTATATCACCTGATGAATGTTTGACACGTTTGTTTTAGTATAGAAGCACATAAATACTTAATTGGGATCGGATATCAAATTCTATATTGAAGTGAAACTTAAATACTTAACTTAATTGGGACAAAAAATTCAAATATCTAATTGAAAAAAAAACAGAAGTACCGAAGTTAACATTGAAACTAGACTCAAGTGCTAAATTGACACAAAAAATTTAGATACCAAATTGAACATTATAACCAAACTAAAATACTAAATAATATATTAACTCTTTACGTATAGATATTTGGTTCAAGTTAAAACTTAAATACTAAATAATATATTAACTCTTTACGTATAGATATTCAGTTCAAGCTATCCTCTCTTACTCTCATTTGTATTGAGTATGCCCCTTTTTAAAATTTATTTCAAATATATATAAAATATAGTATTGTATATTTGGTATGTAATTCAAATATTTAAAATATGATTTATATATTTAAGATAGAATTTGAACAATTTTTAAGGAGTTTGAAGAATTCTGATTGGTCCAAAATTTCTCATTATATAACTTGAGACCTAGAGGCTCTAGCGTTAGAAGGAAAGTTAAGTTATGGAAACGATGAAGATTCAGGTGAGTTTCAAACTCTAAACCCACTGTTATGGTCTACATTGTTAAGCATGACATGTTTGCATAAGCATGAACTATGATAAAAATGAACATGCATTGTATGATAGTGGGTCAACCTTAAGGGAATAGGTGAAGTTTAAGAAGGGAAATAGAGAGAGAACTTATAGTTATTGCCTTGGGCGAAGCTCCGAACCTTGCGGAAGGAATACTGCGATGTTCGACCATCAAGATTAGGTGGTGTTAAGGAGGTAATGTGAGTATCAAGCTTCCTAGAGTTTTAACTCATCATTTTATAATTTAATCCAACCCAAGATGTAACAACTCGATTTTTCAGTAGTGTCAGAAATAGTGGTTCGACGCCACCAAATCTGGCGAGTAAGTTCGTAAATATTATTATTTAATATTTAAGAGTCAAATATGGTTTTAAAAATGTTTTTGAATTGGTAATTTGTGTTTTATAATAATTTATTAGGTCAAGTGGTTTTAGAAAGTGAGGTATCGGGACCTCGTTCCTATAAACCAAGCCGTAAATATTTTTATAAATATTTACGGAGTGTTATTAAGGTGGTATTAAAGTTTTGTTGAAAAATTTTAACGTTTCGATAGTTAATTAATTAAAAATGACTAAATTGAAAAATGTGCAAAACTTGCTAATTATCATATTTAAGTAATTGAATGGCTTGATTAATAAATAAGGAGGACTAAAAGAAATAAATAAACCAAAATTTAAAGGTGAGGCTGAAGGAAAAATAATAAAATAAAATGATTCAATAGAAAAATGGTAATTTTGATGAAATTAAAAATAAAACAAATTGAATTTAAAGGTTTTCTAGACATTTCTTCTCCAATTTTCAGCCAAAAACAGCCATAGGAGAGAGCTTAAGTTGGTTTTTCATACTTTTGCTTCATGTGAGTTCAATTCTTAATAGTTTCTTGTAATTTTTATGTTTTTGAGATTGTTATACCTTTGTTTTTTTTATTTTGCAAGTTTCCATTGATAAATATTAGATTTTTTTATGAATAACATGGATTTAGAGCTTTGATTATGTTGTATGATGATTTTATAAAGTGAATTTGTTAAATATTGATTTTAGGATTAAATTGTGAAAATGTTAACATATTAGAGTTTGATAGTCAATTTTGAGTTTATTAGGGGTTATATGAAGGCCTAGATTATATGAATAAATTATTGATTAAAAATTAGTTAAATTAATAGATTAACTAATTAAGGGATTAAATTACAAAAATTGTAAAACTTGGGGTAATTGTGTAAATTTAAAAATAAAAGAGTATTATTTGTAAAGTGAATTGGAAATGAAATATATGCTAATAAGTGAGTAAATTTATATTCTAGATCAAGATCCCGTAGATATTAGTGAAAAAGGAAAAATAGAATAATAGCCTCTGAACTTCTACAATTACTACAATTTAATTTAGGTAAGTTCGTACGGTTATAATTTTATATTTGTATAAATTTGATGAACGATATTATGCATTTATTTTATTGTTGGAAATGAGTCATTGTTGGAATTATAATATTAAATTGGATATTCGGTTTGAATAGAACGCGGGATTTGAGTACATTCGTATTTTGGTGTATGATGGTATTGGAAGGAGGCAACGACATTTTTCCAAAGTAAACCGGGGTTTAGAATTTGTTACGAGCTCTCGTGTTTTACTTTCTATTCAACTTTTGAGCTTCTGTTGGCGTATTCGAGAGGACCAGCTCTTATGAGCTTTTGTTGGCGATGTACTCTTATCCGTAAGTCGTTCTTTGAATGAAAAATTTCGGTAAAGTGATTTATTTAATGAATTTGAAAGACATGTTATGTATTTTTTGTATTGATTTGAATACGAAGGTATTTATCAATTGAATTTGTGAATAACAGGGAGATAACATGAATGATTTTATTTATTTGACTTGTTATAGTCGGTTTGGTAAGATTTATGATTAACCCGTTGTACTTGCTAAGCTTTATTAAGCTTATATGTAACACCCATAACCCTTATTCGTAACCAGAACAAGGTTACGAAGCATTATCGAACTTTACGAATTAATTACAAACATTTCACAACCATTAGCATACATATCAAGAATTATTCATAAATCACTCATATTGTCCATTATATAGGCCATTGAGGCCCAAAATATGCGTTAGAAACAAATCGGGACCAAATCGAAAATTTAGAAAAATTTTCTCAAAATTCCAAAATTTTCCTTAGAAACAAGGGACACACGCCCGTGTGGCCGGCCGTGTGAGCCACACGGCCAAGAGACACGCCCGTGTCTTAGACCGTGTAGGCAATCACTGTGGAACACATGGCCGTGTCTCAACCCATTTCCTTACCTGTGTAACTCTCTGACTTGGTTCAGACAGCCAACCACACGCCCGTGTGCTAAGCCGTGTGTAAGGTGCAAGGGTCACACAGCTAAGTCACACGCCCGTGTCCTGGGTCGTGTGCAAAAATCTGGGCATCCTATTTTGAAATTTCAAGGTGCAGGGGACATACAGCTAGACCACATGCTTATGTGCATGACCATGTGTCACACACGGCTGAGATACACACTCGTGTCTCTGCCCATGTGGACGATAATAGGCCATTTTAAGGCCACTTTTCTCACTCTTTATAACTCCAACTTGCACCCAACATTTGAAAACACTAATATGTCCCAATCAAGCAACCAAAACAACCAAAATTCATGTTTTAAATGTAACATATCACAGAAAACTTGTTTACCTAAACTTACCAAAACAACTTCATTCATTGGTTTACCCAAAATATGCTACTAAATAAATGCATACAAACATATTTATTTATATGTCATTCACAACCATATTTTAAATTTAACTATTTCCAAATCCAACCTTATACATGCCATATAAACCCTAAAAATGTATAATAAAATTTACCGGGGTAATCTAGATAGTGTAGCCCGACGTGTTGATCCGATCTTCCGAACTTTTTGAAAATCTACAAAGAACATTAAATAACACAAGTAAGCTTAATGAAGCTTAGTAAATTCATAGGCTTTAAATATAAATCTTACCAAACATACTAAATATTTCATTTAGACTAAGCATTTCACAAACATTTCCTGCCAATCACAACTTCGATTGATGAATTCAATTGATTGAGCTCAATAACATTAATTACTTAAGTTCTTCCACACTAATTCCATATAATATTTACCAATCCTTGTCAAATTAGAGAACGTCTTACGGATTTGAGTATATCGTTTTCTTTGTGCCATAGTCCAACTATGGTCTTACATGTGCATTGTCATGGCCCTGCCATGGTCTTACATTCGTAGTACCATAACTCATTTACACATAAATATACTACCATAGTGCAACCATGGTCTTACGTTCAAGATGCCATAACCCAGTTATTGTCTTTTCATTAAAATGTCATAGCCTAGCTATGGTCTTACATTTAAATATTTTCATGGTCCAACCATGATCTTATCCGTCAATTCATACTTTGTCACTAAACCATAGTACTCAATCCTGCGTTCTACTCAATTTGAACATTCAATTCAATTTTCATATTTTTACAATAATCATAATTCAATAACAAAAATATGAAATAATACATTATATCATTCCTAAACTAACAACTAATCATAAAATTTCAACCATATGAATTTACTTGGGCTAATTCGTAGAATTTATTGTAATTCACGGACTATTCGGCTAATTTTCCTTTTTCACGATTTTCTTCGAGCTCTTGATCTAAATTTAAAATTATTCAATAATTATCATCTAATTCAATTCTAATTCACCTCACAATTTATGCCTTTTCATTTTTGAAATTCACATTTACCCCAACTTTTACCCTTTTTACAATTTAGTCCATCATCAATTAACCCATCAATTGAGCTAATTTTTCTCAATTAACATGTTATATAATTATTTTAGGCTACTATACAGCCTTTGATATTCAAAATTTCAATACCAAACCCTAATTCTTAACCTTTTTATAATTTGATCCTAAAATCCAAATCAATCAAAATTGCTTAATAAAATCATCATACAACAAAATTAAAGCTTAAAATCCATGTTAATTCATCATAAACATCTAGAACTCATTAATGGTAACTTCTAAAATTACCTATAGAATCAAAAAACTAATGAATTAGATAGTTGGACCTAATTGTAAAAGTCCTAAAAACACAAAAATTACAAGAAAAAGGCAATAATTGAACTCACTTGTAGCAAAAATATGAAAAACCAGCTCAATAGGACTCTCCTATGGCGTGTTGGCTGAAATTTTGATGAAGAATTGTCTAGATTTCTTTTAATTGTTGTTTTATTTATTTAATTTTGCAAAACTTCTAATTTTACCCTTATTTCACCTAATTTCCAAATTTTTCTTGCTAATGTCGCCTCAGCCATTCCCCTTTGGGCTAATTTTCCCTTTTATTCCTCCCTCATATATCACTTGAACAATTTAATCAATTTAGCAAACTTTACAACTTTTTCAATTTAGTCTTTTTCAATTAATTAACTATCAAAACGTTAAAATTTTCTAACAAAAATTTAATACTAACTCAGTGACACTCTGTAAATATTTATAAAAATATTTACGGCTCAATTTATAAAATCAAGGTCTCGATACCTCGTTTTCAAAATCAATTAATCTAATAATTATTCCTAAAGCACAAATCACTAATTCATAGCTTCCCTAACTTCATAATTGGCTCATAAGCACTAACTAATAAAATTTACAATCTCACTTATCAGATTTAGTGATCTCGAATCACTGTTTCCGACACCATTGAAAATTGGGCTGTTACATTAACTTCACAATTGGCTCATAAGCACTAAATAATAAAATTTACAAGCTCATTTGTCAAATTTAGTGATCTCGAATCACTGTTTCCGATACAATTGAAAATTGGGCTATTACATTATATGTGTTGTTTAATGTCTTTGTATATTTTTAGAAAGCTGGACAATCGGATCAGCACTCAAGTCACACTATTCAGCTTATCTCAGTAGTTTTTGAAACATTAAATACGGTTTATATGGCATGTATAGGTTTTTGTTCGATTTTGGTCAAAATTTAGCTTCTGTAAATATTATGAATAATATTTTGTTTATATAACCAACATACACATTAATATGAAATTAAGATATGAGCGTGATGGTAGTATAAGTGATATATGAATGTATATAATTGAGTTAAAGTGAACTTTGGTAACTTGGTTAGATAGGTTAATTAGGTAAGTTTGGATACTTGGTTGACACGTTTTAAGTTGTCATATGAGGTGCCTAAGGGCATATTGGTTGTATGTGGTGATAAAACATGTTTAAAACATAAATTTAGCTTGTGTTGAAGGCTTTGTTATGGCTTGTTGATGTGCAATTTGTTAAGGCTAGGCTGGTTTCGGAACGGTGGTTTCGGGACCACAAATCCGAATCGAAAAAAAATTTAAATATTATTTTTTGTGCTTGAAATGTATGAATTTTCTTGTGTGAAAGTTTTATTTAAAAATTTTATCGTTTAGATGTCGATTTGATAAAAAGGGGTTTAATCGCGTAAAAAATAAAAAGTGATTGGTTAATTATTAAAGTGTCAAAATTGCTTTGTTCTTTAAACATGGAGTCTTTATGTTGCAATTTGTCCATGAATAATAATGATGGACGGTTTTAATGCTTATATTAAAAGGTTTTATATTTTGTTAATAAGGTTAATTTAGTAAATGTTTAATAACATTATATTGAATAAAACATAAAATAAAATGTTATCATGCATTATTTTGTTCATCAAAACCAAAACTAGAAAAAAGAAAAGAGAAAGAAAGACCAAGCATATTCGGCCATTGTTGAGTCAAAATTCAAGGTATGTTTGAGCTCGATTTTTGATAATTTTTACGTTTTTGAGATCGTTGCTTCGAATACTCTAAGACCCATGTAAGAATTTTTTTAAATTGATGAGATATTCATGAGTTGCCATTGTTGATAGTTTGATAGATTTTGTGTTTAAAGATAGAAAATAAAAGATATGTGTTAGATTAACAAAATTTTTATTAGAAGTTTTGATGGAATAGAGTAATTAAGGCTAAATTGCAAAAATATTAAATTGAAGGGTTAGTTTGTATAATAGGTGAAATGTGAGGACTTATATAAGCTAGAGGAGTATTCGGCTAGAGCTTGTTGTTTTTTTTTTTTTAAATTTTGTGTATTTGATGTGTTATGAAATTTTGGATTATAATGTAAAAGTGTGAAAAATAAGGGACAAAATGTAAATTTGCTCATTTATGTGTTTTGGGGTTTAATTGAATTGAATTTTATTTGAACGAGCTTAATTTGAATTTGAATAGATCAAGAACAAAAAGGATCGGGATTGGATCGGGGAAAATAAAAAATCGTTGAATAGTCGATAATCTTTGTTTGTCGATATCCGAGGTAAGTTATTAAGCATATATTTTGTATCAATTTAAACAACCATAATATCTATGTAATTATGCCGAATTGAATGGTATATATATATATACATGTAGTGATGAAATTATCGAATGTAAAAAGAAGTGAGATGTATTGAGTTGTTGATTTTCGGCACTAAGTGTGCGGGTATAAATATTTACGATTATGAGATTGGCACTAAGTGTGCAAATTTAATTGTATGGCACTAAGTGTGCGAGTTTGATTATTAAGCACTAAGTGTGCGAACTTACTATATATTTTCGAATAACTATTAGCACTAAGTGTGCGACCTTATCGAGTAATCATGGACAGTGGAATGAGTAAATACTTGGAGTTCGTGAGGAATAGCCGTTATGTTTATGTTCGAAATTGAGCTTGGTAAGTCTTGAACCTATGTGGTGATTATATTTGAAATCAAATATATAAGATTAATTGGGGAATAGATGAAATGCTATTTAGATGTATAATTTAAATGAAAATAAAATGATATGTGGAAATGCATTAAATATCATATTGAATGTTATATGAAATGTTAATGGAGACTTGGCTATTCGAGAGCATGTAATGATAAATGTGTGAATAGCGTTGTGCTAAAATCATTTTGAAGTTCGAATAAGATGGTGTTTGTGTTTGGAAGATATATGTTATATTGCAGAATGAGATGAAGTGTATTATGTACATATTTTTTTTATATATTACATAATGATGGAATGCCAAAATGTATTCGGCCCTGTATTGGGAATTGAAGAAATGCTTTATGGTTGAGTAATTATATATTGATTTTAGTTGAATCATAGTATTCGATTAATAAGTGTTTTATAATATGGTAAGCTAGTGATTATATGATTTAGTAGTATGAACTAGTTAAATGGTATTTGAGATATCAAGTTAAATTTTAGAGTTTAATTGCTTGTAATTTACTAAGCTAAATTAGCTTACACTGTGTTTGGATAATTATTTTTGATTTATAGGTTTTGGTAATCATTACGTGCTCGGGGATCGTTAGTGAAGCTCGTCACACTATCGTCTATAATTTGGTACCCTTGAAAGCTTAAGTTTAAACTTATGGCATGTATAAGCTATTCTATCTTTTGAATCACATATGAATATTTTTATATTAGTAAATTTAAGTCTATTATATATTTGACCAAATTCTAAAGTTATTTAAAGTTATGTTCGTGCTATAAATTGAATGAGGAATAGGTTTTGATGGTGGATTAATATTGGTTAAATTAAGATTTATGTCTGGTAGCAGGAGTTGGTAATAAAATGATAGATGTTATATATATATATATATATGTTCGGCTACAGGGAGCTTATTAACAGAACATATGTTTTTTTTTAAAATGCGCATATGTCATTGTTGTTATATGAATTAATTGAGTATATCATGTTATTATGACATTTGGATGTATTAATATGCTATTATAGAATGTAAATTATTATTAAAGTATAATTGGTGTTTTAATTATGTGATTATACTCCAAAAATGATAGATGGTATGGGAATTGAATACATTAGTGGTTGGTATGTGATATTAAAACTTATTATATTAAATTGGTCAAATGCGTATGGCTTTGTAATTAGCAAATAGGGATGTTTGGTCTTTAAATGATTTGCCAAGTATGTTTTATTTTTATAATAGCCAATTTTAATGTTGCACCTGATTTGAATAATATGCTATGTGAAATGTTTTATTTGGTTAATTAATACATGTATATAATTATGAAGTCAAAGAATTAATATTGATTTTGAACTCGTTTGAACTTGAGAATTATAATTCGTGCATATAGTGTGATTAATAATTTAATATATTTATTTTACGAATATGATCTATGGAATTATGTGATTGTATGAATACTATGTTTTCTTTAGTAATACCTCGTAACCCTTCCGGCGACGGTTGCGGGTTAGGGGTGTTATAGCTACTCAGTCAGTTCTCGTCCAATGACATTGTCATAAGTATGTTACCCGCATAGGATATCTTTAATCTCTTTAGGATAAATTCATTCTCCCAATATGATTCTATTTTATCTCATGGTAAATATTACATATTCCTTCATGAAAAGTCAACTACTATCAAATAGTAATTAAATCATTTATCATACAGGCAAATGACTTGTGGCCATGATTACTTTTCATCTATCGTGTAGTGCCAATGAGAAGATATCACTTACCCATTTCTTAGGTTATGAATTTCATTATTGTGAATGATTCTACATATGAAAAAAGTCATATACCCAACGCATCAGCTTAGGGGATCTTATCTATTTGAACTTAGACTTTTACTTATTTTAAAGTATATGAGTCACACATACATAGTCTATCATTCACTTAGGATTAATGTATCTCACACTATAAACGTCATAAGAGAATAAATCCATACACGAATTTTGGATCTATTCTACTTGGGTCATGTTCCATATACTGTCAGTCTAGTCAATTACATCTATATCTCTATCTTCTAGGAGTCATCTGCTCCGATGTTCAAGACAAAGTATCTCCTCAATTGGATTTGATAGACGACATATTAGTTTTTCAATTGATTTGCTCATTTTCTATTAGACTCAGAACATGTTTAGATTCATCTACTAATATAAGTTGTCTTTTCGTATTACAATTTGATATAATACCATTAGACCTGTTCCGACCCGAAGGCCTACCCGAAATGTGGGAGGGTTTGGGCAAAAATATATGCCCAAAAAATGGGCTTGGATAAAAAAATAAAGGCCTCGACTAATGCATTTTTGGCCTGAGCCTAGCCCGAATGCACTAAAGGACAAAAAAATCTATTTTTTAATATTATTTTTGTAATGACCCAAATTTTACCGATGCCGGAAAAGTGTATTTTCGGGTTTTTATTTCTGAAAAGTGGATTCATAAATATTTATTTAAAAATATTTACGAAGTTAAGTGAATAGTTAATTAAAGCTTAATTAAGAGAATTTAGTTAATTAAGAATAATTAAGCATAAGGATTAAATTGAATAAAGAATAAAAGTATAATTATAGAATAAAGAAAAGTGAAGGGACTAAATAGGCAAATAAGCCAAAAAGGGGTGACAAATGTATGGTCAAAATAAGTTAAATGTGTACAAATATAAATGGCACACATGTATTATACATGTGTAATTACTTAATATATAAGTAAAATAATAATAATTAAAGTATATTATATTAATATAATATTATAAAGTAATTAAAATAAAAGAAATGAAAGAAATGAAAGAAAGAAAAAGGAAAGAAAGAAGGCCACGGTTAGCAGGGAAAGAACAAAGAAAAGAAAAAGAAAAAGGGAAAACTAGGGATTTGGAGCTTGAAGTTTAAATTAGTAAGTCAATCAAACCCTTTTTACTTAATTTTGATGTTTTAGAAGTTTTAGAACAAAGTTTTGATGAAATTAAGTTGATATTTTGAAGGTTACTAGATTTTTAGATATTATTCATGTTGAATAAAATGATGAATTATGAGTTTTATTGATAGGAATTTAAGTTAGAAGTGGGAAAATGATTAAATTATAAAGAGAAAGTTAAGTTTTGACATAGTAAGGACTAAGTTGAAAGAAATTCAGAATTTAAGTTTTATGTTGAATATGAAAAGCTGGAATTTATTTTAAGCAAGTATAAATATGAAAAGTTAATTTTGAAGAAAAAGAATGGTTATGGTGGAAGGACTAAATTGGAATTTATGGAAAAGTTACATGAAAATCTTAAGAATGTGCTATTAATGAATTTGAATGAATGTAAATTTTTTCGTGGCTAACATAGCGCCGGAAATGTCATCGAAGAAGGGGAAAGAGAAAGTGGACGAGGATATCGAGTAAACTCGAGAATTACGATTTGTATTTCTATAAACCGAATCTAATAATTATTTGTTGAATTTATTATTTATATGAATGGTAAGTATTATTACTATTATTATTATGATATTGAATTGAATAAAAAATTCATGAATTATTAGTGATTATTGATATTGAATAGAATATGTGAATATTGAGTGGAAAATTGAAAAATGTATATTGCATTGAAATTGATTTACATGTGGATTGATACGGAAAAATGTATTAAATTGGATTGAAACCAAATTACAAATGAAATTGAAAAGTTGAAAGTTTATTGAATACCCTATTAACTGTATCGGGTTAGTCGGATATAGTTGGCATGCTATAGGATTGGAAGTGTTCAGGGATATTCCGACTGTGTGTCGATAAGACACTATATGTGTCGACTACTGTGACAATTCCAGATTTGTTCCGAAGAGGTACCCCGTACCTGACTGTTACTATTACTGTTTCGGATTAGTTCCGATGAGGTACTTTGTGTACCGCTACTGTTACTGTTACTGTTATTGTTACTGTTACCCTTACGGTGTATTCCGGCTTCGGCCGATGAAACACTGTATACTATCCCTGGTGTGTGGGTTGGATCCGTGTATCCGTCCAAGTTCGAGTTATGATAATAGGGGTAATAAAAAGTATTAAAGACTGTCGACTACTGAATAATTGACTATTACAAAATAAACGATTGATACTGAATAAATGAATATTACTGATTAACCGATTATTACTGTTGACTGACTGGTACTAAACGATAAAGATCAATTGGTTGTTACCAAAGAATATTGACTGTAATTGAAATGAGATAGTACAGAATATTGAATAAAAGGTGAATAATATTATTACTCAAATGAATTGTAAATAAAAGTACTGAAAAACTAATTGTTACTGAATAATGGACTGCTACTGAATGTCTGAATGATACTGAACACAGGTTATTTTTGAATAAATATGAAAAATCGATGAATAATGAATAAACATTGAAACTGTTAAAATTTCATCGAAAGTGATTAACAAGATCTTAGCATTATATATCAAAAACAAATGATTGAACTATTAGGAGTAATAGATTGAATTCGTATAGTTCATTGATATATGATTTATGGTTGACTTAAGTATCGATTTATAGAAATACCATTGAGTTCATACTCAGTATACGGTTTGTTTCCGTGCACAGGTTAGGTTAAAGACAGATCGTCGAATCAGCATCATAAGCCGGTTCCGAACTCAAAAAGGTAAAGCATGTTAATTATCGGTAATTGCATGTACCTAGGATGTCTTAAGTGTGTTATATTGGATCGTGATTGTAATAGCAAAGTAAGTAAATTGATAATGATACACGATAAGTGTTTAAAGTTAAGTACTAGATAATATATAAAATGCGTTTGGATTGGTTTAATATTGGTATTTGTATTGGTTGTGGATTGAAATTCTCAGCATTGGTAAATTTTTAAAATACAAGGTTCATTTTGAGTTCACATAGTTTGTCACACGGGCGTGTGCCTTGGTTGCCACGGCCGTGTCTTAAAGTCAGTTTAGTACACAGGCAGGCCACACAGACGTGTGTCATGGCCATATTTAAAAGTCAGTGTTGCATATGGGTTGAGGACACGGGCGTGTCCCATGCCGCACGGGCATGTTAAATTAGCCACACGGGCATGTGGTACTATTCAAAAGAAGAAAATTTAAAATTCCATGAAAAGTTTACTAAGCTTTAGGATCGATCCCGGTTTGTTTTAATTACACTTGTAAAGTACTATGGACCCATTAAAATTATATTTAGATGGATATATAGCATTTATACTTGTTTATGTGCAAATGTACTGTAACGACTGGTAATACTCTGTAATCATGTTCCGGTAATGGGACGGGGTTAAGAGTTTTACAATTTTCTTATAGTTTTCTCCCTATTTTTCTACCATTTTACTATTATGTTGCTACTATTTTGTTGTTATTGTTTGGATATTGTATAAAACTTATTTTATTGTTAATTTTGTTAATTTTGTTATTATTTTAGAGGCATTTGCTTATTAAGTTGCATCTATCTTAGTGTTATTTAAGTATACGTATTTTTTAAAATTTATTTTCAATTTGTTGAGAAATATTTATTTTGATGTTTTTAGTATTTTTGATGTATTATATATTTTAAAATTATATAAAAATTAATATAGGCTGGCCAAGTCGGGCACGGGTTTTAATATTTTTATTCGGGTCGAGCTTTGGCAAAATTTTAGGCCTATTTTTCGGGCCGAGTCTAAATTTTTAGTGAGCCCGGCCCAATCCCTCCCGGCCCGACCCATGCACAATCTAAATACCACTTAGCATTTGTTAAATGTTAGATAACCAATGAGCCAATATTTGCTTCTATTTTGTTTTACGTGCAAAAACCATTAAGGATAATATACAAATGATATTAATATAATTAATGGATATTATTATTAAATCAATTTGTTCGAAAACTATAAGTGTACGTAGATGAAAACACTACAGTTAGAGTTCCAAATCCAAGAAACTATCCATGGGCCTCAATAAAATGATCTATATCATCCCCCAAGTTCATACTCCTTCGATTCCCTAAAGATCACTCATCATTAAAGTCATCCACACTGACTTATATCGACTGCTTGGTCAGGATTTGTTTCTTACTAATTTCTTTCCTCCCAATAAAACCATCTCACCCTTCCTCGTATATATCACTTCCATTTAATATATCTCACCGCCCATCATTAGAAGCATGCAACTCTCATGTGTTAGAAATTATTCAAAAACAAAAAAAAAGAAGGAAAACTTAACGTTTAAATCTCATCATTGACTCTTGGACATCTCCTCATCAATCCAAATCGACTCAACCATGATCCTAATCCTCCACCTTCTACCCATCAAATGCACAATCACGAAAGTAGGAATATCAAATTTACAATCAACTAAGACCAACATTCTTGCAATATCAAACCTTTCCTTATTTAGGGTAACATCGTTAATTTAAACAAATTTCCCTCAAGTTTCCAAGTGCTTTAAAGGAGCTTTCATGCCATATGTCTATATAGGATATTAAAGAGATCGACCCAAAATTCAACCCCCCAATTCTCCATAATAGGTTTAAAAGGTTCAATTTTATCAAACCACATCTCAAAAGACTTAGATGTCAACTAACCACAACCTTATCTCTCTAGAATCAAAGAGAATAATAACTGAATTCACATCCCATGCACATATTTTACTAAGGACCCATCATACAAAAAATTTTGTTGGACCAACACCGATTATACATTTTCTTGATGCTCAAACCCTGACAATCATTAAACCAATACATTTTCCTTTTTACGAATCTCAATTTCAAAAGACTCCAAATATTCTTTTAATTTAGATTAAATCTGTTGTTCCAATAGGGTCGGAAGCGTGTAAATTATTGTACTAAAAAATCACACAAAGTTCAATTCCCAGGAAAGAGAGGTGGATCACATGGATCTCTTAAATACCAAGTCTTTCCTTAGACAGAATATCCCTTCTATAGTAATTTAATAGCACAATTAAATACTACTATTATACCCTCAAATATTGAAAGAAAAATAGGACAAGAAAGAACACAAGAGTTTTAACGAGGTTCGGTAAATTATACCTACATCCTCAGGCACTAACTCCAGATGATAACTTTACTATCTCCAAAGTATTACTAACAAATAGAATTCCTTAAGAATTCTCAAATGGGAGAAGAGAGAAAACTAAGAGAGAAAGATTGGTTGGGATGATTTGAAATGAGAAATGAGAAGGCTTATTTATAGTTGAGGTTTAAGAACCAAACAATAAATAGCCCATTATCTCAAGGACCAAAAAAAGTATCCCATGCCACTTTTTCAAAGTCAACTTTAGGGTGCTAAACTTGCACCACTTTGTATTGTTTGCCATTAATGTTGTCTCCCATTAATGTTAACAATATCCACCTTGAAGATTTGATTAGGATAATCACATCTTCACACACTTCCTTCAACTCCCCAAATTCGATAAAGCTATCTTTTGTAGTGCCTACAAATGCACTCTCGAGCGCCATACACCTGAAGGTGCTCAAATTCTCAAGATGTTAATCAAGTTCAAACAATGATTAAACTTGATTGTTGTTACCACCTTGGTCATCATATCTGCGGGATTATCTGCTGTCGGAATCTTCTGAAGTAGAATTTTTCCTTTTTCAAAGACTTCCCGCACAAAGTGATATTTTACGTCGATATGCTTGGTTCTTGAATGATAGACTTGATTTTTCGCTAAATGAATAGCGCTCTGACTGTCACAATATAAACTTATGTGACTTTGAACAACTCCTAAGTCTTTCAACAATCCATTAAGCCAAATAGCCTCCTTAATAGCTTCTGTAACTGCCATATATTCTGCCTCTGTAGTAGACACAGCTACTGTAGACTGTAAGGTAGACTTCCAACTCACTGGGGCTTTCGCAAGAGTAAACAGATACCCCGTAGTTGAACGACGTTTATCTAAATCACCAGCAAAGTCGGAATCAACATATCCAACTACAAACTGACCAAGTGCTTCATCCTGTTCAAAAATTAAACCAACATCTACGGTTTTTCGAAGATACCGTAGAATCCATTTCACAGCTTGCCAATGTCCTTTTCCAGGATCATGCATATACCTGCTCACAACTCCAACAGCTTGTGAAATGTCAGGCCTCGTACACACCATCGCATACATCAAACTCCCAACTGCATTAGCATATGGGACTTTCGCCATATATTCTCTTTCATCTTCAGTCTTCGGAGATAATTGAGCACTAAGTTTCAAATGAGAAGCAAGTGGGGTACTTACATGTTTTGTTTTTTCATTTACACCAAAACATTGTAATACCTTTTTCAGATATTGCTTCTGATTTAAACAGAGCTTGCCTCTCGGTCTATCTCTACTTATCTCCATGCCGAGAATCTTCTTGGCCTCACCTAGATCTTTCATCTCGAACTCTTGATTCAACTGAGCCTTCAGCTTATCTATCTCATTTTGGCTCTTCGAAGCGATTAACATATCATCAACATACAAGAGTAGATAAATGAAAGATCCGTCATGCAGCTTCTGCAAATATACACAATTGTCATATTTGCTTCTTGTGTACTTCTACCTTCTCATAAAGCTATCAAATCGCTTGTACCACTGCCTCGGGGATTGCTTCAATCCATATAGCGATTTGTTAAGCTTACAAACCCAATTTCTACCACCAGCATCTGTGTATCCTTCTGGCTAAGTCATATAGATCTCCTCTTCTAACTCACCATGCAAGAAAGCCGTCTTAACATCAAGTTGAGCTAGCTCCAAATTCAACTGTGCTACCAAGGCCAACAAAATTCTAATGGAGGAATGCTTCACAACAGGGGAAAATACATCATTGTAGTCAATTCCCTCCTTCTAAGCGTAGCCTTTAGCTACCAATCTTGCCTTGTAGCGAATATCCTTCTTGCTAGGAGATCCATCTTTCTTTGCGAATACCCACTTGTATCCGATTGCCCTTTTACCTTTCGGTAATTGCGCCAACTCCCAAGTATTGTTCTTCCGGAGAGACTGCATTTCTTCATCCATGGCGCTTTTCTATTTATCACTTTCTAAGCTTTGCATTGCTTCTTGATAAGTGATAGGAATATCATCAACAACGGGAAGGGCGTAGGCCACCATATCAGTAAATCGAGCAGGTTTACGAATTTCTCTCCGTGGCCTTGCAACTGCAACTGGTTCTGGTGTACTTAGTGGTTCTTGGGTCAGAACCTCTTCAACCTCTAATTCCTCCATTGTGGCTGGAGAATTAGACTTATTAACTGGGCAAATCCCCATCTGCTCAAACTCCACCTGTTTTGGAGTACACTCCACCTGCTGTGGAGTATTGCTCGTCTGAATATCTTTATCTGCTACCTTTTTCAATGTGGCAGATTCATCAAAGGTAACATCTCTGCTACAGATCATTTTCTTTGTACTTAAGCACCAAAGACGAAATCCCTTCACTCCAGAAGTGATTCCCATAAAGAGAGCTTTCTTTGCCCTCGGATCTAACTTTGACTCCTTCACATGGTCATATGCAGTGGTTCCAAACACATGTAAGGAATCATAATCTGTAGCCGGTTTTCCAAACCATACCTCCATAGGAGTTTTTCTTTCTAATGCAGATGATGGCAAATGATTAACAAGATGGCCAGCGTATGTCACAACCTCAGCCCAGAATTGCTTGCCCAACCCAGCATTGGACAACATACATCGAACTTTCTCCAGCAATGTTCGATTCATACGTTCTGCCAATCCATTCTGCTGTGGTGTATCCCTAACTGTGAAGTGTCGAACAATACCATACTCTTGGCACACATCGAATAACGGATCACTTTTATATTCCCCTACATTGTCCGTCCTAAGCCGCTTGATTTTCTTGCCAGTCTGGTTTCCGATCATAGTTTTCCATTTAAGAAAAACTCTAAGCACTTCATCCTTAGTTCTCATGGTATACACCCAAACTCTTCTGGAAAAGTCATCAATAAAAGTAACAAAGTAGTGTTTTCCTCCCAATGAAGGTGTCTTGGAAGGCCCCCACACATCTGAGTGAACATATTCCAAAATACCTTTTGTATTATGGATAGCAGTACCAAATTTCACTCTCTTTTGCTTTCCCAGAACACAATGCTCACAAAATTTTAATTTGTAAGCCTTTGCACCTTTCAACAATCCTTGCTTTGCCAGAATTTGCAAGGATTTTTCGCTGGCATGTCCCAACTTCATATGCCACAACTGTATTGAATCCAATTCTTTGTTGCCGGAAACTGCAGCGACTGTTCCAATAACTGTACTACCTTGGTAGTAATACAAGTTATTTTTCCTGATGCCCTTCAATATCACAAGTGCGCCAGATGTCACTTTCAAAACCCCATCTCTCATAGTAACAACTGAACCATTGGATTCCAAGGCTCCCAATGAGATAAGATTTTTCTTCAAACTGGGCACGTACCGAACATTAGTCAGAACTCTGGTTGATCCATCTTTATTCTTTAATTGGATTAAACCTATCCCAACAGTTTTACAGGCATTGTCATTGCCCATATAAACAACTCATCCATTTAGTTCTACTAAATCAGAGAACCACTCCCGGTTAGGGGACATATGATAGGTACAACCCGAATCTAATATCCACTCATCTGAATGGAACGACGATGATGATGCAACCAGTGATAGTTCAGATTCACTAGTATCATGCTTAGCAACACAAGCATCTACAGCAGCTTTTCCCTTATTCTTCAGCTTTGGACAATTTTTCTTCCAGTGGCCTTTCTCATGACAAAAAGCACATTTATCTTTCCCGAGTCTGGACTTTGACTTTGATCTCCCCTTTTGAGTTTTCTTCCGAGTGTATGAACGACCTCAGACTACTAAAGCTTCTGTATCTCTGATTGAGTTTTTCTGTTTGTCCTTCTTTCTCTGTTCATAACTGTATAAGGCCGCACAGACTTCGCTCAGAGATATATCACTCCTGCCATGAAGTAGAGTAGTTTCTAGGAACTCAAACCCCTCAGGAAGTGACCCCAACAACATCAAAGCCAAATCTTCATCTTTGAATGTCTCATCCATATTCAGCAAATCAGTGACTAACTGATTAAATTTGGTGATGTGATCATTTATTGTGGTACTTGGGACGTATGTGAAGCGAAACAGTCTTTTCTTCAAGTGGAGCTTATTCTGACTGTTTTTCTTCAAAAAATTTTCTTCAAGTGCCACCCACAACTTATTTGCAGAAGTCTTTTTTGAAAAAGCATACCTCTGCTCTCGGGAAAGGCATGATCGAATTGTGCCACATGCCAACCGATTGATCGCCTTCCAATCTTTCTCCTGTACATCATCTGGTTTCTCTTCATCAATGGCAATGTCTAGACCCTGTTGAAAAAGGGCATCTAGAACCTCACTTTGCCACATACCAAAATGGCCCGTGCCATCAAAGATCTCCACGGCCAATCTTGCATTTGCAATTGTCGGTCTTGTCCACATGGACGATGTTGAAGCTCCTACACCGACCGTTTTCTCCATATTCTTTCAATATATCTAAGGAAATCTTTTCTGATGTGGAAGATCAGTTTAAACTGCAACCACAGAGCATACTACGATTAACCTTCGGCTCTGATACCACTTGTTGTTCCAATAGGGTCGGAAGCGTGTAAATTATTGTACTAAAAAATCACACAAAGTTCAATTCCTAGGAAAGAGAGGTGGATCACATGGATCTCTTAAATACCAAGTCTTTCCTTAGACAGAATATCCCTTCTATAGTAATTTAATAGCACAATTAAATACTACTATTATACCATCAAATATTGAAAGAAAAATAGGACAAGAAAGAACACAAGAGTTTTAACGAGGTTCGGTAAATTATACCTACGTCCTCAGGCACTAACTCCAGATGATAACTTTACTATCTCCAAAGTATTACTAACAAATAGAATTCCTTAAGAATTCTCAAATGGGAGAAGAGAGAAAACTAAGAGAGAAAGATTGGTTGGGATGATTTGAAATGAGAAATGAGAAGGCTTATTTATAGTTGAGGTTTAAGGACCAAACAATAAATAGCCCATTATCTCAAGGACCAAAAAAATTATCCCATGCCACTTTTTCAAAGTCAACTTTAGGGTGCTAAACTTGCACCACTTTGTATTGTTTGCCATTAATATTGTCTCCCATTAATGTTAACAAAATCATCCTATCAATAACAAGTCGCGTTTCTCTTTCTTGGGCTTTCGTAGCAATAAAGTGTGACTCCATTTTCCTAGCCTGAATCTCCAAACTCTTAAACAGCAACAAAGTCCTCTTAGGTGTGTTCCTCACAAGAACATCCTTGTAAAACCTATGATCATTGAACGTGTTAGCAAGTTTCTTAACAGGGGCCTTCTCCTTCCACATCAAAACCCTTCTCTTCACCATTATTCCTATCTCCTTTCTAGACTTTGACTCATACACGTTGATTCTAAAGCCAATCATAAAATGATTTTTCCTTTCAACAATAACACTCTTCATATCTTCTTCATGATTATACTAGAAAAAAATGTTGAAATTTTGTGCCTTTAATGCAGTGATTTCGTCACTATGCTTGTAGTTTTTTGAACAGATTGGTTAATAAAGTACCACAATTAAATTATTATCTTTTATATAATTTTCCTCAATGGTTTTTGCATGAAAAGCAAATTGAACAAAGCAAATATTGGCTCATTGATTACTTAAGGTTTAACTAAATCAAGTTGCAGCATAAGGATGCATTATCATACAAGAAGGCAATTTGTAATAGTAGGTAATTTAAAATTTTCATAGTTTGAAGAATCAAAATTAGCAATTGATTCAATGGACTATTATGTTGTATATCAAGTCTAATTTGAGAGATACTTTGTCTTGGGTACTGGTAGGTATGATTATCTGGATTGACAGTACATTGGACATGACCCAAGTTGAACTTACCTTGGATTTAGTTTATGGATTTATTCATTTATGACGTTCATATTATGGCTTTCCTCAATCCTGGGTAAGTAACTAACTATGTGTACTTAACCCATATGCCTTGAAATATTGAAAGCCTATGTTCAATTGGTTTCAAATTCAGAAGTCAGTATGTTGGGTATATGTCTTAGGTAAGCCATGGCTTCACTTCAGTAGTGGAATATGTAGCTTGATTGAAGAGTAAATGGTATCCTCTCATTGGCATTGCATAGATTGTGAAAAAGAAACGTGACCATGAGTTCTTTGTCATGGATAAACGATTGTTATTACTATTTGTTAGTATTCATTGGGACATATGCAATAATGAACATGAGATAAAATAGGACCATATTGGGTGAACATATTTAACCCAAAAAGAGTAAGGATATTCTATAAGGATAACACGCTAATGACAAGGTCATTTGACAAAGCATAAATTTAAGTTACTTTCGTAATGGCCTATAATGGGGAGATCAGTCATTACACTTATAGTGCATTGACACCATGACTAAATAATGTTGTAATTAATAGATGATTTGTCGAAACTTAGTTACAAATTATTTAAGCCTTGATTGTATATGTCTAGTTAGTCCCTCTACTAACTCAACATAACCCTATTTTGATTGCAAATTAGAATTGATATGATAAATAATAGAAAACGACAAATGAGAAATTTCATGAATTACTATCCGTGGTAAATGCATTTGTTCTAAAGGAACAAAAGATGACTTAGAAATTTATTTAATGTCTTTGGATTATTAATTTAATTAATTGTAATTAAATAATTAAGTCCAAAGTAAAAATTAAATTATTTAGTCATCGTAGTTTTACTAAATGAAACAATTAAATTTATTTACCCATAGATTCTAATACGAAAAATTTGTCATGACTTTGACAAAATTAGGATTAGGTTGAGAAAAAAATTTAATTGAATTAATTATATAAGCTTGTTTTAATTTAAAATTGATGTAAATACATGAAAGACCTAATGAGCCCACTACTATTAAAAGGTGGGTGGCACATTGTGAGAATCCTAATGTGTGTGCCACCTACCACATTGAGTCATAGGGGAACTTTTGACTTTCTATTAAAATATTTTTTCTCCTAACTCTTGTAATTTTTCCATATATATATATAAAAGGACTAAGAGGTAGCCAAAAATACGCATTAGTCATACGTGGTACTTTTTCGAAATATATAGAAAATTTATTCATCCTCAAATAAATTCTGTTTTTCGCGAGTACTTGAGATACAAATTTCAATATTGATTTCCCATAAAAGAAAGTGAATATTCTTCACTGAAAAGTTACGATTTTTATTTTGTAATTGGTATTAAATAAGAGTTCACTTTTTTAACAACTAAAGATTCGAGAATAGCGAAGAAGATCATTCGATTCAAAATTATAATTCTACATTACTCTTTAATTCAGAAACATATGCACTAAATTTAGCAAAATATTATTATAGATACAAAGATTTAATTTTATGAAAAATAAAATAAAATTTCGTTATACAACAAATGCACGTTTCATAAATGTTTTGTTCCAACAAAAAAGCAAAAGTGTAGTTGAGCATCCTATGTTGAACACTCTTGTAGTCTAGGTACGCATACGAAACGCTCTCGTACTTTTCAAAAACCTGGCAAGGAGCTGATGTAAGAACCCTATTAATGGAGATCATAAAAGCCCTAATATAATATAGATGTGATTACTTGTATTTTATATGGCTTTAGTTGAATTTTTTAAAATAAATTAATTAATATAATAAAAGCCGAGATATTTTTTACGTAAAAAATCTTAAAAACTACCCATTACATCATTACTTCAAAATTCCATGAATACAAATACAATAAATAAAAAATTAAATCAAAATTTATTTATAGTTTAATAGGATTCATAAATCACAATCAACATATAAGCATGACATAACTATTCCTAGAGTAGCATCTCTTTGAAACGAAAAAGTCAAAATGTAATTTTTATTACTATATTTTTCTTAAAAATTAAACATAACTGATACCTACGTAATAATCTAGGATTAATAATTTCTCTAATTATCTAAATAATGGACTGTGGACACGCCGTGATTGTGAGCAAAGTATCGTCACTGTCATGGGACTCAAGGTGGCTAACTTCCTGATAGCCAGACGGTCGGCTCGGCAATGTTATGATGATGCCTTGACTTTGTAGCAAAACACGTGGCTAGGGAAAGGTATGTCCTTTTGTCGATTAGCGTGGCAGTCATTTATTGGTTGGTAATTTAAATTAGTGGTCAATTTAATTAGAATTAGAAAAAAAAGGGACAAATTTGGACCACCTAGCTGTTTTCATTTAAAGTGTGAGAAATGATAAAATTCCAGTTTAGTTTGCATTTTCGAGAATGAAAAGAATTCTCACTGCATCTGCCGCTCCATTATCTCCACTTTTCATTTTCTTCTTTCTTTTTGCCAAATGATAATGATTTAAAAACAAACATTGTTTTAATATGATTTTTTTTTAATTATAAGTATAAATTTGTGTAATGTGACTCGCATTTTGAATGAAATAGAGTCCACATCGTTACGAAGAAGAGTTGACATCATAACATGATGACATGTTTCTCACTTAATCGATTTTCTTCTCTTAGTTAAATTTTGTTATCTTTGTCCAGTCAACTTTAAGAATGTTTTAATCATATTAACCCACGAATTTCGGTCTATTTAGGCTTTTAGCAAACGTAGAAGGATTGATTCATCGACACAATAAAAAGAGAGTTTAAGAGAATTTTGTGTTTTAAGCAGAGAGGTTTGTAATTTTTCGAGGTTTAGGGGATTATTTTTTCTCCATCTTGTACTATTCTTCAGTCATTTGTCGTTTAGTGAAGTTTTTTTATCCGTAATTTTTTATCCTCTTTAAAGATGTTTTTTCACGTAAATATTTATGTCTAATTTTTTCTATGCATTCTTATTCATTGCTTGATTTGGGTTTATCCCAACAAAATTAACTATTATTTTACATTAATTTTTAGGTAGAATTGATATAAATTAATATTTAAATATAAACTATTTTCCATTTAAGTATATATACAGATGTATAATTTTAAAGTTTACAAGTACAATTACATTTAAAACCGAATCAAAACTGTTTTAAATAAAATTTATATATGATTTACATAATGTAGGAGTTAAACTTAAGACATTAAAATTCTAAAATTTATATGTTTGTCAATATTATGAAGATCTCATTAACAATATTAAATAATTAAATATATAAGTGATTGAAATAAAAAATAATTAAAAAAAAGAATAATTCACCTTTTTTTTGAATTTTAAAAAAAAAAGGATTATTATGATGGCAATTTTTTAAAACCATCAATGGAATTACAAGGTGACTCATCTCCTTAATTATATTTAATAAATGAATGGACACTTATTTTAAATTTTATAATACGTTTATATGTGATTAGTATAAAAACAGTGATGACGGTAAAATTAAATATTATAGCGATATTACAACATGAGATAAAAAGTAAATTAAATGCACTCCATCACACTTCACCACCGATCCAAACCCACTCTTAAAATACTCATCGAGCATGTGATAATAATCCTACAAATGATTATTTATTATGATTAATTTTTTTTAAATGTCTCGTGGTAATTTTTATGTTTAAAAAAGGATAGTGATAATTTTAAAGCAAAAAGACAGGTGAAGAGAATGACAATAGGACAAATTTTTTTTAATAAAAACTTAAATTTAAAATATTAAATTAATTTAAATAGCACCGACCCGTGGAGAAGCCTACCCTATAACCTGGTAATAGAAAATTTGAAAGAAATAGATGGAATAAACTTGAGCATATTTGGGGATGCTATGCCTAAGTGAGTGTTGAAACCACAATTTAGAAATTTGACTGTGGTGTGAAAATTAAGACAGCAATATCAGACAAATTGGCGGCTGTGAAATTTAGTCAGTTTCATTACCAGTAACAAATAAACGTGTTCATTTCATCTAGACAAATAACGACACTTTCTCTTTCTTCTTTCCAAAGGAAAAGAAAAGAAGTTTCAGTAACACAATAAATATAAACTAAAAGTCAAGCAACCCTACTTTTAAACCATAGTTTCTTTTCTTATAGACCCCATTATCAAAGCCTTAAATGACTTTTAAATTATAGGAGTTTTTTAATTAGGTATTTAAAATTTTTTTAGTAAAAAAATATTATTAAATTATCTAAATACCTTGGAAAAAATATTAATTAATAAAATAGATCAACTTCTTTTAAATTTAAGAAAATATACCGTTTTTAAAAAAAAGAAAGTGAAAGCTTGACTAGCTAAATGATTTTTCAATAATTATAAATTTTCACACACACTTTTAAAAAACGACATATTTGACCAATTAATTTTTTTTTTCTAACATATTCAGCTAATTTAACTCAAAAATATATTTAAACTATTATTTCATTACTTTTTATTTTTCTGTTAAAAACAAAAAAATTAACCAATTAATTTATGACATCTGTCAAAAAAAATTATAAAAGAAGATTGTATATGCCAGTCAACTGAATCAAGGGTAAGGGTCCACAAAGAGTTTGAGAAGATAGATATAGTAGTTTTCATAGTCTCCACCATAGATGGGGAAATGGAAAATTAATGTGGATGGTGGTCAGAATTTGAAATATGGTATAAGTATGGCTGGTGGTGTGATTCGAGATGCAGATAGTTTGTGGTGTTTGGGATTTGCAAGGAATAGAGGATTGTGTAGCGCATATGAGGCAAAACTTTAGGGGCATACTTGATGGTCTTGAATAGGCTTGAAAGCTCGGTTGTTGAGATATGTTGTTAAAATCAAATTGTTTGAAAGTGTTGCACCATATTAAGGGGAACCTGATAATTAATCAGCCGGAATTGCACGTTGTAAATGCCATTCAAGATTTGTTGAGGCATGATTGGAATGCCAGCTCAACTCATGTGTATCGAGAATGCTATAGGCTGGCTGATTGTTTGGCAAAGGTTGTAGAAGGAATGAACATTAGCTTTCACATTTGGTCTCAAACCCCTGATTTTGCTATGAATGTGCTGCATGAAGACTTCCTAAATTAGTTATTATGTAATAGTATGGAATGCTCATTTTTAAAACAAAAAGTATTAATATTAATATTAATTATAAAAGGAATCGATTATATATATTAGATTATGACAATACTATGATCCAAGTGAAAAATAAAATTATAAAACAAATATTAAATGAGGTTTTAGTTGAAATGGTAAAATAAATATTATAAAAATTAGTGTTTTAGGTTTGAATTCCATTATGTGTGTATTTCTATTTTTGTATAATGATATAAAAAGATAAAAAAAAACACCTTTAAAATAATATGATTTACTTTGTACAATTATAGTATTATAGTCATTACCCAATTAAGTTAGATACCTGAGTGACTCGTGAAATTAACCTAATCGAAAACTTAATATATAGTATAAATAAGATTATGATTTCACTGATATATTAACTACAATTAAATATATTACAAAAATTAAGAAATAATATTAAGCTATAATTGTTATCATATTCTATTCTAATTATACTTTTTTTTCATATTTTATATTAAACTACAATTCTTTACATATAGTTGATGTTTTATATTCAATATACTTAAAAATTATTTAATACATCGCTAATGAAATTTTTTAGATTTTGCGAGTAAATAAAAGGTTTGATAAATATATTATGGAGTGTAGTAAATTTTTTAAAAAAAATAATTATATAAATAAATTTGACACTAATCACACCCTTAATCTGCTTGTGAAGTTTAAAAAATACCATGTTAATATACCAATATGAAATAAATATTATATTAAATTCCATTGTTGAAGAAATAATAGATAAATTATTTGAATTATATAAAACAACACCTTTGAGTAAGTAATCATACTTTTGATATTTTAATATTTAATTATTATAATATTAATCCAACTTAAATATATAATGTCAAATAATAACTTTATATAATTAATTACAAATCTGTGAAATATTATGTATAATTTTGTCACCATATTTTACAAAAATTATAAAATAATTTAATTTTTTTTAATTAATAATAAAATTAAATACAAAAAAGCAATAAATATATTAGTTGAAAACAGTACTACACATGTCGGCAAGTAAAATGTGTAGTACTAGGGTTTTTCACGCCCGACAAAGTTCGATGTATCTCAATTCCCTTCCAAACTAAAGCCGTCACAGGACTCCCATCTTTTTTAAGCTGTCCGTTTAATTTTTTTCTTTTTGAATTTTTTTTATTTCAATCAAATTGAAATAATAAAAATCTTTAAAAATATTTTCAAATTTAAAAATATTCATTTATAGTAATAATCATTAAAATTTTATAAATACTCACTAATAACAGTTTTTATAATAAAATTTCATTAATAAAATATAAAAAGGCTTTTTTACCTTAACAATCTAAAAATAATTAAATATAAAAAAGAGTCACCATACAAAATAGTTACCTAAATAGATCGTTTGTTAAAGTATTTTTTGGTGCCACTTGACTGGTTAGTAGCACCACATGAGTTTCTAAAAAACAATAATTTTTTATTGGTGTCGCCAATGTGTCAAACGACACTAGATTACACTAAAATTAGTTAATTTATTAATCATATTATTAAACAGATATTTTAATTCAGCGGGTAAAATGTGTGGTTGTTAATTTGATTTCTACATATAGTGTTATTTTGTCAAAACATAATAAAGTAAAACTTATCTTTTGGTAAAAAAATATTATCGCAACTACTTAATTAAAAACCACACAAATAATTATTTTGTAATATAATAAATATAATTTAATTATATTTTAGCTTTAATGTCGCTAATGTGTTTAACAGTACAAATAAAAAACTTAATTTTTAAAAAAATTCACATGATACCGCTAACCAATTAGATGACATCAAAAAATATTATAACAAACTACTCATGTTAATAATAAATTATATTTTTTTGAATTATTGGGGTAAAAAAAGGGCATAAAAGAATTTCTCAATCACTGCTGTGTTGTCGTAAGAAAAAATTCGCAATTGGAAAGGTGTGTGAAAAATGCTTAAAATCATATGATTACCTCAACGAAATTAATTAATAAAAAATTATTGTGTAAGAAAAGATGTAATGATTCCATAATATAAAAAAAAAATTGTCCTATTGTAACAAAGTGGTTGCCCCACATGCACCATCAAATTATTATATTATATGGTTTTAGCTTTATTTAATTTAACGTGTTTTCAACTACAATCTTACGGCGGCGCCGAAAATAACTGTTTTACATCAAAATCTTCAATATTAACCGTTGGTGTATCAATATTTTTGAAAATATGATAAAATTGTTTACAAATTATTTTAGATTAAAATAAAAAAATATGCATTTGAATAATGTTTAAATTTGTTGATATTATAATATTTTAATAAAAATAAAAAATAATTTATTATAACACTCATTATTAATATTTGATAGATAACATATTAATTTTAAATATTTTTAAGTAATTAATGTTAATTATTTGTAATTTAATTTAAATATATAAATTATATTTTAAATATTTTTATTGACAATGTATCAAATATTTTTCTATATTATATATATTTGAAACAAATTCTAATAAGAAAATAAATGTTTGTCTTATATAAATATTATGTAAAATATATTAAATTATAAATGAAGGATAAAAATTTTATTTGGCTACAAAATGTTTTTTTTTTCATTTTTAACTCCAAAACTTGTTTTGTATGTTGGCCTCAAAATTATTTTTTTATTCTAAAAATACTTTTAGAAAAGTAATACTAAATAAGACCTAAGATGTTGAAATGTTTTATATTTAAATAATAATTAAATAAAATGATATTATCAATTATTTCGCATCTCAATCAATTAAAGTTTAAATTATCGAATTTGACAGATGATTCCATTTTTTTTATTGATTTTATGTATTTTTTTATAAATTCATTTGTAAAATAAAAAAAATAAACTCTATCTTAATATATTAAATAATAATTTTTATTTTATTTATTTTAATTTTTTTAAATGTCAGAATAGATGAATGGACATTATGAAATAAAATGAAAAAAATTCGGACAATAAAATTTGTGCTTAAAGGCAAGATGGAGGTTTTAGAAATTTTGAGATTTTAAATTTAACTTTCATCTATATTATTATTCAAATCTTTAATTGGATAGGTGTTACGAGTTAATCGGATATTAAGTAATTAGGAAAATACGAAAACATCTTTTTGTAATTAAAATAATTTATATTATTCTAGGTTACATTAGTCTTTTTTTTTAAATCTATAAATAATTTGCATATGATAGGATTTAAACCCATAACATTTACATTAATAAAACTTTAATTTTACTATTTGACCATAACTTTATCTTGCATTGTTTTGTATATTTTTCTTTTATTATGTATACTTTATTACCTTCATCAATTATATATCTATATTTACTATTATTCAAACCCGTGACAGAATTTGTGTCACGGGTTAACTTGGTACCAATTTAGTTGAAAAAAAAATTAATTTACCATATCCAAGGATTGAACATCAACATGGGTGACGTTGAGGGGGAATTTTGATTTTTGACCAATTACGGTTTATAAAATTTTAAGTTAGTATGGGTAAAATTATAGTTTAACCCCTAAAAATTGATATTTTTTTACTTTTAGTCATTTAAAAATTATAAATATATATATACACTATTTAAATGAAGAAATTGTACTTTAACTTTCGTAAAAACAACAATTTAATTCTGGCCCCATAAAAACTTTTTGCATTCGCCCCTGGACATAAGTTCAATGAATTTGTGAACAAGTTCTTTACCACTGTATCAATAATAATAATAGGCACCAGCTCGATTAGAAAAATTATGAAAATATCTTTCCGTAATTAAAATAAATTATATTATTTGAGGGTACTTTAATTTTTTTATTTTTTTAAAAACCAATATAAAATTTGTATGTGATGAGATTTGAATCCATATCGATTTGCATTAATAAAACCCTAATTTTACCACTAAGCCAACACTTTATTTTGATTTATTTTATACACTTTAAACACATCTCTATGTTCTAAGTATATATGATAATTTCTAAGTTAAAATAAATTATATTATTTTAAGATACTTTAATCTTTTTATTTTAAAAAAAATTCAATAAATAAATCATTTAGATTTTATTTTTATTTAAGTCTCATCTTATGTAATCTTATTTAGATTTATTCTAATATGATTGAAGATATATGAAGATATATTTTGATTATAGGTTTCACCATGCTTTGGATCTATTTTTGAACATTAATCTCATTATAAGTTCTTATTATATCTACTTTTTTTTTTGATATAATGCTTAGAATTACCCATAGTCCCTCCCCAACCCTTAATTAGGAAGATAATACGTTTGAACGCACTCGAACATATGTCCTCCTGCACTGGTAACAATATCAATGTCAATCGAGTTAAAACTCAATCATGCTTTGGGTTTATAAATATACTATTTTCTAAACAAATAAATGTACTTCTAACAATAAAAAAGGTTATATTATGACAAATGGTTGAATTGCAGTGGTGCATCTAGGGGGTTAGTAGGGGCCCCGACCCCCTCTAAAATAGAAAATTGTCTATTTAGGCTCTTTAGAAAATTTAAAATTTAAAATTAATAAATGTAAAATTACACTTTAGCCCCTTAAAAATGATAAAATTTTGATTTAATCCTTTAAAAATTATAAAGATATAGGTTATTAAAAATTGAAATTTAATTTCGACCCCCTAAAAATATTTTTTGCCTTTTTTTGTGAAATTCTTTTAATAAGCAGTTGATTACTTATATTATATTAGGGTTAAATTATTATTTGGAGTCTTAACTTGGTAAATTTTTTTATATTGGGGTTTGAATTTTTTTTTTGTTTAAGTTAGGTCCTAAATTTCCCAATTATTCTCACATTGGGACTTGGACTAGACAACTTTTCCCACATTGGGATATGAACTTCTTTTTTAGTTCAACTTAGGCCCTGGACTTGGCAACTTTTCTCACATTTGGGCTTGAACATTTTTGTTGTCCGAATTAGGTCCTAAACTTGACAATTATTCTCACGTTAGGACTTGGACTCTGCAACTTTCTCAACATTGGGGCCTGAACTTTTTTTGTCCAAGTTAAACCCTAAACTTGACAATTGTTCTCACATTCAACCCTGAGCTTGATAATCGTTCCTATATTAAGATTTGAACTTTAGAATTTTTAAGAGCTAATACCAAATTTAAATCTCAAAATGTGATTTAACCCAATATTATATAGAAAAAAATACTAAATTGATATTAGAATTAAGTGATATGAACTCAATATGAAAATTAGTATAAAAATAAAATTTAATAATGGTAATAAATCAAATTTAGGATGTATAAGGTCTTTTATATAATTTTTATGCATTACATTTTTGTTTGGTTTTCAAATGATTCATTTGTATAAAAATCATCATTCTTTTTATTTAGGAAACTTTAATTTTTCAAAACTCAGAGTAGTTGAATTTGGATTTATGATAAATATATTTAACTGACTATTAGGTATTTTTTTTTGTATTTTATTTATTAATCACATGAAACGTGGATTTCACATGTCAGTTACACACCAAACATATTTTACTTTTAATTTTGTATAAAAATGATACCCAAAACAACATTGCCATTTGATAGTGATTTGTACTCCAACCTGTCATTTTACATTATCTTTTTATATTTTTTATAAATTTGGAATTTAATCCTTATAGTTTATTTTTGAAAATTAAGTCTCTTTACTTTTCATATTTTAAAATTCAGGTCTAGTTGTTAACATTGTTGAAATTTTTTTGTTAAATTTATTGATGTGATATTTTGAATTAAAAAAAAAACTCACGCAGCAGCCATGTAACTAAAAAAATAATGTTGTAATGGACTAAAATTTAACAAAATGATTTTAACAATATTAACGATTGGACTTGAATTTTAAAATCTAAAAAGTAGAATGACTAAATTCCTAAAAATAAAAGTACATGAACTAAATTCTAAATTCACAAAGAGTACAAAAACTTCTAGCATATTTAAGCCTTTTTAAAAGTACAAAACAAAAAGTGATAGTAAAAGATTATGAATAATTTCATACATTGCAACTTTGGTGTTGAAAAACACAACTTCGGGGAGCGTTTCTCCCCACAATTCACTTTAGTTATACCAAAACCATTGGCAACTTTGGCGTAAATCTAAATTACAATCCATTCAGTTTCCATATCAACCTTTGAAGCAGATTGCTGATCTTAAGGATACTTGACATTAGGAGTTATCAGCATTGTCGTGAAAAACTTGAATTTCGTTCCTATGTTGTTGTCCAAGCAAAGGTACACTACAGGAAAATAGGGCTTTAGCGGCATTTTTAGCGGCGTTTTATCAAAAAACGCCACAAAAATTGTAAAATGCAGAGCAATAGCGGCGTTTTACCAAAAACGCCGTTAAAAAAAGAGCAATAGCGGCGCTTTTGGTAAAATGCCGCTAAAAACTAGAGCAATAGCGGCGCTTTCGGTAAAATGCCGCTAAAAACCAGAGTAATAGCGGCGCTTTTAGCAAAACGCCGCTAAAAACTAGAGCAATAGCGGCGCTTTTAGTAAAACATCGCTAAAAACCAGAGCATTATCGGCGTTTTCGATAAAACGCCACTAAAAAGCAGAGCATTAGCGGCGCTTTCAATAAAATGCCGCTAAAAGTCATATAACCCCTAAACCCCCAAAAATCATAAACACTAATCTATAACCCTTAAAACACTAAACCCTTAGACCCTGAAACCCTAAACACTAAACTATAACCTCTAAAATCCTAAACCCCAAAAAACATCACATGGATGTTGATATGTATATACATAGATATCAATGTAAAAGCTTATGTTCATAATAAAATATGGAAGCAATACTTAATATTGATTACATTTATTTTTGGGTTTAAGGTTTAATATTTAAGGTTTAAGGTCTATGGTTTAGGGTTTTATGGTTTAAGGTTTAATGGCTATGGGAATATAGTATGTTAATCTCAAGTGAATCATATTCAATAATTAAATCCTAAACCCTATAATTAATTATTGTTATCGATAATATATATCTTGATTTTGATAAAAATATTTTTTTTATATTAATAAGGTGTTATGTTGTTTAATGGATTGAAGGGATATTTCGTGGAAAACGTTTTAAATGATAAATTTACCTTTAAATTTTATTAATAATTTTTTGTTTTTACTATTTTAATATTTATCTATACTGATTAATTAAAATATATATTTATTTATACGAACGAAAATCCTTTGCACTCATTTGTGTCTTCACGTTTTTTAATTGTAACTCATTCTCTTTTTAAAATATATATTTGTGTCTCCACGTTTTTTCATTTTCTTTTATACAATTATTGATATAACATCATTTTATATTTATATATTGCATGCATACATAAATATTTATATTTATTCAATATAAAAATATATTGATGTATTTATTTTTTTAAATGTGTATGATTAAATCAAAATTAAAGTTTTAACTACACATTTAAACCACAATTAGAATTTAACGTCTACAATTACACATTAAATCAAAATAAAAATAAAAAAAAATTAAAATTTAAAAATAAAAAAATTAAAAAAATAAAAAACTTAAAAATTAAAAATTTAATATTTTAGTCCATATTTCAATTAAAAAGTTTAATATTACAAATTCCAAAAAATGATAAACTCAGTACAAAAAATTTGAAAGAAAAAAATAAAAAATATATGTTAAAAATGAAAAAAATTAAAATTAAACAATAAAAGAAAAAAAAATAAATGTTAAAAATAAAAATAAAATAAAATTAAACAAAAAGATTGAGTTATAGTGGCGTTTTTAATGGAAACGCCGCAAAAGACCACTAATTTTTTGGTACCCGCTCATTACTCCCTCTTCTTCTCCTGGAAAATTTAGTCGCGCGCCCTAAATCCCCAAGTAAAAATTTGCCCCCAAATTTTCCATTTCCAACAACACCAAGTCAATACAACTACACCAATCACACTTCATTTTCCTTTTCATTTTATTGCACTGAATTCATCCACCATAGCTGAGACAACAGGACGGAGCAAATGTCTGAGGACGATGAGTGGCAGCAATCTCCGCCGTCGGATCTTGAGTTTGTTTCCAATAAGGCGCGGAACTGTAACCCCACGAGATTTGGCTCAGGTCACCCGGAGTTCCAGTCGATGTACCCGGACCAGGTTCTGGAGAACATGTTGGAGAACGTTTTTAGGGTTTAAAGAACTTGTTCTCGTTTGCTGCGATGGGTTTGGAATTAGTGGCCTTGCTATTTTCGTTAACAAGTGCAGGTATTTTTCTTCCTTATTTTTGCTGTCAACAGTGTTCATTATTTACTAATAACCTGCTGATTGAATCTATTTATGGTGTTAAGAGTAATGTTTGTTAGCTTATATAATATGGGATTGAGAAAAAAATTGTTGTTGTATTGAGATTTTTGTTCGATCTGATTGGTAGTGTTTATAGATTGAATGTTTTTAGATCTGTTTATGGTTTTCTGAAAATATACTATTTTTCTGAAAATTATTTGTCTTTGTCTTCATGTTCTTCTAATATCTTTTCATTTTCCTCTCTTCCTTCTTCTAATGAAAAGAGACTATAATTTCATGTACTGATGTTGGAAGTTATACTGCTTGTTAACAGTTTCCTATTTTGTTTCTTGATATATTGAATTAAGTGTTTATTTTCAATATTTCTGAAATATTTTCTCAGTTTTAAGACTTTATACTCTCTAAAACCTTTTGGCATGAAGGATTCTTTTCAAATCATAGTTTAAAGATGGAAATTGATGTCTAAGCATTGAATTGTTTTTATCTTTTTGCATTTTTATGGGGACATCTAAACCAAGATGAAGATTGTACTTTTGATACCTAGTCCTATATTTCCCTATTATATTTTTGGAGCAATTTATAATTTAAAAAGGCAGCAGTGGCTGGAACTGCAAGAGGCTATTGGTTTTATATCTCTGTTCTGGTAAAGTGGGCTTTGTGCTTCAGTTAGAGCTGCCTTGGTTCTTAGTAGTAGTATGGGTTCTTTCTAATTCCAAAATGAGAAAGAAAAGGAAAGAATGGGCATATAATGTATCTCTATTATAGTGCTAGATTTTGGTTGATTCAACATTAAGAAGATAGTTGAAGTGCTAGAGAACAATGATTTATCATATAGCATTATAGCAAATACAATATAACAATTTTCTGGCATTCGCTTTTATGAAGAAGCTCTAACTAAAACATTTAGTTCCTGGATGCTTCTCCAATAACATCTTTCATTTGATCCATCTTTTTGAACAAGTTTTTGATTTTTCATGTTCAATACTTTTTGGAGCTGATGAAAGTCACGAGTAGAGTCAAAACTAAGAGTGTTTTGTTTCAAGATTCAGTTCCGAACTCAGGTTTGGCGGTATCTCCATAGTAAATCTGATTTGGTAAATTTACAATATTATTCAATAATTAATCTCCTTCTTGTTTCTCCTTTTTCTTTTATTGAATCACTTGTTTATCCTCTGTTCTTACATTTTTTTACCACCTGCAGGTTTCTAAATTTAAAAGGAGCTTAAATACTGTAAATTCTGCATGTAATGAGGTATATCATTAATGTTGTTGATGACGGCAGTGTCTTTTCGTTCTTATCTAGGAAATACATTGAACCAAGGAACTGCAAGGGGTAAGTGACATTCAATTTCTCCTTTTGGCTTCAGTCTTTGATGCTATAAACCACATATAATGTATTACTAAAACCAATTAAGGTTGGCCTGTCCAGTCCTTGCATTATCTAAGAATTGGGTAATATTCAAACCGATCAAAAACTAATAAAAAATAATTTTGCTATTTGCATAGCTATGATGATAACACTTAAGAGAATCAGAGATAAAAAGCAATCACTTTTTTCACATTCTGCATCGTTGACATTACACAGCTCTGTAGAACTTTGCTCATATGTTTCCATTTACTTCCATTAAGAAAGAAGATGATTGTAGTTTGTTAGCAATACTGAGATTGCTACTGAATTAATACATCCATATATATTTGAATGATGTTTAATTAAAGTGATAAATATGAGAAAAAAGTTTAACCTTTTGATTCTGCAGTCATTGATGATTCATTATATTAACCTTTTGATTTGAGAGTTTATTATTAAACCCTTTTAAAAAAGTTTCAAGCAGATATACTATAATATTAGAAATTTATGATGCATCATGTTACTGACATGGGGACATGTATGTAGGATTTTTTAGATACATAATCTTATAAGTTTAAAAAATTATGAAAATATTTAACTTAAACATTAATTATGGGAATAATTTGATTTTTATAGTAGAGTTAAGTCTTTATTTTTTCAGGTGATATCAACTTAAAAATTTAAAACAAAAAAATTTTAATACTGCCTAACAAATTGGCGGCACCAGATTAAAATATGCAGGGACAAAATATTTTGGGCAATTTTGCCCAGCAGAATTAAGCTAATTTTATGGTTCTATCTTTAATTAATGCAGGACTGAGCAATGCTTCCTTTACAGGTCAGTTTCCTGTTTCTTTGTCATGGATGGATGTATTTATTGGAATATGGAACAAAGTAACTTAATACAAAGAAATTTTACATTTGATTTTCTATGCCTTTTAGATCACCTCTAATTTTAAGATTGATTGCAAATGACTAATATTGTGAAATAACACTTACATATTGCAAATGACTAATATTGTGAAATAACACTTACATAAGATAAAGTAGTAACTCTGGCTTTGGTATGCAGGATGAACTGCTTTGATTGGAATTGCTTGATAATTAATGTTGTGGAATTTTTTTATCCGAGAGTAATTTGGATGTGAATGTAACATTAAATGTAATAACCCTTTGCATTAACAAAAACCACTGCCTTCATCTAGCAAATGATTTCTGTACAAGCCCGTTTGGCCCTTAGCCCAAAACCCACTGAACCCACTAAGCCTAAAACCCAAATAACCTACCCAAAACCCAATTTCAAAGGAAACCCTAGCCCAATACATTAAAGAAAAATAAAGGAAAACCTAAAACCCTAGCCGTTCAGCCACTTGCCCCTGTCCCATCCACCACCGCCTCTGCTCCTACCGACAGATCGAATCCACGCCACAAACACCTGCAAAAATTAATAAAGAAAGGACAGAAAGTAGAAAAGGGAGGCATGTAAATGGCTATTTAAAGCCGAATCCAAAACCATTGTACTTGGTTTTTTTTCTTTTAAAATACAAAGAAAAAGCATAAGATTCAAGCATACAAAAATAATCAATAGTGAGTAACAGGCAGACAAGGCAAAAAGAAAGTCCAAACGCCTTAAGGTCGATTTTTCTTTTATTTTCTTTCTCTATTCGAAGCTTTTTATACCTATATCTGTTAATATTTTCGAGTGTTCACATACAAATATACATTAAAAACAAAAAAAATATAAAAAAGGAGAAAAATATATCTTTTTCGAAGCGGTGGCCGACGACGGTGGCTGACGGCGGCGGACGGAGCTGGATCCATAGTCGGAATGAGGGCTGAAGAAGAGGGGGAGAGAGAGCTTCTTGAAGTTTTTTTTAAAAAATAAGGGATGAAATGATTTTTTTCCAAAAAAATTGACTTATATAGGCCCTCAAAACGACGTTGTTTTGGGGCTGGCCTCAAATGCCTAAAACGACATAGTTTTGCTATTGGACTGACCTGACCTCACCTGACCCGTCCGGCTTTAGATTCGCATGTTTTTTAAGCGGAGGGGTTATTTGCGCTTTTGGCCCCTCTGCTTTTTCATCATTTTTCAATTAAATTTGTTATGCTTTTAATTCGACCCTTTAATTTTATTTCGTTTACATTTTGGTCCTGATTAAAGTGCAGTGTTTTGGGGAAAGGAAAAATTTCCTTTTTAGTCCCCCATGTTATTCGCGCACTCCAAATGGGTCATTCCCCTTATTTTTATTTTTTTTGATTCGGCCGCGAACGTTTACTCTAGGTTTAATTTAGTCATCTTTCTTATTTTTTGATATTTTAATTAAATCAATGAATTAAATATATTATTATTATTATTATTATTCTTGCTGTTATCTTTATTACTATTACTATTGTTATTACTACTTCCATTATTTTTATTTCTAACTATTATTTTTATGTATATATTATTATTTATGTCATCGTTATTATTACAATTATTAAAAATCTTTATTATTACTATTATTTTTGTTCCTTTTATTATTGTTTATCATCATTATATTATTATTATTACTCTTATTATTATTATCATTGCTTCTTTTTTTGTACTATCATTATTGTTCACACATATACGTTATTGTTTATTATTATTACTATATTTTTGTATTCTTTCTATTATGTATTACCCATATATTATAACTGCTATTGTCATTATTTTACAATTGTATTTTAATGTACTATTAATATTACTCTTATTTTCATTATTATTATTACTACCATTATTCTTTATTGCCATGGTTCTTATTTTTATTTTTATAGCTATTATTTTTTTTTCTTTCATTTTTTATTAACTGATATCACTATTGTTATATTTAGTATTATTCTTACTTTTATTATGACTACTACTATTATTATTATGGTTTCTCTATTATACACTTACGTTTTTTTATATAATACTTTGATTTTATTATGTATTCGTTTATACTTTCATGTAATTTCGAACTTTGAAAATTTTTTATTTTGTATCATTATTTTGTTTCACATAATACTTATTTATATTTATACCACTATTATTATTTTATCATTTTTTAAGTTTGTTTATTTTCTTATATGTTTATTTGCTTATCCTCGATTTAAAATCAAATTTACACTACAATTTGTTTTGTTATTTCATTTATCATCATATTTATTTCATTTTATTTCGTTTTGTTCTCATTATCATTATTTCATTATATTTATTCGTTTATTCATACATGTATCTATATATCTGCAAGTTTATGTTACTCGTCATTATTATTGTGTTTATATCATCACCTTTGTTATTATTATTATGCATGTTAATGCTGCGATTTGTTTCTCATTTCACCATGTGATTATGATTACGTTGGTCCTTTACTCGACGCATATAATTGTGTTTTCTAAAGCAAAACAAGTTTCGTATTTAGACAATTTGAGAAAATTGTGCCCTAACTTACTGGGTTTCTATTTTCTCTCATTTAATTTAAATAACGGAATACTCTTTTAAATCGCTATATGAGTTTTTTTTAAAAAATATAATACTTATTTTCGGAAGTACGAGGTGTTGTGCCCTAACTTATTGGGTATGACACTTTGTCACCTCGAAGTAAGAATTTGTTTTAAAATAAAGGCAATATTTGGTATTAGGAAATTCGAGAAAACGTGCCCTAACTTATTGGGTTTCGACTTTTCTTGTTTATCCTAAATAACCGAACAACCTTTAAAAAATTTTAGAATATATGAATTTTAAATAAAGGCAAGCTCATTCTCGAAGTTTGAGATATAGTGTCCTAACTTACTGGGCGTGATATTTTATTACTTCGAGATGATAAAGTCTTTAACATTTGTTTTAATTTATTTGGTCATTTTCAAATTAGCGTTTTTACGAAGAAGGATCGTATTTCAGTGTCTTTCAAGCTTTCAATTTTTGACACTAAGACATTAATTAATCAACTAGGTACCAATTTTTGGGCTTTACGAGGGTGCTAATCCTTCCTCGTGCATAATCGACTCCCGAACCTGTTTTCTTGATTTACGTGGACCAAAATCGTTGTTTAAATAAACCATTTATTAAAAACAACCACTTTTACAAGGTGATCCAATCACACCTAAAAAGATTGGTGGCGACTCCCAATTTTCGTTTTCATTTTCAAAACCAAAGTCGATCTCCGTTTTTTTCAAAAAAATGGTTACGACAATTTCATTTCAGGGTGATATTGGTGATTTTGGGTTTTATTTATGTTTTATGGCATATTCAAAGTCTGCAATTAATTTTACAGTGAGCTAGTTGACTGCATTTCTTTTTTCATTTTTTACAACTTTTTCTGACCAACAATTTATTTGTTACATATATGTTTTACTTTATTTTAATCGTTAATTGTATGTCACTAATGCTTAATTGTTATAATTTTTTACATAAATGTTTTTTTTTACTCGAGGCTAAGAAGTTAGCATCACAATATCAAAAGGAAGCGGACAAATGCAATTCGGGTATGGAGACGTGCGAAGAAGTAAGGGAGAAAGCTGAAGAAGCACTGTCGGCTCAAATGAAATTAACAGCAATGTGGGAAATAAGAGCTCTGCAACATTGTAGTAAACATTACATTTGATAATTTTGGATATTCAAATCTTATATTTTACATGGTTATGATTTAAGTCCTTATTTCATTTAAGTAACTTCATTATAATATCTTATTTTATTGATATTTTTATATTTAATCCAATTTTTATTATTTATTTTAGTTTTGATTCTAAATTTTTATTTTTATTTTAATATTTAAGATAACTTGAGTTCTAACTTTTGGATTTTAATTGTGTTATTAATTTATTATTTTAAATTCTAAATTTAAATTCATTAATTTTTGTATTTAGTTTTAAAGTTAAAATTTTAATAGAAAATTTAATTTGATAATGAATTTTAATAGAAAATTTAATTTGATAATGAATTTTAATAGAAATTTTTTATATATATATCATGGACATTATTTTTATATTTTTCATGACCTCTATAATATTATATATATATTTTTTGAATTTATGACCTTTAGCGGCGTTTGTGGGAAAAGCGCCGCTAAAGGCCATGACCTTTAGCGACGTTTGTGGAAAAAGCGGCGCTAAAAGTCATGACCTTTAGCACCGTTTTTAAAATAAACGCCGCAAACTTTTGTGGTGCCATCTATAGTGGCGTTTTTTGTGGCGCTTGTAAAAGCGCCGCTAAAGGCCTAAAAAAACCGCCGCTAAAAATTAGTTTTGCTGTAGTGGTCATTCGTTAAATTATGTATAAGTTTAGGGATTTGGGTGATGAGAACTATATATTTTTTTTACTATTTTTTCGATTTTAAATATGTGGAGCAAGATATTTGATTCAAGATGAGCAGATGAGTCAGAGCTGTTATCCATTACAACGGTCACTACAGAGATGATGGAATTTGTGCGTTTCTGGTCTCCATCTTTCAACCAAAGCACTAATAAGTGAGGGATACAATTTAGTCCCATTGAGCATGCAAGCCACATATAAAAATCTTACATCTCACAAGTGTCAATAAATGACATCTGATCCATTTTTGTGTAAATTGTTTATATATGCCTTCAAAATCTGACCTTTGAGCTAAGTATATAAACATAAAAAAATTAATAATCTAAACCATGTAATAATTAACTATTTAAAATTAAATAATTTAATAATATTTTCTTACCATTTGTAATTAAATATCGGAGATATGCTTGTCATCTAAACAAATAAGTTGATTTGTCATTTTACAAATTATAAGCAATAAAATAAAGTGTACAAACCCAATTTCTGCCCGGCCCACTAACAAAAGAACCCAATACCCACAAACCCAATAACCCACCTAAACACTAACCCATACCAGCAGACCCAATTACAAGGCCCAGTGGCCCAAAATTTTAAAATCATTTCAGAAACCCTAATCCCCTAACCCTAGCCGCCTCTTCTGATCTTTCTGCTACTACTGCCGCCATCACCTGCCCTCTGCCACCGCCACTGTTTCGCCCACTTGCACCACCTGCTCCACCTGCAAAACAAAGGAGAACACGCAAGCAAAGAAGGACAAAACAGTAGAAACAATAATAAAATAAATTATGTAAAAATGGCTATATAAAGGCCATTCAAACGAATTGTAAGGGGTTCGGCCCCTCTTTCACTATTTCAAGAAATAAAAAGGGCAAAGAAAACGGATTCAAGAAATTTTTCTTTTGGTATAAACTCTATTTTCTTTTATTTATATTTTTCTCTTTATTTTTCTTCCATCCGAAACTGTTTGATTCTTTATTCTTATTTTTATTTTTCTTTATTTTTAAAAAACATATATATATAAATATAATATATAGATTTTAAAATAAAAAATAATACCTTTTTTGAATTTTTCACGGTGGCCGGCGCGACGACGGAGCGGCGGCGACGTGGTGGCCAAGTTCGTCGGATTCTGGGAAGAGTAAGGGAGGAAGAGAGAGCATTTTTGGGCTTTTTTCTGAAAAGAGGGGGAGAAAATGAAATTTTTTGGAAAATTTTTTGAATATATAGGCGTGTGAAACGACGCCGTTTTGGCCCAGCTCCATAACGCCCAAAACGACGTCGTTTTGCTTTGGATCTGATCGACCCGACCCATTACCAGGAGGATCCGGGTGTTTTCTTTGCGAAGGGGCTAATTGCTCGTTTAGCCCCTCCGTAGTTTTAATTAGTTTTAATTTAATCCTTTTTTAATTTTTGCAAATTGGCCCATTAATTTAGTTTGTTTTTCGATTTGGTCCTTCGACCATCTGCGCCCTCCTCCCTGGAACGGCGTTGTTTTGACATTGAGGGTTTAATTACCCTTTCGGTCCCTTTTTTTTTACGCGCGCTTGCAATTAGGTCCCTCCGCCTTTTTTATTTTTAAATTGGCCCAGAAACTTTGTTTTATTTCGATTTAAGTCCCTTTTAATCATGTTTTTTCCTTTTTGCTCATTTATTTATTTATTATTATTATTTATATATATGTGCTTATATACTATAATATATATGTCTAAAATTATTACGAATCTATATATTTATAAACTTTAATATATATCTAATAATAATATTATATTATATATATTCAATATTTTTTATATCTATCCTGCTTTTTATTTATTTAATATCTATATATTTATATACATATACTACATAATATTTATACCTACGCATATACAATATAATACACGTGCATACGAATATTTTATTTTTATTTTATGAGCATTTCTATTTCCTTATTTATGTATATACATGTATTTTATAATTATATATACTTCTTTTTTGTATTTAACTTTATGTTTTACCCCGTATAATTTGTTTCTAACATACATACATATATATATCACCATTTTATTCATTATTATAATTATCATTTCATGTTGATTTATTTATTTATCTACATGTTCGTTATTATTTGCTTAAATGTCTTTATTCTTGTTTGTTTATTTTTTATTTTTGTTGACTTTTTATTATTTACCATGCATAAAAATGTAATTTGCTTTCACCATGATTTTGTGTTTTATCTTACTTGATGTAACAATTTTTTTTAAATGGCATTTCGTGTTTGGATTCGAGAAAATCGTGCCCTAACGTACTGGGTTTCGATTTTCTCGATGAATCTAAATACACGAATCTTTTCAAAATCAAGTTTTAAATGATCTCGAAATTTAAAAAAGGGGTCGCATCCTAACTTACTGGTTATGATCTCATTTTTAAATTCGAGATGGCTAAAATTTCTTAAATAAACTTTTTCATTCGCGTATCGAGAATTTGAGATATTGTATTCTAACTTACTGAATATGATTCTTTTTCTCGAATAACGTGAAATATCCTCCTTTTCTTGAAAATTTTTAACATTTTAATAAAAGGATCGTATTTTTAAAATTCTTTTAAATTCTCAATTTTCGACATTAAGACATTAAGTAATCAACTAGGTACCAATTTTGGGCGTATCGAGGGTGCTAATCCTTCCTCGTGCGTAACCGACTCCCGAACCCGTTTTCTAAATTTCGTGGACCAAAACTGTTGTTTTAATAAAATCAAACCGTTTATTAAAAACAACCATTTTTCGAGGTAATCCAATCACACCTCATAAAAAAGGATTGGTGGCGACTCCCATTTTTGTTTTCATTTTCCAAAACCCAAGTCGACCCGTTTTTCATCAAAAAAATGGTGTCAACAGCTTGGCGACTCCGCTGGGGACACCGATAAGAGGGTCAAGCCACGTGGTGATTACTTTTTGTCTTTTGTCAAAAATTGAAAATTCGGTTTAAAATTACGATCCTTTCATCGCATTTTATCTGTCTTTATCATAATCATCATCATTGGGGTTTATAATTGCTCTGTTTGTTTAAATTTTGGTATCTTTCCGCATTGCATTGCATGACCGTTGGTCACACCCTTTTAAGTGGGAGTGAGAAGCTACGCCTTCGTGAGGTTTTCACCTCTGCATGGGATAGTGAATCGCTTTCGGGATATATCCGTACCTATGTCTTCGTGAGATTTTCATCTCCGCATGGCCATAGGGAAATGTATCCCCCTGAATCGAACTCGGTCCGTATGAGCCTATAATGGGTGAGGATCGAGGAATCTGCTGGTTCAGGTACCCTACTTTAGAACCAAACCACATGTAATGAGCCATAGGAACTGACCTAGGTAGAGCTACTCCAATTTTAGTGCTTACCTAAATGAATGTTGTATTTATTGTCGCTTATTTTAAATCTTATTCTGTGTTTAATGCTAATTTACTTTGTTTGTGATTGCATGGCATCTTCATTCTAAAAGAGGTGTCGATTTACGTTCAGTTTCTTTTTAGAAAGCTTATCATGGAAAAGGGGTTTGTTGATAAAGTAGAGGATAATGCGGCTGTGCGAATATAGGCTGAAACGACACAACGAGAGAAAGGCGATAGTCTTACCGAAGGGTACGTGTCAAAATTGTGGGATTTTACCCGTATCAGTGTAATCCAGAATGACCTTCGAGAAATGAAAGAAGTCTGGGATCAATGGAATGTCGAGGCCAAGCAGCTGTTCTATTGTAACTACGGTGACCTACCTTATCTGCTTAGTGTCAAAGTGGACAAGTATTTATTCCGAGCCCTTGCTCAGTTTTGGAATCCTGCCTACAGTTGTTTCACTTTTGGGAAAGTAGATTTGACGCCTACTGTGGAGGAGTATACGACCTTGCTTCGGTGCCCAAAGATTCAAGTCGACAAGGCTTATTCCAGAGCTGCTTGTGTCCCTCCGTTGTTAAAGAAATTAATGAACATCACTGGGATGAGCGAGCAGTGGGTCGCCGCCCGGATCCAACAGAAGGGCGACAGTAAATGTGTTCCTTGGAAAAGTTTGCGAGATTTGGTGCTTGTACATCCTGACTTAAAGAAAAGGGTCGATGTCTTCGCTTTAGGTATCTATGGACTAGTGGTTTTCCCCAAAGCTTTAGGACACATAGACGAGGCTGTATCTGATTTGTTTGATCGGCTTAGTAAAGGGGTTACACCGGTTCCGGTAATACTCGCTGAAACTTTTAGATCCTTGAATGCGTGTCGAAAAGCAGGGGAGGGAAGGTTTATTGGATGCGCGCAGCTCTTATTGGCATGGTTCCATAGCCACTTCTGGAAAGTCGAAAAGGTCTCTTATCGGGTATTCTCTGATAGCTACTCCCCTCTAGGAGAATTGGTGGGCACGCCAAGACGGGATGATATTTCAGAAGAAAAATGGATAGAGATACTCCAGAATCTCTAGGATGAAGATATTGAATGGAGGGCTCCTTGGTTAATTCCTGATGAGATATTGTACCGATGTGGAGATTTTGACTGGGTTCCGCTGCTCGGGATATGGGGAGCTATCGGATATGCTCCTCTACTCGTATCAAGACAGTATAGATCACGACAATTTATACCAGCAACGCAGGGGTTGGCTTATTGTGATTTTTCCTATAGGGAGGACAATTACAAGAAGAAGGTTCGAGAAATATCTAGTGCCTGGAACCAGACTCGTCGAATGAAGATCTTAGCCGTGGGTCCGACAATTACCCCCGAGTATAGTCAGTGGCGTGATCAAAGGATCAACGACAACATCCCGGCGTCAAATTCAGAAACTGCTCGATCTTTAGAGGAACACTTACAAGTTTTGCCTTCTGAGATAGAAATCATCAAACAAGAATTTAAAAAAAGGAGTTTAGAATTGGGGAAGAAGATAGAACAACTAGAGGAAGAAAAAATACAGTTAGGACTGGATGTGGACATTCAAAGATTAGAGGCCGATAAATTGAGAAAAGGAAAGAACAAAGCAGAAGAAGATTTGGACAGCCTGAAGACAGATTACAAGAAGTTGCGCAGGTCGGTAAGAGCTGCTGGCTTGGGTAAAACGCCAGAACAATGGCGACAAGAAATTCAGGAGGAAAAGATGAAAGCTAATCAATGGGAAAAGAAATTTCAGGATACTCGGGCTCGAGAAGTCGCCTTGGGAAAGAGTCTACTAGTTTGCCAAGACGAGAAGACGGAGTTGAAGGTTCGGATAACTGAACTAGAAAGATCGCTTTACCAGTACTGTAATCGTAATGCTACGGTTGAATTAAGGGCGAGCTTAGACAAAATTGAAGAATTAAAAAGACAAATAGGAGGGCTAGAGAATGCATTGCAAAATAGTGAAATCCGGATAGAGCTTCTGGAAGAAAATAATGAGCAGTGGCAAAGACAATTCCGTCGGTCTCAAGAGCAGATTAGAGAAAGAGATTATATTATGGGAGAGGCGGTGACTCAAGTGCGCGAAGTAGCTGATCATCTGCAAACTCTAGCGGTTCAGGCTGATCTATTAAGTTTGAAGTATGAGTCAGAGTCGGACAGGGGCCGAGAATTAGCTTGGCTTCTTAGAAAGGTTAAGGCTTTGAGTGTAAGGGCAAAGCCATATATGTAGTCTATTTTATGTAAAGAAACTCTTTATCTAGTAAAGTTTTCTAATGAAGTTGAATTAGAATCAGTGCCTCTTTTCTTTGCATTCTTTTCATGCATTGCATCACATCATATGCATTAATGACCATTAAAAACCTAATCGAATAAAATCATTTCAGTTAACCTGGAAAACCAACAAAGTTACGGCACCCGAGCCAAGGCAAAAATTATGGACCAAAGGTTGGAGAAGCTAGAGCGACTTCAAAGAGAAATGCAAGACCAGTTGCAGGCGCAAATGAAAGAGCAAATAGAAAAGATTCAGCGTGACATGGTGCAAAAGATGGAGGAGTCCCAAAATGATCTGGTGGCTAAGATGACGCAATTATTGATGGGAGTAGATAAGGGTAAAGGTCCTGTGATTGTTAGTGAAGAAGAAAACAATGGTGAACCACTTTATCCTCTAGGTTTCACGCCTCCGTATGCGCAAGTACAGACTGAGCTGCATCCGCGGAGACCCTCTGTGTCGGTTAGGCCCCAGCAGTTCTAAGGCGATGCTTCAATCCCAATAAATTTTCAACCCGGAGCGGGCTTTAATCCCGGTGATAGCCCGAATAATATTGCTGTCCCAGATTTTGACGAGATGGTTGAAAAGGACAAGGCGAAGGAGGAATTTCCAAAACAATTTGAGGAGAAATGGAAATGGATAGAAGAGAAGTTTAGGGCAATAGAAAGCATCGAAAGCTATGGAATAGATGCAAAGGATCTGAGCTTGGTTCCGGACTTGGTGCTCCCTTTCAAATTTAAGATGCCGGAATTCGAGAAATACAACGGGACTAGTTGCCCAGGATCCCATATTACTATGTTTTGTAGAAGAATGACGGGGCATATTAATAATGATCAATTATTAATACATTGCTTTCAGGAAAGTCTTACGGGAGCGGCGTCAAAGTGGTACAATCAGCTGAGCCGAGCTAAAATTGCTACTTGGAGGGATTTAGCACAGGCTTTCCTGAGACAATACAATCATGTCTCAGAAATGATGCCTGACAGGATAACTCTGCAAAATTTAGAGAAGAAATCGAACGAAAGCTTCAGACAATATGCGCAGAGGTGGCGAGAGGTGGCGGTTCAGGTGCAACCACCACTTTTGGAAAAAGAGATGACGACGCTTTTTATTAATACTTTGAAAGCCCCGTTCATCACTCACATGTTGGGAAGCGCTTCAAAAAATTTCTCGAATATAATCATGAATGGTGAAATGATTGAGCATGCCATTAAAAGTGGAAAAATAGATGGAGGAGAAAATAATAGGAGGGCACCCCCGAGGAAAAGAGAAAATGAAGTGAATAATGTGAATGCTTATGGTAGGTCAATTACCGTGAATCAACCAAAGAAAGTGGTTGCTAATCAACAGGGATCATCAAGACAAGAGTCGGGAGCTAGACAAACTACTGAAAAGCCCCAATTCACGCCAATCCCGATGTCATACAAGGAGTTGTATCAGACTTTATTCGATGCACATGTTGTTGCTCCTCGTTACTTGAGTCCTCTACAACCCCCGTATCCAAAATGGTATGATACGAACGCGCAATGTGATTATCATGCGGGAATTTCTAGGCACTCGATAGAAAATTGTACTGCCTTCAATAAGGTAGTAGAAGGACTTATCAATTTAGGTGTTGTCAAACTTGACGACTCACCTAACGCAAAGAATCCGTTACCTAATCACGCAGATAAGGGGGTGAATATGGTTAGTGAAGGTACGGGAGAAGAAGTCAAGACTGACATTGCTGAAGTAAAAACTCCATTGAAACGGGTCTGGAAAAAAATGGCGAAAGAGGGTTGGTTATTTCAGATTCTGAGGAAGGGCATAAGATGGGAAATTATTGTGAATTTCACCATAAACAGGGCATGAAATCCAAGAATGTGAAGGATTCAAGGCTTTGGTTCAAAGTATGATGGATAACAAGGAGATGAGGTTTTACGAAGATGCGAAAGAAATGAGGAGCATATGCGCGACAGAGTTGGGAACAAAGGCTCCAAAATAAATCATCCTGTGGTCATTATCTCACGCCCTAAGGGTAATGAGGTTAGGGCTCAGGTAACACCGAAAATTGTAATCCAGAAACCATCAAATTTTTCTTATAGTGATAAAAAATGGTGCCGTGGAATTACGGGTGTAATGTGACCATTTTGGGAAAAGAAGCAGAAAGAATCAGGAAATAGGTTCTTACACGCGCAATGGAAAAAGATATGACGCTCAAGCAGAGTCGTCCAGGGAAGAGAATTGGAAGAAAGAACAGAGGAAAGGGAAAGCAGTAGAAGTTGAACCATTGGTAAATGAACCAATAAAAGAAGAGGAGGCAAAGGAGTTTTTGAAGTTTTTGAAACACAGTGAATACAGTGTTGTGGAGCAACTGCACAACAGCCAGCCCGCATTTCTGTATTAGCTTTACTCCTAAACTCAGAAGTACATCGGAATGCACTTTTAAAGGTGCTAAACGAAACATATGTGGCTGACGATATTTCGGTAAACAAGCTGGATCGGTTGATCAACAATATTGGTGCTGACAATTTTATCTTCTTCAATGATGATGAAATACCATCCGGAGGAAGAGGTTCTACTAAAGCCCTGCATGTTACTGTCCGATGCAAAGGGTACACACTCCCGGGGGCTTTGGTTGATAATGGATCTGCACTAAATGTATTGCCTTTGTCCACTCTTAGTCGATTACCAATAGACAGTTCGCACATGAAAGCATGCCAGAGCATAGTAAGGGCATTTGATGGAACAAAAAAGGAGGTTATGGGGAGAATTGAGGTACCATTAAGGATTGGCCCAGTCACTTATGAGGTGGATTTCTTGGTAATGGATATTAAACCCTCCTACAACTGTCTATTGGGGAGACCGTGGATACACTCAGCAGGGGCAGTACCTTCATCATTACATCAGAAGGTGAAGTTGGTATCGGAGGATCGGTTGGTAACAATAGATGCAGAGGAGGATATTATCGCAATGATGACTAGCGATGCACCTTATGTGGACATCAACGATGAGGCACTAGAATGTTCTTTTCGGTCGTTAGAATTTGTGAACGCGATGTTTATTACGGAGGGAAATAGAATTCCAGTACCGAAAATATCCAGGACCACTGAGATGGGATTGCGATTGATGGTAGGAAGAGGAGTCTTACCCGGGAAAAGATTGGGAAAATATCTTCAGGGAAGGATTGAGGCACCAATGCCGAAGGAAAAGTTGATAGATTTGGTTTAGGGTAAAGCAGACATGAGCAGAAGAAGAAGAGAGAAGAGACAGAGGAAGAATGGGCGTTTGAATGGACATGAAGCTAAGTGTGAGCCTTTAACCTTCCCCACATATCTACATCTTTTGTGTCGGGAGGATTTATTCATCTGATGTGGAGTGTCGGTAGCGATGGGAGGAATGTTGGAAAATGTTTATACCAACGCCATAGAAGCAACGGAAAGGAGGGCTTTGTTGGAGATCTGCCCTTATGAGCCTGGAAGCGAGCTAAACAATTGGACTGCTGAAGAAATCCCTGTAGTCTTTAGAGCTTATTCAGAGTAATGCTCAAAACATTCCTGTTGTTTGTTGGCTAAAACATATGAATTTTTT